>NC_056730.1:569042160-569302160 GCF_019279795.1 Protopterus annectens
AGGTTGTAGTGTTGGGTGGTAGGAGGAGAAGGTTGTCTGTGTACATGAGGCAGTTGTTGCATTGCGCCAGTATGCCCAGATTCACCAGGTAGACAGGAGAAATCACCGGAAGCTGACCCTTGGACATGCCTGCTTAGGTGCTTTTTTTTTTTACAATACAAGAGCTGTTTTCCCTTACCTTTGCAAAGTACTTTGCAATTGCAGGCTGCTTAGTGCCTATGATTAATTTCTCCTTATTAACAAGGAGAGTTGAGTGCTTGTATCAGTTTAAGGCTTTGTGGTGCTTTCCAGCAGGTTCTAGAGCAAATGCTAGTCACAGGGATTCAGATTTTAGTGCTACTACTGAGAAACCAGCTAGTTTTAAGGGAAAATTTGAAGAGCATACTTTCTGGCACCTGGAATAGTTTAACCATAGCCCCGCAGTGCTGCACGATGCGAAAAACGCGCAACCACATGCGTTTCTAAGCCAGAAAGTTAAAAGGGATAGAAATCAGCGCAAAATGGCTAATAAAATTGCAGTTTCAGAGCTGGAAACCACTCCTCTAGTGTTAGATAGGCAGTATAATGTTCACCACTCCCACTGGTAAGCAGTAGGATTTCTTCTACCACAGCAAGGTCTGGATAGCTGTGAACACAGAAAATAAAGCCCTGAAGCCAACAAAGCATGGGATCTGGACTATACTAGCTAGGAAAGGCAGGAAACGAGCAAACAAGATAGTATTTTTTTTTGTTTGTTTATTTTTTTTTTTGGTTAAAACATGCTAAACAGTGCAATAATACAGTAAATAAACACATAAATGGCTAACACACTTGAGTGTGTAGCCCTAAACAGTAAATGCAGTTAAAAATCTACAAAATTAGCAATTTAAAACTTTTTAAATGAAGCAAGGCAAGTGCACAACTGAAAAATGATTTAAGAGGCAGTAATACAGTAGAATAAGTAGCTAGTCTATATAAACAGAAAAGCAGCTAAAACAACACTAAAATAATTCACTAAACATACTCTATATTTCCAAAATGTTTGAGAAGCACAGTCAGAACACAAGGAGATTCAGACATTTTTTTTTTGTAAGAAAGGGAGAAAGGAGAAACAGAGGGAAAGAAACTAAGTGGGTTGACCTTCTCAGATGATGTTCTTCGTGTTTCACTGTTGCAGTCATTACACTTGGGTTATCCTTCTGGCAGGCTACCCTCAGTCAGCCTGAATTCCAAAGTCTAGGTCCGGCGTCGGTTGCTGTCGCCTCTTTCCTGACGTCAGTGTGCCAGAGGTATAAAAGATGCAGCCGACACCATTTTCCCCTTTCTTGCCGTGCGGTGCCCGAAGCATAAGCAGTTCGCAAGTGCCAGTTGGCCGACTCCTGAGATTTTCGTGTTTAAATTTCAGATCCGAAGTCTTCATTAAAAGCTAAGTACCCCGTTTGGCAAACTTTTTTATTTGCTCCTGACCAATATCAGAAAAAGTTAATAATTGTATTTCTTGTGGGAAGCAAATACCTCATAAGGACTTTCATTCTTACTGTATTCCTTGCCTAGGCCTTGACCACGACGTTGCTAGTTGTCAGTTTTGTGCTAGATTTAACCAACGCACTATTAAGTGTTGGTACGATTTTGCATTACACTATTTTGGCAGAAGATTTAATTATACAATGTCGTCGGATAGCCATCCGACTACCGGAATTCACAAGAAACGCAAAGAAAAAGAAAAGGACAGGCATCCGAGGTACAAAACCGATGACTAGGCTTCTTCTAAGCCAGTCGCCAGTTCGCCGGTTTTCCGTGAGGTGCCTTTGCAGCCCCTGATGCCCGCTACTTTAGACCCGCAGGCCGCTACCGATTCCCACGTGGAGTCGACTAGGCCGCTGGAAACTCAAGGTATTGGACCTTCGGAGACTATTCCCTCAGATGTGTCCAAAGCCACTGAGCAGGCATCGGCTTGTGAGGGTGTTTTCAGACCTACTCAGTTATACATTAAAACAACTTCAGCTTCAAAGGCAAAGACTAAAGCACCTTTAAAGACAAAGAAACAAGTACAACAGCCTCAATGCCCAAAAAACAGATGCTGAAAATGGCCGAAGACTTAATTACTTTGATCAGGGGTTCCCATCCCCCTCCTGATAAAAGGCCTAGGCAAGAGATAGAATATGAATCTTCAGATCAGGTTTCCATCTCATCTGATTCCTCTACTGATCAGGAATACTCTCTTCCACCCTATGAGGATTCTGATGCTGAAGATTCTATTCCTTCAGCCTTTCCTCCTGAGGATCACTCTTTTGGGGAAACCTTGCATACCATGAGGGAGCATTTCCACTGGGAGAGCCAAGATTTTTCAGAATCTAAGAAAAGGCTCAGATACTTCCTTTTACTACCACAACACAGACCCCTAGCTATTCCTCCTGTGTTAGACATTGTAGATTATGTATTTTCAGAGTCCAGTCTGACCCCTGACTCCTTACCTCCAGCTCTTGTTAAGCCAGACAGGTACTACAGGGTTCCTGACTCTCATAAATTCCTTTTCAAAAACCCTGCTGCTGACCCAGAAACTATCTCTCAGGGTCCCAAAGGAGTCAAGGCTTCCGCTGCAAAACCCCCTACCCTCTCTGACAGGGATTCTAGGGCATTGGACAGATGGGGAAAAAAGATTTACACTTCTGCTACCTTGGCTATAAGGGCTTTAAATTGCCAGTTTCATATGCTCAAATATCAGCAATATATTATGTCACTGCTTAAACAGAAAATGTTGATAAATTCTGAATGTGCAGAAAACAAAGAAATGCAGGATTTATTGCATTTAGCTGAACAAGTTGGAAAGCATACTTTGCAATGTGGTTTTGATTCTTTGGAGGCCTCCTGCAGGGCCGCTGTTACGGGTTCTGTCATCAGAAGGCATGCTTGGTTAAAGGGATAAAATCTACCTGATCATCTCAAAGCAAAATTATTAGATGCTCCATTACAGCATGATACCTTGTTTGGTGTTAAAGCAGAAGAGGTGTTAAAGAAAATGGAGGACAAAGCTAAATCTATGCAAACGGTTAAAGATTTCTTACAGGTACAGCCTCCAAGATTTAGCAGACACTGGCCTGCAAAGAATTGGTCCTTTCCAGTGTCAGACAGACCACAAAAGGGCAGATACAGACGCCCAAGAGGCAGATCCCAGCCCCAAGGTTTGTACAGGTCTAAACAATGGGGCGCTTCTACCTCCAGAAGTGGAGAAGACAAATGACAACCATACAGGAAACAGTCCTAATGACTTCCCCCTGCCTGCACCAAGCACTTATCTTCTGGCAGCGCCTTTAGGGGGAAAACTAGCAGTTTTTTCTCAAAATTGGCACATAATAACCCAGGACAAATGGGTCCTAGACATAGTGTCACAAGGCTACAAGTTTCACTTCCATACCCTGCCAAGGACAAATGGTTGGCCAAACTTGCCAAAACATCAATGGGTAGAGGCACAAAAGCAAGTCTCATCCCTCATGGACATGAGAGCTGTGCAACAAGTACCAGAGCAAGATCAGGGACAATGATTTTATTCAAGACTTTTCTTGGTACCAAGAAAGGACAAGACATTGAGACCAATACTGGACCTATCTATTCTAAACACATATCTGGATATACCAAAATTCAAAATGTTGACTTTACAGCAACTTCTGCCCATGCTGGGCAAGAAGGCTTGGCTTGTGACTTTAGACCTAAAAGAGGCATACCTGCATGTCCCAATCAGACAAACATGCAGAAGATACCTCAGATTCAAAGCTGGCTCAATGCACTACCAATTCTTTGCACTGCCCCTTGGCTTATCTACTGCGCCCAGGGTCTTCACAAAGTGCCTGGCACCAGTAATTGCATTCTGCAGACAAAGAGGAATACAAATATATCCTTACTTGGACGACTGCCTCATTCAAGCAGAGAACAAGGACATTCTACTACAGCATCTGGCGTTTGTAAAGAGATTTCTAACAGGCCTAGGGTACACAGTCAATGAAAAGAAATCAAAACTCAAGAGATAATATTCCTGGGTGCAAGCTTAAATACAACTGCCCAGATGGCTTATCTCACGCCAGACAAACAAAGTCAACTGACTACCTATTTCATCCTGTTGGCAACAAAGGCCAGTTATCTGCAAGAAAAATTCTGCAGGCTTTGGGCTTCATGGCATCTTAAATTCTACTAATTCCATATGCGAGACTGCATATGAGGAAACTTCAATGGTACCTAAAAAGTTTTTGGACTCAACATTGCCACAGCCTGGAAACAATAATTACCCTCATTCCCTGCCTGCAACAGGAGTTTCGATGGTGGGCGAAGGCTTGTCACCAGAACAAGGGACAGCCATTCACTTTACCCCCAGCCAGGCAGACATTAACAACGGATGCATCAGATTATGCCTGGGGGGCCCACATGGCAGGAAGATGTATTCAAGGCACATGGTCCACAAACCAAATGCATTTACATATCAATCAAAAAAAGATGCTAGCTGTTCAGAATGCCCTGACAGTCTTCAAGGACCTACTTCATCTGGGACAACTACTGATAAAGACAAACAACACCACGGTCATATGGTATATAAACAAGCAGGGAGGCACTCATTCGTACCCCCTTTGCAGACTAGCCATGACTGTGGGGCACAGCATTGACTTACCAAGTATATCTGCAGTCACAATTCTTGCCAGGAAAGATAAATACTCTTGCAGATGACCTAAGCAGAAACCTCATGGATTCCCATGAGTGGAAATTGGATCCACAAGTCTTCAGCATGATAACAAGGAAATGGGGATGCCCGGATATAGACCTATTTGCCTCTCCTTACAACTACCAACTAAAAAGATTCTGCACAAGGACTTATCACAGACAAGCATGGAAAGTGGACGCCCTATCTTTCAGCTGGAAAAGCTTAGCAGTATATGCTTTTCCTCCACTGCCTGTCCTTCCAAAGGTACTCCTAAAGGTCAGACAAGCGAAGCCAAAGATGATACTGATTGCCCCAGATTGGCCCCGCCAGTACTGGTATCCAATCCTAAGGAACTTGTGTCAATGCCCGGCTTGGACCTTGCCTCAAATACCACTTCTACTATCCCAACAAAACAAGCAGATCCTGCACGGCCAACTAAAGACCTTAAATCTGTCAGCATGGTGGATAATGTAGTCATGCAAAACGCGCCTCTCACTAAAGCTGTGATGGATGTCATTTTGGAGGGCAGAAGGCCTAGTACCAGAAAATCTTACGCTGGAAAATGGAAGATATTTTGTGCTTGGAACCAGGCACAAGGAATTGACACAGCTGTACCAAATATCCCTCAGATTTTGCAATACTTAACTGAGATGCTGGACAAAGGCCTATCCTTTTCATCAATTAAAATTCATGCCTCTGCCATTTCGGCTCATTACAATACAGAGCCACCAATCTTTTCTCATCCTTTGTTAAGGCAGTACCTCAGAGGAGCCAAAAACTTAAGGCCTCCAAGGAGATCACCAATACCTGCATGGGACCTCAATTATGTCTTGGAAAAACTCACCCTGCCTCCTTTTGAGCCAGCCGCTACAGCTGATATAAAGTTTTTATTTTGGAAAACAGCTGTGCTCCTAGCAATAACCTCTGCAAGGCGAGTCTCAGAGCTACAGGCACTCATGCTTTTTTCCCACTTTTCTGAGATTTAAAAAAGTTCAGTTACAGGCTTGCTGTTCTTGAACTGTTTGTAAGTTTCTGTGAGGCCATTTTTTGCTTGGGCTAAAGGAAAGTCTCTCTGTTGATCAGTGGCAGTGAAAAACATTGAGCAGCCTGCCTGCCCCTGTGGGAGTGGTTACTGACTTGAAACTGTAGTTTTATTGGCCATTTTGGGTCAATTCCAAAACTCCTTCATCTTCCTCTCTTAAAACCTGGTTGCCTCGTGGTTTTGGTGTCTTTTCAGGCTTGTTGGCTGTTGGTGAAGCACCCACCAAGAGGAGAAAACGCTGAGAGAAAAAAGGAGCCACTTTTGAGACTAAGTATTTTTCCTCTATTTATTTGCTAAGTTTTTCTGCATAGCCGCCTATTTTCAGCATTTTCTGGCTTGTTAAATTTGATTTCTGCATTAGTAACTGTATTTAGAGCACAACCTAGAGCTGTTTACTGAATTTCCTGTTTGCACTTATTTTTAAAATCGTTTTTTTCTCAAAACTTGCATTTTATCTGTCTTTGGCCTAGCACTCTTGTGTGGGGTCATTTACTGCACTGTTATAACTTGTTGATACTTGTTAACCTCTGCTATCTCTGAAAAACAAAAACAAAAAAAATCTTGCTTTTTTCCCACTTTTCTGAGATTTAAAAAAGTTCAGTTACAGGCTTGCTGTTCTTGAACTGTTTGTAAGTTTCTGTGAGGCCATATTTTGCTTGGGCTAAAGGAAAGTCTCTCTGTTGATCAGTGGCAGTGAAAAACATTGAGCAGCCTGCCTGCCCCTGTGGGAGTGGTTACTGACTTGAAACTGTAGTTTTATTGGCCATTTTGGGTCAATTCCAAAACTCCTTCATCTTCCTCTCTTAAAACCCTTTTTTGCGCATTTTTGCGCGTTTTTGAGCATAGCACAACAACGGGCAGTGCCGCCTAATTGGGTTTAAACTATTCCTGGCTCCACAAAGTCTGCACTTCACTTTTTCCCTTAGAACTGCTCTATCTCTCAATTTAAACACCATATTCTCATTCTAAGGCCCTTCACTGGTCCAATTAAGTAATCCTACAAGTTAGCACTATTAAACCATAAGCACTACTTACTCTTATACTCTCTACGATTACCCTGTCCTCTATTGGTCCGTCTTAAATTCAGTTTCCCTGTTACTCTAGCATGTCCAAAGGTCAGTCAATGGTTTCCTCTCCAGTCCAGCTGGTGAATCAGGGAATTTTGAGGCAATGTTACAACTGTCTCATGTACACGGACAACCCTGTCCTCCTCCAAACAGGTTCAAATATATGTGAGAGATGCAACTATTTAGCCAAACTGGAGGCTGAGCTCTCTCATCTCAAAACTGGTGTAACCAGTCAGGAGGAGAAGGTAACCTCACACAACACAATTCCAGTATCACATAGTCCCACCACATCAGCGAACCAAACACATAAATACACAAAAACATACTCGGAGGCTCTAAATAAAAATCTACCTAAGCAACAGAGACCTCCAAAGCAGACATCCAAGCAAACGCTACCTCAAAACAAAACACACACAACACATAACCCACAAAGTCAGTGTGCCAAGCAGCCACAGCCTTAAGGCTGAATAACACACCTGATACTCTTGTTATAGGTGACTCTATTGTCAGACACACTGACGTCCCGCTCACCAGGCTGAATAAAGAGAAGGTCATGGTGAGCTGCCTGTCGGGTGCTAGGATCCGACACATAACGCAAGCACTCAGGTCACTCCAAAGCAAATACAAATATGACTCAGTCATTGTACATGCTGGTGTGAATGACCTGAGACGTACCTCCCTGGACTACATGAAAAGAGACATAGAGGAGCTCTCTGATCATGTAGCCCAGGCTGGTATGACCCTGACCTTGAGCAGCATCTTACCCTCACCTAGAATGATGCCACAGTACAAAGACAAAATGATCGATTTTAACAATTGGCTAAAATTTTGGTGTAATTCAAAGGGGATCTAGTGTCTGTCAGCCTGGGATGACATGCTCGACAAGCCATGTTGCTTCGCTAGGGACGGCTTGCACCTGTCACCACTGGGCTTTCGGATATTGGCAAAGGCTCTTGCCACCCCATAGTGCCTTTTTAGGCAAGGCTCAAAAGTCAAACCCACCCCCATAGACAGCACAAGGAACAAGAAACTAAGGGTAATGCTGCTAAACGCCAGAAGTCTTAACCTCAAGATGCACGCACTCAAAGCTCTCCTCAGTATGGAGAACATCGATATCTGTGCAGTGACAGAAACCTGGTTCAAGGCTCCAGAGAGCACCCCAGCACTACCAGGCTATACCTCGTATCATGCTTTTCGGCCCCAAAACCCAGACCGAACCACAAAAGGAGGGGGAGTTTCCATATTCATCAAGGATATCCACACCTCCAGGTTAGTGGCATTGCACGAAGTATCAGAGACCATCCATGTGCAACTAACAGTGGGCAAGACTGCTTTTCAGTTTATAGCATCCTACAGACCACCCTCTCAAAGTCAGGAATCCCATTCGGCTTTCCTGAAAACATTGGAGAACATGAAGATCTCTCCGAACACCATTATATTGTGCAACTTCAACTACCCAAACATTGACTGGGAGCACTACTCAAGCCCCAGCACCTTAGCCCAAAGATTCCTGGAAATTATAAACTCAAATGCTATGGTACAACTAGTCACCACTCCCACAAGAGGGGACAACATACTAGACCTGATCATTACCAACATGGGGACTCTATGCTCCACACCAGAAGTATATCCCTCATTGGTAAGATCAGACCATAAATTAATTTCACTGGATGTCCACATCCCGACCCCACCCCCAGCCCAGAAAACCACAGTGAAAAACTTCTCAAAAGCGAACTTCTCACTTCTCAAAACCGAAGTGGAATCCTTCAAGGCCCCAGGGCCAGTGGAAACTACAACCCAAACTGCAGAATCCTATATAAATGTATTCTACGGACATCTCCAGGAATGCTATCCCAAACAAAACCAAGACCCAATCATCCAAAGGCAGGCGTCCAGTCTGGTGGACCCCTGCCATAAATAAACTGTACAACAGAAGGAGGAAGCTACTACATGATAGAGCAAAATCCCTAATAGGAAAGGCATCTCTGATCAGTACTAGCAAAAAATTACGATCCCTCATAAAATCCTCCAAGGCCAGCTTCGAGAGAAAAATTGCACAGGACACCAAAGACAATCATAAGGCTTTTTTCAGTTATGTTAGAAACCTGGGATGCAACTCCCAGACTTGTTCTGAGTTGATTCTAAACGACAAAAAATACACTGAACCCACAGACATCGCCAATATCCTGGCAGACAAGTTCAGTGCAAACCCCCAAAAGAGCAAGTATCTATCCCGGCAGAGGGCTGCCTCCCAAACATCTCAGATGCTCAGGTGAAGGCTGCCCTCTCCAAAGCAAAAAGCACTGCTTCCATGGGACCAGATGTCGTCCCAGGTTGCGTCCTACATGAACTACAAGAGGAACTAATCCCTCAAATAAAACAGCTATACAATCTCAGCCTCACTACAGGATATGTGCCCACAGAATGGCGTACAGCAACAGTGGTCCCACTCCACAAAGGTGGAGCCTGTACGGACCCTGGAAACTATCGCCCCATAAGCCTGACTAGCTTAGTCTGCAAGGCTATGGAGAGGATCATCATGGAGCTCATAAACAAAGACATTGGGGACCTACAGACACTAGATCCTACCCAGTTCGGCTTTGTCAAGGGCAGATCCTGCCTTTTGAACCTGGTTGACGTCTTTGAAACAGTCACCAAAGCCATAGATGAAGGGAAGATAGTCCACAAAGCCTATCTGGACCTTGCAAAGGCATTTGACACAATACCCCACTCGGGCATCATAGATAAGCTATCCAGCTTAAATATAAACCCCTATGTCACAAGATGGGTCGCAAACTGGCTCAAAGACAGAACCCACAGAGTGAGAGTTGCTGGAGCCATGTCAGACTCGAAACCGGTCACAAGTGGCATCCCACAGGGTTCTGTCCTGGGACCACTCTTGTTCGGTATATACTTTTCCGAGGTACAGGCAAACGTGGGAGGACTATGGCTCACCAAGTTCGCAGACGACTGCAAACTGGGCGCCATAATCAACTCTCCAGCTGACACAAACATCATTCAAAAAGGTCTCACAGAGACAGATAACTGGTGCCAGCGCCATGGTTTAAAGCTAAATGCCAAAAATGTATAGTCATACCCTTTGGCAAAAACAATGTGCCCACAAATTACCACATAGGCGGAAACCCATTAAGTACAGAGAAAGTTATTAGGGATCTGGGGACCCAAGTTGATAGCAATCTCTCTTTTGAAAACCACATTGCCAAAGTGGTTAGAAAGACCTTCTACATAGACCACTTCATCACGAAGGGTTTCACATCTAGATCAAGAGAGGTAATCGTGCCCCTTTATTCATCCCTCATCAGGCCCATCATAGAATACAATGCCCCTTTTGCGATGTACCTTACCCGACACCTGCAGCAATTAGAAAGACCCCAAAAGTATCTCACCAAGAGGATCAAGGGTCTCAAACAGATGCCATATGCTGCTCGGTTAAAAAAACTCCAGCTCTACTCAGTTGCATACCGCCTACTTCGAGGCGATCTATGCCTGATAAACAAAGCTATGTCAAATCCAGAATTAATGGACATGCTCCACCTCAGTAAATCTAAATCCCTTAGAGCCACACGCTCGAGGGACTTGAACCTCAGCACAGAAATAAATAGAACTTGCTGGAGGGACAGGTTCATATCCCAGAGGCTCCCTTCGCTCTGGAATAGAATTCCAGTTCATGTGAGGCAGAGCACCTCACTGAATCTCTTCAAGAAGAATCTCGATAAGTGGATGGGGGATCGTAGGTTTGTCCCAGGGATTACTCCCGTGTCACTATTAGACAGAGGCACAGTAAACTAAACCTTAAAAAGGGCACAGTATACTCAAATCAAGGGGTGGCGTAAGCCATACAGAATCGGGCTAGGCTTATAATTGCCCCAGGGCAGATAGCCTAGTATGAACCTATGAACCTATGGCTGTGGAACCTTTTATAATTTTTTATGCGGACAGGGTTTCTCTGAGGACAAACCCGACATTTATGCCTAAGGTAGTGTGCAGTGTGGCCCTTAACCAAACTATTCATCTGCCTACTTTTTATCCAAACCCACAGAATAAGGGGGAGAGAATTCTGCATTTTTTGGACATACACAGACAGCTACGCTTCTACTTGAACAGAACCAAAGCTTTCAGAAAGACAGAGCAACTACTAGTGGCATATGCTGCAGGATCACAAGGAAAGGCTATCTCCAAGCAGACTATTTCAAAGTGGATAGGCCACTGCATTCCTTTCTGCTATTCACAACATGTCAAGCCAGTGCCTAAGGGCATTAGGCCACTTTCAACCAGAGCAGCAGCCACTTCAACAGCCTTCCTCAGGGGAGTACCAACCAAAGACATTTTAGAGGCTGCTACCTGGAGTTCAGTGCACACCTTTACAAAGCACTATCATTTACCACTCTACTCTAAATCCAGGGCAGGCTTTGCCACTACATTTCTGCAGGGCCTCATAGCCGCTCCTAATGCTATTTAGCTCCAGCCTCCCAACCATAGCTTTAGGATTCAACCCAAGTGTAATGACTGCAACAGTGAAACATGAAGAACATAGTACAGTTGTGTACACTTACCATAAATGTAGATGTTCGAGTGTATTCACTGTTGCAGTCCAGGTTACCCACCCACCATCCCCCATATTTTTGCTGGAATTTATCTGCACTTCTCTAATCTATACAACCTATGTGGTGTATTTGCTTGTAGATGAAGGTATAATATATTTTGGTGCATGCATGTTTTATTGGTATATTTTTAGCCTACCCTTTTGGGGGCACCTGACATCTGGGGCAAGAAAAACTGAAGAAAATGGTGTCGGCTGCATCTTTTATACCCCTGGCGCACTGACGTCAGGGAAGAGGCGACAACAACTGACACCGGACCTAGACTTTGGAATTCAGGCCGACTGAGGGTAGCCTGCCAGCAGGATAACCCAAGTGTAATGACTGCAACAGTGAATACACTCGAACATCTACATTTATGGTAAGTGTACACAACTGTACTTTCTCTCTGTATTAGGTAGAATGAGCTAATGACACTAGACTGGGAGGAGTGTCCAAGATCAAATTTAGAGTAGGGGCAGGCAACTGCAAGGCCAGCAGGTATAAAGACAAGATGCCAATAGGGAAGGAGGGAGGGTGGGTGGGAAGCTAATTTAGGTAGAAAACACTACAGAATTTTTTATCGCATCTGAAAACCAGCAGTGAGCCAATAGCTATGAAATACAGTACACGTATGCAGTATACAATAAAATTGCTATAAATATCTAGAATAAGCAATAAATACTAAAAATAAGCAAAAAAATGGCTACTTATTGCTATATATGACAGATCAGGTGCTCCTCCTCAGATAGCTCTGTGTGTAATGGCTAAAACACTCAAGTTAACTTCTTTTGTAACAGAAAGGTGAAATCTGAAACAAAAAGCTCAAAAGAACCAATGAGGTGCTTTCTCCAAGCTGTAGACCTGGCAACCCAACTGGACAATGACCATAAACACTAATCTCTCACTGAAGTGGGAGATGGTCTTTGCTAACTAAGATGGCCTGGACATTGAGCTCAGAAAACAGCCTCTAACAAACAACTAGGCCCACAAACACGATCAATAATACAGCGAATATTACAGCTACTACATAAACTATTTTAGGCTATGTTGCGCATACAAGGCCCTTAAAGTATTGGAGGAGGAAAGGAATCTAGAAAGAGTGAAGCAAGTAAGGTTATCAAGGTGCTAGCTTTGATTTATTTCTTACAGATATTCAAGGTGAACTACAGACAAGGGTTCACAAAGTTATTAAAAAACACTAGAGTCATATGGTACACCATTAAACAGAATGGAATTCAGTGTTTTCATTACTTCATATTGGCAGTCGAAGCCTTGCATCTAACCACTCACTGGAAGTTCCACCTTTCAGGCCTGTTGTATTCCTTCTACCCATAACTCCTTGATGATCCAGCTGAGCAATTTCACCCTGTTTCCCATGAATGAAAGCAAGATGTTTAAGTTTTCCACAAACTGGCACTAAAGTAGTGAAGTCTCTGAAGGTGACCTTTTCACTTCACTTCTGAATCACCAGAATTGCCAGTTCAAGAAATTCTTCTCCAAATAACCATACAGGGAAGCCTGGACAGTGACTGCCTTTGTCTGTTGTAGCAGAATGCTCATATATCCTATCTCCTACTACCAATAGTCCCAAAAGCAATTGAAGAGAGAGCAAATAGCACTCTAATAGCCCTCCTTCTAGCCAACTTAACTGGAAAGGTAAAGTTTTAACAAGCATGTATGCCAGCTCAATTTTCAAATGTACACATCTGTGCCAAGTGGTTTTCTAATATGTTGTCAAATGAAATGCTGTTTGGATACAATGTATGCAATCAATATAGTAATAGGTAATGAACAATGACTTCCTAGTGCCATTAAAAATACTGTTGTAATTTCACTGTAGCATCTGTGAAGTCCTTAAGATCAAGGTCTGTAGTTGTATGTGGTGTGTGCGTGTGTTGTTTGTATATATATGTGTATAAATACACATGAATTACCTTTCAAATCCTGAAGCCCATAAGGCTGAACGTCAGAATGTTGAGATGAAAATGATGAACACTTACAATCACGAACGGCCAATTTTTCTCAGGGCAAGGAAAAACTTGTCCATCACGTAACTTAAACACACCAGCCTATGTGCAAACCACCTAGGGGGGGGCTGCACCCCCCACCCCACCCCCCAACTATATATACCAACTCCAGGATCACACTACAGTGGGGAAAAGGGCATAGTTCCACATGCTGGGCAAGTGTTTCCTTGCCCTGAATAAAATCGTCCATCCGTGATTGTAAGTGTTCATCATTTTCGTCTCGACATTCTGATGTTCAGAGTTGTGGGATTTGGGATTTGAAAGGCAATCCATACACATACATAAATGTTGTATATAAACCAGGAGTGCATAGGTCAGTTCTGTATGGGGATAAGTGTGGACACTGTGAGTGGCTATGGGATGATATTGTCTTCAGGGTGAACGCAGTTACTGTTTAGGACCACAGAATGCAGGCTTGCCATTGAATGCCACAGATTTGCATATCTGTGCAGAATAACATGAAGGGATATAGTGTCACCTAAGAATGCCATTGGTACTAGACAGCCATCAATGTTGCTTATAAAAACAAAGAATTTTTTATTTCACTTGATGGCTATGGCCCAGACCACAGAATTCCTGCTAGTGGAACTGACCTTCCTGCTGCGGGGGCAGGTATGTGCTATAATAACTGCGGTATTCGCATGGTTGCACTACAGTGTTGTTAGTGTTATCAGGTTGTGACATCTGTCCGTACTACACAATTGGCATACAACAGGACAAGTACCCTCAATGCACACGCCAGTTATGCCAGGCCAGGTATAGTGCGTGTGTCTGCATGTTGTGTGTCATAGATTTCTGTACCATATTTCATTGGAGTAGTTACACTTCTCAAGCATGTTTTTGAAGGCCCTTCAGGAGATGTGCATTGGCCGTACAGTTGTGTAAGTGGGTAGTGGTTTTAATTATAACATTTTTATGTGATGCATATATATACATTTTATGATTACAAATACCTCACCCTTACCAATGTTTTCCCCTGTGACCATGATACAGGAGACCAGGTTGCAGTTGGTGGTACCACTGACTGATGGGAAAATTCCATTTTAAGTGCCTGATAGGAATTTAGACATGTGTCCTTCACAGTGAAGATAGAGATAATGCCAATATAACCCATGACATTAATACTGATGGTAGCAGAAACACTGGTATTGTCCACTGATGCTCATGTAACACTTACGCATTCTTTTTCTGTTGGTGTATGGACTTAGGACTGCAGCAGAAGTCAGAGTTCATTGTCTCCTCTGGACATGTATAGGCCTCTTCAAGTACAGGGCCATTAGTAGCTAGGTTGAAGGTTGGCAAGAGCACGAATTACCATACAAGGAATGCATGGTCTTCTCCTGCCAATCTATGTTAATGAAGTCCAACAAGTGCTTTCAGAGGCACTCAGTTTCCTTTCTAATCTTACAGGGGCTGTAGATGTTGTACTACATATCATCACCAGTTTGCATGATGGGGCTTAAGGATATCACATCAAGCATTTGAGGTATTGGAACAAATGATCAAGTACTTCATGAGTGCACTTGCAGATCACCATGAGATTATAACAGAACCACTGGCTCGTAATGTTTTTGATTTGTTGTGAGCTCATAATCCCTTAAACAGACATGGCCTAGGTATGCATATCTGTTGACTGGGTAGACACCAGCTTGTCTCAGTATGTGAGCTAGGAACTTTGGCACATTTTTTTTTTCATTAGTCCTGTAACCTCATTCAAACACTGTGTATATCCTACCATGGCCAGCCACCTGGCTGCACTGCTTCATCACATATATCAGTACTGAAGTATTTTACTTGTAGCCCAGGTCTTGCCACTGACGTTCATCTGCTTAAGTCTGCTGGTGAAAATGCTTCCTTTACAGGACACAAACAATTTGGACCTATCCACTTTTTACTTAAGCCAGAGTGCTTGTATTCATAGTCTAGGTCTGACAGGTAAATGACTGGTAAGGCTTTCTCCATGTTATAGACTATCACTGAAGCTTGGCTTGTTTCCATATATTTACAAATCCTGGTAACATTGTTGTCCTCCATGTTTTCAGTTGTGCAGTTTTGTAGGCTGAACTTGTCTGGGTATGTGATCTCACTTTTCAGTCAGTTAGCCATTGAACTGTAGGATGTTAATGGTGCTGCCACCTCCTTTGAATATTTTATGGGTGCAGGACACGTCACCTGTTTGTCTACCATCTAGCTGGTAGTGCAAGGATACTTTTTCAAGAGTTCATGGACATCCTTGTCTCCTTTGTTTTGGTGCCACCTAGATAGTTATTTGAGTGAAGTCGCTAAGGAGTTTGTGGCTCTTGTTTGTTTCTTTGTATTACAAAGGGATTCAGGTTTGCTCAAGCTCTTGCCTGTGTTACCTTTATACATGAGCCCATATACATGTACTTTGGACTTGATATTCCAGCTGTTTTATTTTTAGGTCAGTGATTTGGTAATGGAACTGGTCACATGGTCTGATCACAGCCTTATTCACTTTAATGTTGTAGTTCCTAGGATGTGCCCCCTGACCTGCGTGTAGTAATTTGCAGGAACCTGAGTTGGCTCTCACTTGACTAACTGCTTCCCATCTAACATCATCATTTAGAGAGAAGTTCAGTGCTAGGAATGTGGATGAGGTAGTCAGATCTGTAAACAAGCAACGTTGCCCAACAGGATGTGTGTAATTGTGGAAATAACGCCCACCCTGGGGTGTTCTGAGGCCCGATGTCACTGGTGGTGGGCCTCTACACCTCTGGATGGCATTATTTCTACAATAACAGGCACCCTGGTGTGCTTTATTGCTCTTAGAGAATAGGGTATTTGTTAAATTGTTTTGTATTTGTTTTTTCAATTATGTATTTTTTTTAAATATTTTTAATGTAAACTAGTTCTTCTACCTAGTGTTTCAAACATGCTGTTGTATATTAACTGACTGTTGTTGGGAGAAATACTTTACATCCAAAATATAAGTTTGGTTAAGTATTTAATGTCTACATATACTCCCCCCTCTTACCGACATACACACACACACACACACACACACACACACACACACACACACACACACACACACACATACACGCGCACCTTTAAAATAATGTCAGCCATTACAACTTTCATACTTACCTCTCAACTATACATATTTTCACAGAGTGTCCATATTTTTTACCTTTTTTTTTTTGGGTGTCGTCCTCGTAAAATTTGGGGTTTGCTCACAAATCATTGAAGTTGAAGTCATTGAAATATGAACTATATTAGAGTTTCAGACTTCAATATTCTTCAGAAAATGCATTTAACATAAATACTGTTATTTCATCTACTTTGTAATTGTATTATAGCAATATTTAGACTATGCCCCTTTGAGCCTTTGCCTCAAATTATTTTAGGCATTATCTGCATTTCTTGAACTAAGAAGCTGAGAGGTATGCATGCCTCTTAATTTTAAATAATGTACATCCACTGCTCAATCGATCTCTCTCACGCACACACAGACAAACAGAAAAATAAACACACACACACACACACACACATGCACACCTATCTATTATTTTTAATTCATTATTTATTTATTGACATTTGTTGACTGGGGAAGTCCAACTGAGTCAGAAACCCACTTTCAGTAGAGGCCCGAGGAGAAAAGCTACAGTTACAGATCAAAATTTTTGCAAGAAAAAAATATTTACAGTAATAAAACGTACAAAAAAAGATTTTTATACAATTTTTACATAATTTTTTAGTGATCAGTAATACACAGAGTAGAAAGTTTTGTGCAGACTGGTTATGTGGTAGTAGTAGTACACATACAGTATTTTTAATGGCATTCATTGTATGGATGGAAAAAGACCGTAAGTAATCAGCTCATTTATGCAGTTCAGTGCATGGGAAGTTTAGGATTTAGCCTACTTGAATAGTCAAGGAAGTTCAGTGGCAGGGGTGGCTCGTGCTATAGGACTGCAGCCCTCCCACCTAGAAACAAAAGAAATAAAAAATGGGAAGCATAAAATTAAAAAACAAAAAAATTTATTTTTTACGAGTACCGGAACTTCCTCGCATGCGCGGACACACTCAGATTGCCCCGCAGATGCCCAGGAATCTGTGCAGTAGACGACCGCACAGAACAGAGGAGCTCTGGACTGCTTGATCCGCAGACAGGACCAATCAGGAGAGATTATGGTCTCGCAGGGATTCGAGCACAGGACCAATCAGGAGAGAGGTAAGTTGAGTTTTAAACTCTTGCAGGGAAGTCGAGCATGGGTTTGCTGCTTCGAGTGATTCCGGACAATGGAGTTGGACCATGTGTGTGTGGAGGTTTGCTGCTTCGAGTGATTCCAGACACGTGTGTGTGTGTGTGTGTGTGTGTGTGTGTGTGTGTGTGTGTGTGTGTGTGTGTGTGTCTGTCTGTGTGAAATGGCCCTGTTAACACATAGTGGTGGGTAGAAATACTCAGGCTTGAACCCTGTACCTTGGATGCCAGTGGCAAGGACCTGAATTCCCTACCCACCACTATTTGTAAAAAATTGCAGATTTTTGCCTCATATTGGTTCTGTTCCTCATAAAATCTGTGGTTTCTGTATCTTCATTTTTCCTTGCAAAGGTTTGTAGTGCAGTGGTGGACTGATAGCATTGTTGCCTGACAGCTACAGGTTCTCTGGCTTGATTATTGGGTGGGGTGCCTTCTGTGTGGAGTCTGCAAGTCCTCCCATCCCTTACAAAGATGTGTCTGGAGTGTTTCTCCCTGCTCTGATGAAAATTGGCTTTGTTTTGTTCCAAGTCAGACTAGTTTCCTGATTAACAAATGTTTAAAATAACAGGCATTTGAATTTCAGACTTCATATTCTTCAGAAAGTACATGGTAAAACAAAACCTTTTATTCTAGCAATTGTCTAAGTTTATAACATGGATATTTGAAATTTGCCCATATTTTTGGGACTGTATTCCCCCATTATTGGCCTCGTCCAGGTATTTTGTGCTAAGGTTGAGAGCTGTGGTGAGAACTGAATTCACTGAATGTTTGGGGGCTGTATTCCCCCCATTACTGGCTTTGTCCACATGTTTTTTGCTAAGAGGTTGAGAGCTATGGTGAGAACTGAATTCACTGAATATGTTTGGCAGCTGTATTCCCCCATTATTGGCTTTTTTCAGGTGTTTTCTGCTAATAGGTTGACAGCTATGGTGAGAACTGAATTCACTAAATGGTAGCCATTTAAGTTTGTCTTCCTCTGTTTCAGCTGATTTGGCATAGTGGTATGTTTCTCTGACTTTTTTGCACACGGTCCCCTGGGTTTAAGATGTGGCAGTGAAATGTATGGTGGTAACACAGCATTTTATTCTAGCAACTTTCCAACATTATACAAGCAATGTTTAAAATGTGTCCCTGGTTTTTGGCCTTTTGCCGTCCCCCCCAATAAATTTTGGCTTTTCCCAGATTTCTTGTGCTGCAAAGTTCAGAGATATAGCTGAGTGTCGAGTAGATTTTACAAGGAGTTGAGAGCTGCAGGGGAACAAAAGTTTAGTGCTGCTTATGCTAAGTCTGCTTGCATTGTTAATAGCACAACAGGTAGTGTACTTGCTTTTGATGCAGAAGGCTGTGGGTTCTACTCCCACAGTAGGTACATGCATTGCTGATACTGTACTGTGTTGTAAAGGGGGTGGATGCTGCAGTCCTTTTTGGCAAAGATACCTAGTAACTATGAACCTGTTATCAGTTTGCCATCCATTCCCTATTGTGGTATTACTAGCTTATCATTTTTTTAATGCATGCAACATAGGCAATTTATTATTCAAGGGCAACAGGCACTTCATTTGTAGATGAAACAATGACATATAAAGTTGTTTGCTAGCAGCAACCTCTTTATTAGTTACAGATTTCTTTAATGTGGATTTTACTACTTCAGAGATTGTGCATATTTACTGATACTGGTGGACTATATAAGGTTGAGTAGACTTTTTATGATGGAAATGTTCTGAATTGGGCAGTTTTGTCATTGGTGCATGCATTTTTTTTTCATTGTTTACTGGAAAAATGTTCAAAACAATAAATTTAAAATGCCCTCTAACAACTGTACTGTATTGTACAAGGAATATAACGTAATACAGTCAGGAAGGTGTATCAAAGAGCATGTGTATGTTTCATATTCAAGGGGGCTATGATTTTGAAAACAGCCCAGAAGTTAGTCTTTATCTGCCACTGGCAAAATGTATTTTCTTTGAATGTGGGTTTCAATGCTGTTTCAATGCATGTGAGTTTCAAGGGCAGAGACGTTTTAATGCTAAGTCTATTTTCATTGTGAGACTGCATTGCTTTGTTTAACAGATATCTATTAGGGTTTGTGCTGTAAAATGCAAAATAAAACTTTCAAATGAAATCTAAATCATTGCAGAAGTAAAGCAGTATGCACATTACAGTGTTTATGGTCATCATCATCATCATCATCTTCTTTCGACTGTTCTCATTAGGGGTCGCCACAGCAGATCACCTGTTTCCATTTCTTCCTGTCCTCTGCATCTTGCTCTGTCACACCAACCACCTGCATGTCCTCTCTCACCACATCCATAAACCTTATTTTAGGCCTTCCTCTTTTCCTGTTACCTGGTAACTTCATCCTTAGCATCTTTTATCCAATATACTCAGCATCACTCCTCAGCAAATGTCCAAACCAACGTAATTGTGCCTCTCTGGATTTGTCTCCAAACCTTCCAACCTGGGCTGACCCTCTAATATATTTATTCCTAATCCTGTCCACCCTCGTCACACCCAGTGCAAATCTTAACATCTTTAATTCTGCCACATCCAGCTCAAACTCCTGCCTTTTTGTCAATACCACTGTTTCCAACCCATATAACATAGCTGGTCTCACTACCCTCTTGTAGACCTTCCCTTTCACTCTTACAGGTACTCGTCTGTCACAAATCACTCCTGACACTCTTCTCCACCCACTCCATCCTGCCTGTCCTCTCTTCTTCACCTCTCTTCCACACTCACCGTTACTGTGAACTATTAACCCCAAGTATTTAAACTCATCCACCTTCACCACCTCTACTCTTTGCATCCTCACCATTCCTCTATCCTCCCTCTCATTCACACACATATATTCTGTCTTAGTCCTGCTGACCGTCATTCTTCCTCTCTCTAGAGCATATCTCCATCTCTCCAGGGTCTCCTCCACCTGTTCCCTACTCTCACTACAGATCACAATGTCATCTGCAAACATATGGTAAATGGGGCAAAATAACCAAGGAATGGGACATTGGAATGGCTGCAGGGGAGGGCTCCATTCGACCATGATTTTGTGAGGGGGGGAAGGGTAGCAAACTCAGACAGCCCCGGTTGAGCTATACCTCTCAGTTGTCCATATTTTTGCAGAATGAATAGATATTTGCTTCTTATTTTTGGTTTGTTCCTCATAAAAATTGTGGTTTTCTAGCAAATCATTTAGGAATGAAGTCACTAAAT
This sequence comes from Protopterus annectens, assembly GCF_019279795.1. Classification (NCBI taxonomy): domain Eukaryota; kingdom Metazoa; phylum Chordata; order Ceratodontiformes; family Protopteridae; genus Protopterus; species Protopterus annectens. The sequence goes on from NC_056730.1 coordinate 569,062,999, forward strand.
GACAGACATTGAGTTTCAGACGTCATAACCTTCAGAAAAATGCATGCTAATGCAAGACCTGTTATTCTATCAACTGTCTTAAGTTTATACAAGAGCAGTTTTTAGTAGTGTTTGTATGTTCCCCCAATATATTTGGCCTTGTCCAGATTTCCTGCATTAAGAGGTTGAGAGGTACATGCAAATCGCTTTGTAGAATTAGAAATATCCAAACCTCTCAATTGTCCCCAATTTTGGCTCAAAATGTTGCTCTCCCTTAATAATCCCTCCTCAAAATGGCAATTTTGGATGAAAACGTGGAAGGTTTACAGTTATATATAACTGTAATAATAAGAGTTATAGATTACTTTTATTTCAGAAATGCATGTAGATGCTCTTATTTTGTTAGCTGCTCAAGTTAACAGTGTTAATATTAAAAATGTGTCCCTTTTTGACAGGTTCCCAGCTGTATTGTGTGGTAGCTTTATATTTTTGCATCACATTTTGGTCTGTTTTTCATAAAATTGTGGTTTTCTGGCAAATTAGTGGCAAGTCATTAAATATTGAAGTTAGAAAATAATGGCAGACATTTGAGTTTCAGATTTCATACCCTTCAGAAAATGTGTACTAATGCAAGACCTACTACTGTTCTATTATCTAAGTTAATAAGAGCAATATTTAAAAATTGTCCTTATTTTTGGGCCTGTTCTTCTAGTTCTGTGTATGGCTTTGTCCAGATTTCTTGCTCTTAAGTTGAGAGGTATGAGTGTCAGAGCCATCACCATCAGCCAAAGACATTTCAAATTGTGATATACTTGTTGCACCCCACTCCCCATTGTAGTGGCTCTGGATGTGTCCAAGGAAGGCAAGGAGCAGTTATGCAGTGTAAGTGTGCAGAGTATTTCCCCATCCAAGGTAGACCACAAGTACTACCATGGCTTTTCATCTGTCCTTGATTTTGCAGAATGTTCTGGTTTTCTGTCATATTTTTATACTGTTGATTTATGCTTCTTATTATTCAGGAAATGCATGCTGTCACAGTGCCCTGTTGCTCTGTTTAAGTAGCAATGATTTAATGACCATCAGGTAAGCTTGTCGGAGATTGTAAGATGCAAGTAAGCTTTAATAAGCATACTGTTAAAGAATTACCAGCATTGAAAGTCTTTTCGTTGTTGTCATGCAGAGAATATTTACATAACTAGATCATGTATAAGCCTTGGGTATTGAAATGCATATGACAGTATTTGTAATAAAAGGACAGGATTACAGTATTTTCAGAAGCTCATTACATTTGTTGGAGACTTGCAGTCATCTTTTGTTGGAGACTTGCAGTCATCTTTGAAGGCTTTACCCGTAAACTAAACAGAATGCCAATCTGTCATGTGTGGTCCATAACTTGTGCAGGAATCCTTTAAGCAATTTATCTTGAGCTTGTTTCTTGTTTGCTCTTCATTTTTTACTTTGATCATGTCTCCCCCATGAAACAAGTAGATAGTTGTGTCAGGCAGCAGGTCTTTTTGGATAAGAAACATTTTTACAAGTGGGGCTATCACAGAGATTGCTACTTTCAGCATGTTACTTGGTAATTTTATAAAGCTGAATATAAATTATAGTTAGAACTGCAGTGCAAGGAGTAGTGGTTTGAGTTGAGTGCTGCTTGTTTTTTTATACTTGATTTTGATTGGCATTCCAGTAATGTATTTAAAAAGTAATTTATTTTTTCATGCCTCACAACCTGTTTCCATCTGGATATTAAGTAAGTTGTCATGTAGCCAATGCATTGAAATATTTTTTTCTTCTACACTTCATTTTGTCTTGATTGGACTCTCGTAATGACTGTTTGGCACCCAGGGCAGCATATTTAATTAAAGTTCCAGTTGTGGTTTTGAGCATAGCTCCACCCCTTTTAGTTGACCACACCCCTTTCCATTGGCCCCACCCATTCAGCTGTCTCCTGCAGCCCTCCTTTAATTTGAAGTCACCAGCTGCCACTGTTCAGCAGATGTAGAGATTGTTATTTGAAATTGAGAAGAATCATGCTAGTCAGCAGAATTTGTTTATGGTGGTCTGTAGTTCTGGACACAAGGACAGATTGAATTGTTAATACGGTGACTTTTTAGGGTGAATTTGAAGGTTTTTATGGAATTAATTTTTGTAATGGAGAGGGGTAGTACATTCCATAATTTTGCTGTGGAGTGGGAGTACAAGCTTTGTCCATCTCTCTTTTTGGGTTTGGATATGCTTATAAGCTGTTTATTAGTAGACAAAAGGTTCTGGGAGGGGTTGTAAGATTGTAGGATAGAATTAAGTGAAGGACAGTTTTCTGAGTTATATATTAGTTTATGAGCAAGAGTTACTTGGGTGTAATGAAGGTAATGGGGGAATTCAAACCATTTCAGTTCCTTAATGGCCTGGCAGTGGTGTGTGCAGTTTGGTAGACCAAAGGCAAATTTTGCAATTTTATAATAGCATGATTGTAGTTTGTTACTTAGAGATGTATGAAGGTTGATAAAGATAGGGGAACCAAAGAGGATGGAAGGGAATAAGAGGGTATTTGTCAGTTTTATTTTTGTGGGTTTATCCATGTAGCGTTTGTCTGTAGAGTTTGCGTAGTTTAAAGTATGTTTTTTTAATTGTATTAAGAATATGTTGTTCAAAGAATAGTTTGTCGTCTGTAGTAATGTCTTGTAGTTTTGCTGTCTTCACTACTATAATTTCAGGCTTGTTTTTGGAGTAAATTTTAACGTCCTGTGGATGTGGTTTAGATGAGAATAGTGGTAGCTTGGATTTTTTGGGATTTAGTAGTATTTGTGGTTTGTTTAGCCAAGTTTCTATGATTCAGAAGGCATTTTGTGTTATATTTAGGAGATCTGGGAAATTGCTAGAGGAGGATATGATAGTAGAATCGTCAGGATATTGGATGAGTGTACTTTGTAGGAAGACTGTATGGAGATTATTTATAAATGCATTAAAAAGTAAAGGTCCAAGAATGCACACTTCTGTCTTATTAACCAGATTGATTGTTTTGCCATCTGACACATTGTTGTCTGTTGTTCGGGTAGTTGGCGAACCAGGTAAGGGTATGTTTGGAGCATCCTACTGTTGCTAGTTGTTGGAATAGTTTAGTATGTGATACTGTGTCAAAAGCTTTGGCTAGGTCTAATAAAACTACTGTTGTCAATAGACCAGAGTCCATAGCTTTGTTCACAGTTTCAGTGAAAGAAAGTAAGGCTGTATTAGTACTGTGTGCAGGACGAAAGCCATGTTGGGTAGGGGCGAGTAGATTATTGTCAGAGAGGTGTTTTAGTAGTTGTGTGTATACACTTTTCCAATATTTCAGATAATGGTGAATGAAGGAAATTGGTCAATAAGTTAGTTAAATCATTACTTTTTCCACCTTTATGCAATGGGGTTATGATAGATTTCTTCCAAATTTGAGGGACTGTGGATTCTGAGATAGAATACTGATGGGATAAGCTATTTTGTCAGCACCAAGTTTCAAGTATTCAGAGAGGAGGGTGTCCGCAGATAGGGAGCTTGGTCTTAGTTTAGTTAGCAATTGAAATACTAGAAAGGTGAGCACTGGTTTTAGGGAGCATATTGAAGTTACTGGGGTATTTAGTGTTTTTTGTGGAGTAAGGGATGTAAACTGGGGTTATTTGAGGTGCTTATCTTATTGTTGGGGAGTTTGTTATTGGTGGGGGTTCTTTGACAAGTTTAAGTTTAAGTTTAATGCTGTCAATAAAGAGTGAGTTGAAAATGTTAGCTATGTTTTGGGTCTTTATCAGGGATGGTGATGGGTTTTGAGTGGCCCCAGGGTTAAGGAGAGAAGAGACTGATTACCAGAATCTTTGGGGGTTATTTCTTTGATTAGATAATTGTTGTGGAAATAGTTTTTTGTCATTTTTAATTAATTTCTTGGTTTTGTTACAGAGTTGTTTGAAATTAATTTCATTTGCTTGGTTTTTGTTTTTACACCATTCTTTCCAGGCTCGGTCTCTGGAAAGAAGAATTTTTGTTGGTTTTGTAAGCCAATGAGTATGATTAAGTTTTTTTTTTTTGTACCGAATGGGGGCTAAGGTATTTAGTGTATCAAGGAAGACCTTATTAAAATAGTTTACAGCACCTTCTAAGGGTAATGTTTTTATTGGGGTCCAATTCTGAGCTTTTAGGAAGTTAATGAAGGTTACTTGGTTGAAGTTGATTAAGTTTCTAGATGTTCTATATGAGTGGGGTTTGGGTACCCGAGTATGGGTTCTATGGGTAAAAGCTGTTAGATGGTCGCTGAGGGTGTCAGATAGGGTCCCAGTGTACGAATATTTGTGTGGATCTGAGACTAGGATCCAATTGAAGGTGGATTTTGGGTGCTTGTTTACTATTTGTGTAGAGGATGTGACAAGCTGTGTATACCTGTGCAGACTAATACAGTTAGCTGGGGAATTTGAGATTAAATTTTGCCAGCTAATGATAGTATCCCTTAGAATGACAGTTTCATTGGATATGTTTTGGTTTGTCCAAGATAGAAAGTCTTCAAGAACAGGGATGTTTTGGCCTGGGGGAATATGTAGTGCTGCTGCACATAAATGTTTATTGCTATTTATTTGTGATGATGCTAATAGAATGTCCATGTTGCCAAAGGCTGGGACAGGTTTAGGAAAGGTTGTAATGGTTAAGGGGTTGCTGTAGATTAAAGCTATACCACCCCCTTCTTTTGGAGTCTGTCTTTTCATAGGATATTGTAACCAGTTAGAATTATTTCAGTGGCTGATATTTGTGACTTTAGCCACATTTCTGTAACAGCTGTTATATCAGGGGTATATTGAGAGAGCCAAGCATGAAATTCTGTAATTTTGTTACAAATTATACCGTTGTTTTCATTTTGCACTCTCTAAACAGCAAAAGAGCTGCTTAGTGAGTGCAAAATGCAATCAATCTCACTCTCGCTTCCATACGCGCGCGTGCGCGCACACACACACACACACACACACTTTTCTATTTTTTTTATTTTAATTACACCTTTGTTTTAATTTTATACTTGCTAAACAGCAGAAGTGCTTTTTACCGAGTGTAAAATAATGTCAGCCATTGGCTTTCTTTCCGTCCAAAATCAACGGCAGTTTAATATGGTGCCGTGAAGCGGGGGGCTAGTTTTTCAGCGGGTGTTATCTGTAGATTAACATCCTGCTGGAAAATGTTCATTCTCCAGTCAGGGTAACGATATACAGGTCGCCCTTTCTCTACTAAGGCCATAACTGCCTCTGTCAATCTTCTTATCCCAAGTCATGTACACCCTGTGTATCTTGAGCTGTGGTATGATCTTGAGCATCATGAGCCAAGAAGGCTGGAACCAAAGCTAGGATGCAGATGGCTTTGCACTGGCCTGTTTGAGAATAAACATTGGTTAGATGAACATTTCACACTCTTTTAGACTAAGATCATCCTTCTGGGTAGAAGACAGACCTTCCAGCCTGACCTGTCCACCACGACAGCAAACCAAACAATAAACACACAAAAACATACTCGGAGGCTCTAAATAAAAATCTGCCTAAGCAGCAGAGACCTCCAAAGCAGACACCCAAGCAACCGCTACCCCAAAACAAAACACGTGCAACACATAGCTCACAAAGCCAGTGTGCCGAACAGTCACAGCCCTTAAGGCTAAACAACACACCTGATACACTTGTAATAGGTGACTCTATCGTCAGGCACACTGACGTCCCGCTCACCAGGCTGAACAAGGAGAAGGTCACGGTGAGCTGCCTGTCGGGCGCTAGGATCCGCCACATAACACAAGCACTCAGGTCACTCCAAGGCAAGTACAAATATGATTCAGTCATTGTCCATGCTGGTTTGAATGACCTGAGACGTACCTCCTAGGACTACATGAAAAGAGACATAGAGGAGCTCTCTCAGCATGTAGCCCAGGCCGGTATGACCCTGACCTTGAGTAGCATCTTACCCTCACCAAGAATGATGCCACAATATGAAGACAAGATGATCAATTTCAACAATTGTCTTAAGTATTGGTGTCATTCAAAGGGGATCCAATGCCTGTCAGCCTGGGATGACATGCTCGACAAGCCACGATGCTTCGCTAGGGACGGCTTGCACCTGTCACCCCTGGGCTTTTGGATATTGGCAAAGGCTCTTGCCACCCCCATAGTGCCTTTTCTAGGCAAGGCTCAAAAGACAAACCCACCTCCATATGTATCACTAGGGATAAGAAACTAAGAGTAATGCTACTCAACACCAGAAGTCTAAACCTCAAGATGCATGCACTCGAAACTCTCCTTAGCATGGAGAACATCGATATCTGTGCAGTAACAGAAACCTGGTTCAAGGCTCCTGAGAGCACCCCAGCACTACCAGATTATACCTCATACCATGCTTTTCAGCCCCAAAACTTGGACCAAACCACAAAAGGAGGGGGAGTATCAATATTCGTCAAAGATACCCACACCTCCAGGTTGGTGGCACAGCACGAAGCATCAGAGACTATCCATGTGCAACTAACAGTGGGAAAAACTGCCTTCCAGTTTATAGCCTGCTACAGACCACCCTCCCAAACCCAGGAACCCCACTCGGCCTTCCTGAGAACACTGGAAAATATGAAGCTCTCTCCAAACACCATTATAATGGGCGACTTCAACTACCCAAACATAGACTGGGAGCATTACTCTAGCTCCAACACCCTAGCCCAAAGGTTCCTAGAATTTATAAACTCAAATGCTATGGAACAACTTGTTACCACTCCCACAAGAGGGGAAAACATACTGGACCTGATCATCACCAACTTGGGGGCTCTATGCTCCAGACCAGAAGTGTATCCCTCACTGGTAAGATCAGACCATAAACTAATCTCACTGGATATTCACATCCCGACCCCACTCCCTGCCCAGAAAACCACAGTGAAAAACTTCTCTAAAGCAATTTCACACTTCTCAAAACCGAGGTGGAATCCTTCAAAGCCCCCGGGCCAGTGGAAAATACGGCCCAGACCGCAGAATCCTTTATAAATGCATTCTATGAACACCTTCAGGAATGCATGGATCATGCAATCCCAAATAAAACCAAGACCCAATCCTCCAAAGGCAGGCATCCTGTCTGGTGGACCCCAGCCATAAACAAACTATACAATAGAAGGAGGAAGCTACTACATGATAGAGCAAAACCCCAAAAAGGGAAGGCATCTCTGATCAGTATTAGCAAAAAACTACGGGCAGTCATAAAATCGTCTAAGGCCAGCTTCGAGAGAAAAATTGCACAGGACAATAAGGATAATCACAAGGCTTTCTTTAGTTATGTTAGGAACCTGGGTGGGAATTCTTAGATATGCTCAGAATTTGTCCAAAATGACAAACAATACACCGAACCCACAGACATTGCCAACATCCTAGCTGACAGGTTCAGCGCAAACTTCTCCCACCAAAAGGGCAAATATCTATCCCAGCAGAGTGCTGCCCCCCTGACATCTCAGATGCTCAGGTAAGAGCCGCCCTCTCCAAAGCAAAAAACACAGCATCAATGGGACCAGGCGGTCTCCTCGGCTGCGTCCTACATGAACTCCAAGAAGAGCTAAACTCAAACATAAAACTACTGTTCAATCTCAGCCTTACTACAGGATATGTACCCAAAGAGTGGCGTACAGCAACAGTGGTCCCTCTCCACAAAGGTGGTGCTTCAATGGATCCTGGAAACTATCACCCCATAAGCCTGACTAGCTTGGTCTGCAAAGCTATGAAAAGGATCATCATGGACCTCATAAATAAAGATATTGGGGACCTACAGATACTGGATCCTACCCAGTTCGGCTTGGTTAAGGGCAGATCCTGCCTCTTAAACCTGGTCGATTTCTTTGAAACAATCACCAAGGCCATTGACGAGGGGAAGGTGGTCCACACAGCCTACCTGGACCTCGCAAAAGCCTTCGATACAATACCCCACTCAGGCATTATAGATAAGCTCACCAGCTTAAATATAAACCCCTATGTCACTAGATGGGTTGCAAACTGGCTCAAGGACAGAACCCACATAGTTAGAATTGCTGGAGCCATGTCAGACTCCAAACCAGTTACAAGTGGTGTCCCACAAGGCTCAGTCCTGGGACCTCTCTTGTTCGGTATATATTTCTCGGAGGTACAGGCCAACACGGAAGGACTGTGGCTGACCAAGTTCGCAGATGACTGCAAACTAGGAGCCATAATTGACTCTCCAGCCGACACAAGCATCCTACAAAAGGGCCTCATAGAAACAGACAACTGGTGCCAGAGCCATGGCCTCAAGCTAAACGCCAAAAAGTGTATAGTCATCCCCTTTGGCAAAAACAAAGTGCCCACAAATTACCACATAGGTGGTAATCCATTAAGTACGGAAGAAGTAATTGGGGACCTGGGGACCCAAGTTGATAGCAATCTGTCATTTGAAAACCACGTGCCCAGAGTGGTTAGGAAAACATTTTATATAGCCCACCTAATCATGAAGGGATTCACATCTAGATCAGGGGAGGTCATCGTGCCTCTTTACTCGTCCGTCATCAGGCCCATAATTGAGTCCAATGCCCCTTTTGGGATGTACCTTACCAGACACCTGCAGCCACTGGAAAGACCCCAAAAGTACCTCACCAAGAGGATCAAAGGGCTCAAACAGATGCCATATGCTGCCCGGTTAAAGAAACTCCAGCTCTACTCAGTGGCATACCGCCTGCTCAGAGGCGATCTGTGCCTGACGTATAAAGCCATGTCCAACCCGGAATTAATGGACATGCTGCACCTCAGAAAATCCAAATCCCATCGAGCTACGCGCTCGAGAGACTTGAACCTCAACACTGAAATAAATAGGACATGCTGGAGGGACAGATTTAAAACCCAGAGGCTCCCTTCACTCTGGAATAAAATCCCAGTCCAGGTTAGGCAGAGTCCCTCATTGACTCTCTTTAAGAGGAATCTTGATGAGTGGATGGGAGATCGTAGGTTTACCCCGGGTATCACTTCTGTGTCACTGCTAGACAGAGGCACAGTATACTAACCTCGAAAAAGGGCATAGCAAAATTCATTTAAAATGGGTGGCGAAAGCCAAACACACTCTGACTAGGCTTATAAATGCCCTAGGGCAGATAGCCTAGTATGAACCTATGAACCTATGAACTTGTAAGTCTTTTTCAGCTAAAAACTGTGAACAGGTTGCCCAGTAATTTGCTGCCAAGTTTTTCTTGATCAGATCAGGTGTTTGCCCAAGTGCACTCCCAGGGATGTTTCCTGGCCATTTAAAGGAGCTGCCATGCTGATCATGCTCTGAGTTTATTCCTCTTGATTATGATGATTTTTTTTCTGTTTTTCAGAGTGCATATAAAAATTATGTAGAGGAACCATGCCCCACCAAGCTGGTCATACCATGCTTAGAGGTGCCAGGTTTGGTTCTTTAACAAATAACTACATTTTTACTTAGGGAGGGAGTTCTTCCTTCATTTCAAAGGGGGACTTGGTCACTCCTTTATTTAAGAAAGTGGGTTTGATGCTGATTATGTGAGCAACTTCTTAGCTATTTCAAACATTTCATTTATTGACAAGGTTCCTGCAAAGTTTGTATATACAAAATTGGATTCATATTGATTTGACAGTAACATCTATGATCCCTTCATATCTGGATTTTGGTCCAGGTATAGTACAGAGAATGCTATTACTCGTGTATTTTTTTCTACTTCTGGACTGAGATCAACATTGCTATTTAGTCTTTGTCTTATTAGGTTTCTCTTTAGCATTTGATATGCTCAATCACGAGATTCTGTTGGGACTGCGAGAGGCTCTGTTCTGACATCACAGACATTGTTTTGAAATGGTTTGCCTCTTAGTTCAGAGAGTAGTGACTGGGGTTAAATCGTCTTCTCCTACTCTGTCTCTAATCTGTAGTGTGCCTCAGGATTTAGCGTTGTGCCTACTGGTATACACATGCATCCATTAGGAGGAGTTAATCATGGAAGAAATTTATAATACCATTGTTATGCTGATGATATGCAGCTGACATTTTTACCCTCAAGAATCTGTGTTGATCTTATTTACCTTTTTTATTTCATTTTTATTATATGATTTCTACTTGAGTCATACAGGGTACAGGAAAAGGGTAGAGAAACAAGTGATGTTTTATCCTCCTACGTGACCACCCACATCACAAAATATAGCACACATTCGTGTCTTGTGGTGCAACCACAAATTTTAAATGTGTATGTACCTGTCCTCTTCACTCACTGATGCCACTGTAGATAACTGTAAAACATTCTGTGAAGTGTGTCTGGTGCCACAGTTGAATAGGACGTGCACATGACAGTGTGTCTTGGGTTGGTAACATTAAAGCAAATGTATGGACATTGTTTCTGTGAGAACTGTTTACATATGTGGCATGCCATGGCACATGTGTTTGTACCAGAAGTTGTCATATTGCTTTCACATGAGCAATACTGCAAGTACTTACTGCTTGCATAAGTTTTTGTTGCTTGTCAGCATCGTGTGGTATGTCCGTAACTGTTCTTATTCACTTGTCTGGAGTTCTTATGGTAAACATCCTGTATTGTTTTGTTTTTTTTCCAACATCTTTATTAAATTTCCACATATGTCAAAGGCATTCTTTCATTTATATAAATGAAAAACATACAAAATGATATCACTTTAGTTGCAAATAGTTTACATCACAGACACAATTGAAACAACTGTAGTTGTAAACATTATAAATCACTTATAAACCTTATAGTCATTGCCAGTTAAGCATTATAGAGCTCATTCAAATCCTGCCTCTTAAACATTGTTCCTGCTCTGCATATACTGTTCCCACAATTCCCATTTTTTTTCTATGTAGTTTGTTCCTTCCCTTTTCTAAAGATCCCAGTTCCAGTTGTTTTATCTTTGTTACTATATTCACTATGTCTAGTAAAGTTAGTCTAGACTTCGATTTCCATTTTCTAGTAATTGCTTTTTTGACAGCCACCGTAATTAGACTGAGCAAGGCTTTACTATATCTAGGCAATTCCAATTCTGTAGCATAACTCAAAAAAAATCATCTCCCCAGCCCAATCCACTCACCCAGCATCACCAACAGAGCTGTCTTCAAGGAATCCCAAAACTCTGCCAGCTCATCACACCTCCAAAAAATATGTTCCCAGCTACCTCTTTCTTGCCCATCACACCTCCAACATTTGCTATCCACCTGAGGAAAAATTCTTTGCAGTCTACTTGGGGTATAAAAATACCTATGTAAACATTTCCAGGCAAAGATCCTAAATCCTCTAGACTTTGTTGCATATTTGGGAGATGTACATATATCCCCCATTGTCTCTTTGTGAATTGCTTATCTAATCTCTCTTCCCAATCCTTTCTAAGCTCCTGTGATTGATTCTTATAATTATCATGTGGTATTTTATATGCTTTACTAATTATTCCTTTTTTAACAACAGCTTCTGTTCTAGATTCTATTAAAAACTTTACCAGTGCTGGTCTTTCATTTAGGAGCCCCCATTTCTTCCCCTTTGCCTATACTCTGTTATCAATCCTTGATAGGGAAGGCAATCTCTAACCTGGAGTCCAAATACATTTTTGGCATCTTCCCATTCTTTTACCTGTCCCTTTCAAGCATCCTATATTCTTGATCCATGAGTCTGCTGTGCTTGGTTGCTATACTGTACAGGAGTGTTCATATGGTAAGGAATTGAAATGTTAATTTGGTTCTGTAGTGCAGAACACTTGGACATTTTCAGGCACCTGAACCAGGACTTGAGCAACCCAAACACATGCTTGGTCATTGTTTTCTTATGACTTATATTCTCTCTATGAATGAATGTTGAGCACTGCAAGGGAAAGATGGTGTTATTTACAGAATCTATTGTGTATTTCCTCTGCAGATGACTGAGGATCATGGATTGGGGTCATTAGCCAGGACAAGAAAAAAAAAAACACTATTGTCTTTAAAGCATAACATTCTTTTACATGAAGATCTGCATCACTGTTCATTCTTGGTTTACATTTATTTCACATTCTGTATACAGAAGATGTACAAAAATATTGAGAAAAATTAGAGGAAAAAAAATACTTGCACAGGAAAATGGTCAAAAGTTTTAAATGCAAAATCTGATGTCCTTTTCATTCTTCCTAAACGTATGGGTACTGGATCCGACCTTGGATCTGACTTGGCCGCATATCTCAGACTTATGGATTCAACTCTCAAGCACCTCCCTCTACCCATAATGCCCCAGCTAGCCTACAATACCTCAGATGTTTGCCACCATGTCATACAGACGCCGATCCTCTCTCAGAAGCCTTTTTCAATTATTCAAGCATTTGTGAGTAGTTTTTTCATCAGGAAACCTTATCCAGTTTACTTTCTCTGCATCCTCCCTCTTTATCTGTTTAGCTTTTTGTAGCTTCTACTCTTTTTTGCCCTTTCCATTGCTTTTATTTTCCTACCTTGTTAGGTATACTTGTTGCATACCGTTGTTGATACCTCTTTTCCTTTACTTCTTCTTTTCCTACACTTTTTTAGGGTAACTACCCCTACCATTGTTGGTAGTTTTGTGTTTAAAAAAATATTTTCTGTCTATCCTTCCTTTCGAAAACTATGGCCAAGAACCCAAAAGGATTTAAAAAATGCACTTCCTGTGGGCACAAAATTCCATATTCTAATACCCACAGGGAGTGTGTTTATTGTCTAGAAGCAGCACACCATGATACTAATTGAGGTGTCTTTGCTGCCTTTGGGTGATTGTGGTTACATGGAGCAAGTTGGTCCTCAAAGGATTACTACCTCTTCTTCCTCTTCTGGGGCTCAAACCCACAGCAAACTTTCTAAAGAGCCATTTAAAAAGAGGTCCCCTCCTTGTTTTCTGAAGAGTCCTTCTACCTCTGTGACTTCGGTGTCTCCACAGAAGATTCAAAGATCTTTGGATCCTATTTCATTGAATCCAAAAAGGAAAACTTCTGATCCTAAGCCTTCAAATTCGGTAATTCTATCACATAAATCTCCCGTACAGCTCTCTGATCTGAAAACCTCGGATCTGGTGCTTCAGAGACTCCCAGAACTTGATCACCTGAGTTTGTGATTGTGTCTCCTGGGCTCCATTCCATCTTTATGCACACCACTATGAGGAATCACGATAGGCCACAGTCTACTACCTCATCTCTCAGATCCTCCAGACGTCTCTGAGACAGAAGTGGATAGGATGATGAGGAAGTTCCTCAGAGCTCATATTCTGATGGGGGTTATTCCGTCTCCATCTCCCAACTAATCTGTGAGCCTCCCTTCCACTACCCATATAGCAATATCTCCTCCTCTAATCTGTCCCATGGCTGCAGAGCCCTCGCATCCAAGAGCCCCGAGAGAATTGGTGTTGGAGCCAAAGAGGGTTACCTTTTGACTCCATCAATTTCCCTGACTGGTTCTTCTCCTATCCCCTCAGATCAGGATGAGTCCCAAAGCCAAAGCATCAGCGTCAGATCCTGGGCAGCAGCAACTACTCCGATGTTGTTGGAGCTGTCCTTGCCCCTGGAGCCTCGGCAGTCCCTCCTCTAGACATGGATCGGGCCAGAGACAGGGGTTGTCTGCTTTAGAAGTTTTGGCTCCAATGTGGCCACCATGGCTTTTCCCTGTCCATCTGTCTTTGAGGTACTGGAGAGGGTTTCTCTCATCCAAAAGACCCCGTTTCTTCCTTGGATCCTACATCTGTTCCCCCAGCAGGTCTGATTTCTGTTCCCATCAGATGTATTCCACAGTGACAGACAGTTCCCTTAGAGCAGACATGTCCAACCTACGGCCCTCAGAGCTCTTCCATGCGGCCCTCTACCTCTAACTGCAACATCGATGTATGCATGCCCCAAAACACTTTTTTGTTTTGTGTTTTTCGCTCTCGTGACCTGTAACTTTAATGTCTGTGTGCACATGTGCCAAAGCACCCTTCTAGTTTTGATTTTTTTGCACCAAAGAAGGGTCAGTGTGTTTACGCCATTATTTTGCACCGAAGAATAAGTGCGTGTGTGTGTTCTCGCTGAAGAGGGACTCGTGTATGGATTTGCTGCCGTTGCCTTTGAAAGGGACGGCACTTACCTGTGTTAATAGGTAAGTACGGAGTGAGTGAGTGCATGCATGAAAGCAGAATGTTTGTGTCTGTGAAAGTAGAAGACGAGAGTGTGTGTGTGTGTGTGTGTGTGTGTGTGTGTGTGTGTGTGTGTGTGTGTGTGTGTGTGTGTGTGTGAGACAGAGAGACAGAGACACATGCACAAAGAGGCTAATGACGATCAGTCTACCTATTGAACACAAACAAGTTAGCTCACAAATATATCTACATTAAAAGTAAACTTTCATTAAATTGCGGCTTTCCTGACAGGGTGAGTGTTGTATTGAATATGAAATCATACCTCTCAACTATATGGATTTTCAAAGAATATCTGGATTTTTGTCTCATCTTCCAATTTATGTCTTTTGCTTAGGAAATAAAAATAGTCATCCAAGGTAATGCAGTTCCAGGGAGTAAGAATGAGACAGCAACCTAGGGTTAATGGGTCAGTAGTGGATTGACTATGTGGGACTGTAGCATATAAAGTTGTATTGTTTTTTCTGACAAGCAAAAAAGCACTCAGTACTGTTTTGTCATTGTTGGGTTCTAAGCCGTGGTAGATTGGACAACAGTAGTCATAACTTTGGTGGATCATCAATACTGGCAAATCAGGTGGGCACAATGTCATTTTTTAAATGTTGGGGGTTTTAGTGTGTATGTGTGTGCTTATGTGTTGGGAGTGCTGCAACAGTAGATGATTATTAAAGACAAGAGACTTACAGACTGTGGAGAATATGTTTCTTTGTTTCAAAACCTGATACTTGGGTACTAGGCATAAGTAGATTTTTTAAGACATAGCTTCTTGCCATTTACAGTGGATGGATATTTACATTTAATGGACAATGCTAGCAGTATGAGTGTGGGCCTGTGGGTTTCTGAAGGATGTCAAGTCAACCACTGCCAATGTCTTGTAAAGTGACCTGGAAATGGATATTGGGATGTTACTGAAAAAATACAGTAAGTGGACTTAGAAATATAGTTTAATTAAACAAAGTGCACTTGCAATTTACAGGCCATAATTTAATTTATTTCAGATAGTCCAGATCCTGGTAGATTGTACACTGTTAGACTTAATTAGTGAGAGCTGCCATTCTGGGGAAATAAGCAGCCCTAGTTTCAGTGAAAGCACTGTGGTTGTTTGCAGGTAGGAAGTTGCAGGATGTGGATGCAATGTGTTTTATTTATTATTTTTAATGCATTTGTCATTTCAAAGCTAATTTTTATTTGTTGCAAAAGAAGGCAGGATTGAATGAGCCATATAATGCTTAACTGGCAATGATGGGAATAGAAACATTATACGTGATGTATAATGCAGCTACAGTTATTTCAATGGTGTCTGTGATGCATAACTATTTTGGGACCTGTGTCCCACTTTTATTTTTTGCTTTGCCTAGATTTCTTGCTCTAAGGTTGAGAGGTATGGTTCCATACTAAATCAGAAGGTTGTATTTACCTTGGAAGACTTTTCGGCATAATTATGAGAAACAGAGCCTTTTTAATATCTTTGCTTAATTTTAATATCTCTGCTTATTTCCAGTATAAACTGCCATGTAACCTTGCAAATAACATTCTTATTAAGCTACTTTAATTCTTTTGGAATTGACAGGTATGCTTGATTGGTTCGGACGTAAGCATAGAGTCCTAATGTGACTTTGATTTCTTGTAGCAGTCTGTGGTTTACTTATCACAGTAACTTTTCTGTGTTTCTGGGTGTGTAATCAATGTAATAGTTTTAAATATGTTTTCCAAAAATAAATAAATGCATAATAAATAAAAATAATCCTCTCTGCACTTTGAGCTATTAAAGTCTGGGAATTTGTTTTTTTTTTTTTTTCCAAAAGCGAAGGTCAGCATTACAGCTCAGTAAACTGACAGTCTGTGAATAACTTCTGCACAAATTAAAATGCCTGAATGTCAAATGGCTTTAGATTGGAGGGAAGTTATGTGTTTACTCCATCCAGTATGTAGTATGATCTTAGAGAGTTTGTGGATTTCTTACTGATTTACTTTTTGCTGAGCAGCTGTTGATTTATTGATGGTCCTTTTGGTAGTGGGAAATTGCATGGATGAATCCATCTCTATTATGATTTGTTTCAGATATTTTAACTTTCAGACAATTTCATTCAGTGAGTGTGTGTCATTTGATTACTGAGGTTGCCTATTTTACAAGTAGGGGCTGTGTGTGTGTGTGTGTGTGTGTGTGTGTGTGTGTGTGTGTGTGTGTGTGTGTGTGTGTGTGTGTGTGTGTGTGTGTGTGTAAGAGAGAGATTTAATATGTATACTGAATATATTTTTGCAAATGGAATTCTTGATTAAATAGGCTCCTCTTCTTGAGCAAGTAGACTTGAGTAACCAATATTAGATCTTAGCCATCCAGCTAGGAAAGTTTAGCATGTGGATTTTCCATCTAGTTTGATGAAGGCTATGCTATTTGCTCAAGGAGTACATTTATGGGTCTCCATCCAGTTGTTGTGTTGCTGAACTACATTGTTTGATAATGAGAGGAGCTTTTTACAGAAGTTGAAGTTTTTGTGTCAAGAACCTATCCATATAGAGTAGCTTGTTTATGTTGCAGTGAAGGCTGTGAGCATTTTAAATATAACCAGTATTTCTGGGGTAGAGGAAGTCTCTTAAGGCAGGATCTTTCTTAGCTTGGAAAGGAAGCCAGTGATGAAATTTATAGGGGCCAGTGAGAGACAGAGGAAAGCAAGAAGCTTTTTAGTCTGTTTGGATAACTAAGTGAACTTAGTCCTTTGACCTTTTTTTGTCAGAAATGGTTATAGTCTTTCTTTTGTCAGGGTTGTTTTGCTGAGGAACATGCCAAAAGGGGCATTGCACTCAATAATGGCTCTTGTAATGGAAGAATACAGGGATGTTATGACCTCCTTGTCTCTGGATGAGATACCCTTACTAATGAAGTGGGCCATGTAAAAAGCCTTCCATACAACGGAGACAACGTGGTCGTCAAAAGTCAGGTTTCTATCAACCTGGGTGCCCAAGCACCTCATGACTAATTGCGTGCTTACAGTATTATTATTAATGTGATAATTTGTGGGGACATCACTCTCCTAAAAAAGGATGATGATGCATTGTTTGGCATTTAGCTTGAAGCCATGTTTCTGGCATCAATTATTTGTTTGGGTGAGACCCTCTTGTAGCCTTTTCAGCATTGTTTTATTAAGTCAGTAATGTGAATTCTTTACTTTATTGCAAATTTGTTGGCTTATTTTTGTGGATTATAGTGTTATAGGACTGCTAATGTTGACATTTTACGTAGTTGGACTGCTGGAGTGGTTTTCCCAGTGAGAAATGCAAATGCTGTAGTGAATATCTGTTTATTTGTAAAAAGAATATATTAACTAAGATGTTAGCATTAACTGTTATATTAGAGAATGAGAATTAGAATGAGAATTAGAATTTTAAGGCAAATATTAGGCATTTAATACATGTATTCATTGTTCAAATGCACCTACAGTACAGCCAGGTGGTCAACTTTGGTCTCCCGCAGCAATTGAAAGGATTAACTATATGATATATTTTATATGCGGCCCCAAGACAATTTCTGTTCACTCAATGCTGCCCCGGCAAGCCAAAAGGTTGGACACCCCTGCCTTAGAGGAACTTCCCCTCTCTTTGGACACCTACCCAGCGTATCCCACTGAAGAGGTTCCCTGTAAGAGAATGTGCAAAAGGAGGCACATAGATTACTCTCTGGAATCTCTCTCAGAAGATATTGAGTTCAATGAAGGGGAATGGTCCCCCAGATAACCACCTGATGATGTCTCATTCGGAGACATTTTAGAGATCCTTAAGCAGAAAGGTGGTGGGTCATCAGATACTCCTGCCCTAAAGGAGTCTGTATTTTTGGAAGCTTTTACTTCTGACTCATCTACATCTTGGGCAACTCTCCCCTCTAATGAGCTTACCGACTTTGTTTCTCGCCGGGCATGGAAAGAAGCGGACTCTGTCGAACCAGTCCCCCTTCATCCAGACAAGATTTTGACAATACCAAAAGACAGATCCCATTGGAGCAAAGGAGTCCCTGTAGATGCATGTCTTGAGAAGGACAGTCCAAGGCACATGGTCTCTTCAAGAGACCAGTTCACACATCATTGTCCTAGAGATGAGAGCAGTCCTACTAGCATGGCAGGCATTTTAAGATGTTCTCCCTCTGGGAACTTTTGCGATTCAAACCAACAATATGTCCGTGTTCTGGTAAGTCAGTAAACAAAGAGGAACCCAAGCCGACCCCCTCTGTCAAGAAGCTATGAGCATGTGTCAGTAGGGGATCTCCTCCAACTGCTTTCTAGTGGCAATGCATATTCTAAGAAATCCATCGTAGTAGAGAACGAACTCAGCAGGTCCAATTTGTTACCTCATGAGTGGTTTTTCAATCTGTGGTGGACACTGGACTCTAGTCCAGACCTTTTTTCGCATCCCGTGTGAACAAAGCATCCCAATATTCCAGGCGTCAAACTAACCACGTGATTTCTATAATTCCATTAATAGCTAGACAGACCAGGCTTTCCTCCCTGGTTTGTCATTTACTTTTATCTTTCCAGAGAGTTTCTACTAGGAAGATTTAGGAGTAAATGGAAAAGATTCTCCATTTGGGCCCTTAAAAAGGAAATTGACCCCTTTACTGCCCCTATTTCTTCGGTACTGCAGTTTTTAGCTTCTGTTTTTTTTTTTTTTTTTTTTAGGAAGATGCTAGTATTTCCACAATCACAGTAGAGTTATCAGCCATATCACATTTTCATTCAGGAGAGAAAATTTCTAGTTTAACGTCTTCCAGATTGTGCAAGGCTTTCCTAAAGGGCACATTCTTGCTCAGGCCTCCAGTGAAAAATATGTCACCTCCTTGGGATTTGACAGTGGTACTTGAGGGGTTGACTCAACAACCTTTTGAACCTTCAGCCAAAACTGGTTTAACATTTTTTTCTTGGAAAAACAACTTTTCTAGCAGTTATTACATCAGTGAGGAGAATTTCTGAACTCCAGACTGTAGCTTCCAAATCCCCTTACATTATTTTTCACAAAGATAGGGTTACTTTACAAACAAGTCCATATTTTGTACCAAAAGTAGGCTCTGAATCAAATATCAGTAAAACAATTCATCTGCCTGTCTTCTTCCCTAATTTTTCAAATAAGGGAGAGTACATGCTACATCTTTTAGATGTACATAGACAGCTACTTTTTAATATACACAGGACAAAGGATTTCAGGAAAACAAACCAGTTTGGTTTCATTCTCATTGAACAGACTAGGATCACCACTTTCTAAAGTTACTCCTGCCAGATGGATTAGAAATTCTATTTCCTTTGCATATACTCAAGAAGATATCTCCTTATCAAAGCACCCTAAGCCATATTCAGCCAAATCCATGGCCACTTCTTCTGCCTTCTGGTCTAGAACTTCCATTAATGATACTTGCACTGCAGCTATCTTGTCTAATGCTCTTACCTTTATTACTTATTACAAGTTAGATTTGACTTTTAGAAACAGAGCTGCTTTTGTTTCAGCAGTTCTCCAGAATATCCTTCCATGAGGACCACCCAAATTTCAAATAGCTGGGGACTCTATCCCATATGTTGAGGAAGAATGAAAAGGACAACATCAGATATTAATATTATGTGCTCACCATAACTATGCATCCTTCTCCCTTTCTATTATCTTCTGGAGTGATCTCGTGGATTTTTTTGAACTTTTAAGTTTTGAACTCTAGCTTACTGTTATTTTTCTTCCTTTCTAATTTATCTTGTATATGTATAAACCAGCAAACTCTATCTGAGATATTGTAGGCTAGCTGGGGCATTATGGATAGAGGGAGGAGCTCAAGAGTTGGATCAGAAAGTCTAAGATGTGCGGCCGTGTTGGATCTGAGGTTAGGTCCAGTAACCATCCACTGAGGAAGAATGAAAATGGACAACACAGCCGCATATATAGTTATGGTAAGTACATAACTTTAAGTTTGTATTCATTAATACAACAAGAAACCTCGGGCTGTTTGAAAGAAGAAATGAATGAGGACATACGAAAATATAAAGAAAAAAATCTAGATATTTTTGAAAGCTATAAAAAAGAAATATGGACATGGGAAAGAAAGAAAGAGAGATCTGATGGTGCAATATTTATGCATAGGAGAATGCCAAGTTAACTAATTAAAAGAAAGCAGCTCCCAAGATATTCAAAGAGAAATACAGGCAAAGGCACACAGATATAGAAAATTTCACAATACAAAAAAAAAATAAGATCACAAAGTAGGTACGTAGAACAGATGAGTAAAGTAGAAGTTAAAAAAGTAGAAGCTGAAGTTATAGAATACCTGCAAAGTGAAGGATTTAGTGTAGTAAATCTAACACAGGTTATGTCACAGCATGATGAAAGTCTTCCAAGTAATGAGTAACAGTTGGAGCAGAAGATATCTGAAGAAGAAATATGGAGATGGGAAAGAAAACAAAATTTAATTTGGTGCAATAGTTATGCAAAGGAGAAAACAAAACTAAATCAATATAAAAAAAAAAGGCAGCACCAAAGATATTTGAAGAGAAATACTGGCTAAGGCATCCAGATATGGAAATTTTTATAATACAAAAACATAAGAAGATAAAGGGGGAAAGTAGAAAAGGAGATTAGTAATGGAAAAGATAAAGAAATAGAAACTGAAGTTATGGATTACCTGCAAAGTGAAGGATTTAGTTTAGAAAATCTAACTCTGATAACATCACAGCATGATAGAATAATGAATGCCCAAAGGAGAAACCAGTGGAATGGGAAGCATCTGAACTGTTGCCATATGAAGATACTTTAGATCGTTCAGTAGGAAACCAGTACAAAAGTTCAGTTGGAGTTGCACAACAAGGGAAAGAACAGGAAAACTGTGGCAACTCTGACACGGTCAATGTTGTGGAGTGATAGACCAGTGAGTTCCCGTATGAAAGAGCAATGGAGGAGACACAGTGAAGCTGAAGAGAATAAAGCACAGGAAGTTTTTCTGGAACATTCTGTAAAATGTCCACAAGAAATGGAGAACAAAGAATGTGACCTTAGTTTAGAAGAAATTATCTAAAGGAAGAATTGCTTGATTTAATAGAGATGGATAGACATGTTAAGATCAATGAAAGAAATAGACTACAGAAAGTCAGTAAGACACGGAATGTTAAAAGTTTGATAAAACAAATGAACACAGTAATCAAGATCTTTCATAGAAATTCATGCAATGTAACTGGAGTAAATAGGATATATTACTGTACAGCTAAATTAATAACAGATAAAGTCTTACCACAAAATGCCATCATGGAAGTATCGAATAAAGAAATTAAGATAAAAAGGGTCACTGAAAAGTACAGAAAAGAGAACATATCAACAAAAATAATCAGAAAGATAAACATGATAAAAGTAACACAATATTAGAACATACCAAGATCTATCATACAGTATTGCAAATAATAAACTAACGATATCAGCACAGGCAGAAAAACTTAGAAGATAAGCAGATAAATATAAAGGAAAAGTACAAAATAAGCAATTTCTTGATGACCCAAAAAGTTTTATAGAGAATTTGGAAACAAGGCAAAAGGAATAGAAACACCACCAAAGAAGAAGAAAGAGGCACATTTTGGAGAAATATCTGTGACGATCCTGTGGAGCATAAAGTTGCTGAATGGATAGAAGAAGTAAAAAAGTTAAAATGTACAGGATATGAAATGGGATGAAGTAAATGACAGAGGAAAAAAAAACAAAACTAAGAAAAGCTCCAAGTTCAGTACAACTTATATCCTAAATAGCCTTTCAACTCCTAGAAGGAAGAGACTCTTGGCTATCAAAAAGGAGTAGTATGCTAATGCAGGATAGAGAAAAAGCATGCAAAAAGTGGCAAAAATGTAAAACATCTCAGTGTCTTGAAAACTTAAGTATGCGTCACTATCACACTAAAAAGTAACTAAATGAAGACAAAAAATATACTATAATAACTTTCAGAATAAAACTAAACATAATGCTAAAAAATTTTGGACAGACATTAAAGAAATCTTACATCCCAGCCAAGAATTCAACCCAAACCCCTCTCCCGATAGCTCACCACTAGAAACTGCAATACAATTCAAATCTTATTTTATAGATAGTGCAACATCTCTAACCAAGGATTCCTCAGCATCTTATCCCAACCCTGCCCAACTGCCACATATCACCACATCCACTTTCACTTTCAAACCTATGCCCACATCCTATGTAAAACTACTGTTAAACTTAAACCATGCTCTTCTTCAACTGATGACCTTCCAAGTGAGTACCTAAAAATAGCAGCCAGTAGCATTGCCTATCCTGTCTCAATCCTTATAAATAGGTCAGTCCAGGAATACTACATTCCCTCTCTCTGGAAAAAGTCACATATTATCCCTCTACACAAAGGAGGAAATTCAACAGACATTAATAACTTTAGACATGTAGCAGTCTTATCTCCCCTCACCAAAATACTTGGAAAATGTATTCAGAAGCAATTGCTAGACAGTCTCCTGCAGGAAGAAAGCCTGTCCCCTACACAACATGGCTTTTGTCCTTCCCATAGTACTAGCACTGCCCTTCTGACCTCTACAGATACTGTCAATAAAGCAAGAGATAATGGCAAACTAGTCTCTTCCTTATTTTTAGACTTGTCTGAAGCCTTTGACACAGCTTGTCACAGCAAACTTCTACTTCAAATGTCCTCATTAGGTCTCTCTTACCCCACCCTTCTGTGGTTCAAAAGCTACCTGTCCAATAGGTGTCATTCAGTAAAATGGCACTCCATGCTCTCTCCTTACCTCCTAGTCACCACTGGTGTACCACAAGGCTGTATCCTTGGTACCCTCTTTAACATTTTCACCAACACCCTCTATACTTCCACACAACAGGCCACCCTAATCCAATATGCACATGATTCCACTCTCATTTGCACAATTGACAACATGGTACACATCCAAAAAATTTTCCGGAAGCTTTAACAGCCACTGAAACATAGATCTGATATTGTTAATCCTCGTTCATTCCTTATGTATGGGTATCGGTTCCGAGCTCGGCCATTTTCCAAGCTCGCATCAACTTCAAACTCTTGAGCTAAACTCGTACCCACAATTCCCCTCTCCCTTTTACCTCAGATTTTGTTTGCCACATTGCCATCCGGTCGTGTCAAGCTACTTCTCTTGAGCTAAATACAGTCAGTTGTTGTTTAATTGCTTTACAAATTACTTTTCTGTCAGAAAAGTTGATATTTTATTGTCTCTTACCCTATTGCATCTAGCATTCATAATTTCCACAGGTTTTTTTCTATCCTTTACTTACCCTTTCTACTGCGAGGTAATTTCTCCTTACCATCGTTGGTAATCCTTTTCCCTTTCTCTTTCATACCTTTGGGTACTCTCTTGTACCATTGTTGGTACTTTTCTATTTGTTAATATGGCAGATAAAAAGAGTAGTCCGGGGTTTAAGCGGTGTTCCGATTGTGGACACAAACTTCATACTTCTGATGCACACTCTTTATGTGTTTATTGTTTAGGAGCTTCCCATTTATCTGTTGAAGCTCCTTGTACTATTTGCGAGAACTTTTCTAATAGAACTTTGTTAGAAAGGAAAAACAAGCTGATACTGAAGGGACTTCTAAAATCTCCCTTTTCAGAGGCTAGTTCTGGGTCAGAGGTCTCAACCCCTCCTAAAGCCCATAAGAAAATGGATGTTTCTACTAAGGCTAAATCCTTGCCTTTGTCCCTGGCTGGGGACTCTCACCAACCAAAATCTAAAAAGGCTAAAATTTCGGCTCCGGAGCTTTGTCATTCAGCCCCAGTGCTTTCGGTGCCCAGACTTCGGCACCGAGGCCTTCGGCTCCATTACTGATTTCGGCTCCGTCCTCTCCTGCAGCCTTCTACATATCAGCATTGAGAGGCTCCTCGGTTCAGACCATTACTACTGTATTGGCACCGACCGTTCAGTCGGCGCAGACCTTGACCGCGTCGGCTCCGAGAACTTCCTTGGAACCAAGGCCTTTATCGTTGACTCCAATTTTGTCGGTTCCAGCTTCGGCACCGACAACCACTTCGGCACCGATCCCTGTGTCGGTGCAGACAATGACATTGGCACCGATGACTTCTTCGGTGCAGACTACAGTAGTTCAGTGTTTCTCGGCATCGTTGTCCTTGGTGCGGTCAGATGAGATGGGCACCGAGTCTGCCTCTTTTGTGGACAGGCCTGTTTCTCCTTCAGTCTCTGTGAGGTCCACTAGAAGTCTTTCTGAACATGATGTGTTGCGTCTTGTGGACCAGGCACTTTTGGCCAGAGGTATTCCAACCCCCAGGAACTATCCTTTCTTGGGAGGTGATCACCCATCTCCAAAGACACCTTCTTCTTCTCCTCGTTCATTGCCTTTGAAGTCCATGGATATAGTACAGTCTTCCCCTTCTGCGGTTCCCTTTATGGATCTCACTAAGGATCTGCAGTTGCCTTCATGGCAGGAAAGTTTTGCTACCAACCCAGGATGTCAGCTGTGACATGCATAGCTTGCTGCTCTACAGCCATCCAGGGACTCCGAGTCGGCAGGCTGAGCCACTTAGGGGAGGAGTGCCCCCTGTCCTAGACATAAACTCCTCTCCGGGTGGACCAGCCTTCCAACTGATGGAGAAGGCTTTCGCTGCTGCTGGCGATACCAGACTGTCTATACCTCCGCCCTCCTCTGGTACACTGGTTTCACAAGCCGCACCGGGTGCAAGGGCCTCAGGACATATTCCCTCAGGAATCCTCTTTTCCGTTGTCTTCCCCATCTTCTCCCGCTTAGGAGGTCCACAGGAAAAGTTCATGTAAGAGGAAGCACATGGACTCCACAGAGGAGTCCCTCACCGAAGATACAGATTTTGATGAGGGGGAAGGATCCCCTCGGTCACCCTCTGAGGTATCCTTTGGCGATATCCTTGAAATTCTGAAACAGAGAGGTGACTGGCAACCCTCTAATCCGACCCCTGAGGAATCTGTGTTCCTGCAGGCCTTTCGCGCCCGGCCCCCTACCTCCTGGGTTACTCCACCTGCCGATGGACTTGACAAGTTCATTGTGCAGAGTGCTTGGAAGGCCCCTGATACTGTTGAAGCTATTCCCCAAAGGCCAGATAAGATCTTGTCCCCTCCTGCTTCATATCCCCATTGGTCCAAAGGTCTTCCTGTAGATGCTTTGGTGGTGGTGGCTGCAACAAAAAAGGATCTGGCAGATGAAGAAAGCCAGACTGTCCACCCGCCTAACAGATAGCCCTGGGCCCTGGACAGAATAGGGAAGTGCATCTTTGCTTCAGCGACCTTTGCTGTCAGGTCCCTGAATTATATGGCACATTTTACCAGGCTTCAAAGGGATCTGGTTTCTGAGCTGTCTGAAACCTTGGCTGGTGCAGTGTCTGATGAGGTCCGTGACAAAGTGGCCTCTCAGCTGGCCACCATTGAGTCTATATCTAACTCATCTATGCGATTGATATCTCACGCATCAGAAGGAGCAGCTAGAGTGGCGGGTTCAGCTGCGGTCTTGAGACGACATGCCTGGATGCCCTTGTGCAACTCTGCAGAACCCTTTAAGTTTTCCTTTCTTAATACCCCCATTGAGCCCTCCTTGTTGTTTGGGCCCAAAGTTAAAAGCACACTGGCCAGATGTGAACAAGACGGTAAGACCCTTTCTGCCGTAGGCGTCCGTTATTCTTCCCTTCAACGTGCTTTCTCCCAAAACCAAAAGAGTGGGAAGATATGGTTCAAGAAAGTCCTTTCCGTGACACACAGACCGAGTTATCCCCCAGAGGCAGAGGGGGAAACTCACAGGGAAGATGCTTCTTTCGGGGCAGAGGGGGACTGCATAACCAGGGTTCCAGGGATTCTTTCCCTGGTCAGTCCTACCAGCACTCCTGAAGAGCGGCCCAACTCCTTTCCTCTGGAGGTGGTTGGGGGACGTTTCTCCTTGTACCCTTCTGCTGGCTAACCATCACCACCGATTCTTGGGTACAAAGGATCATAACCAGAGGTTATCATATCCCCTTCGATCTTTGTCCCGTCCCTTTAAAAAAATCTTCCTGACATTCCACCCAGTCAAAGGGAAGAAGCAGCACTAGAGATAGAAAAGCTGCTAAGAAAAAGAGTCATCAAAATAGTCCCTCCAGACCAGATAGGATCCGGATTCTACTCAAGACTATTTTTGGTGCCAAAAGAAAACCGGGGACTGGAGACCAATTTTGGATCTCAGTGTATTGAACAAGTTTGTGAGAGTACAAAAATTCCGGATGGTCACTATACAGTCTATCCTCCTGCTTTTGGAAAAAGACGATTGGATGTGCTCTATAGATCTTCAAGATGCGTACTACCACATAAAGGTGGACAGGCCATCAAGAAGATTTCTGCATTTCCGTGCGGGAGCCAGTCACTACCAGTTCAGAGTACTGCCCTTCGGACTCTCTACAGCCCCCAGAGTGTTCACAGAATGCATGGCAGTTGTCACTTGTGACTTCAAGGATTCTAGGTGTTTCCATACCTAGACGACTAGCTCATTTCCTCCCCCACCAGACATCTACTGGAAAAAGCCCTGGCATCCACTCTCCTCTCTGCTCAAAGGCTAGGCATAATCATAAACTGGCAGAAATCCAATCTCACCCCATCCCAGTCGACAGAATTCATAGGGGTTATCTTGGACACATAAAACTGCAGAGCTGCTATTCCAGAGCACAGAATTTTAAGGATAAAGCAACAACTAGTTCCAATCCTTTCAAAGGAAAATTCCATGGCTCACTCGGTTCTACAGCTGTTGGGTTCCATGGCAGCCTCCATCACCATTGTTCCCCTGGCCAGGTTTCACATGAGGCTTCTACAATGGCTACTGCTCACCCAATGGTATCCTTTTCAGCATCCTCTTTCAGCCAAGATTCGAGTAACCCACAGGTGCAAACAGGATTTAAATTGGTGGATGACTCACAATCTCTCACAGTAGTCTCGCCCCTTTTCCCCCCAGCAACCCAAGGCCACAGTGACCATGGACGCCTCCCTGATGGGGTGGGGGGGGCTATGTCAGGGACAGACAGTCCAAGGCACTTGGTCCCAACTGGAGGCCCATCTGCATATAAATGTTCTAGAGCTGAGGGCGGTGCTTCTGGCGTTGCAAGCATTCCATCCCATGCTGCCATCTGGGACAATTGCGATTCAGACAGACAAATGGCGGTGGTCTGGTACATCAACAAGCAAGGTGGAACCAAATCTTACCCCCTTTGTCGAGAGGCCATGAGGATATGGCAATGGGCGATGGCTACCAACCGTTTTCTTCTAGCAACGCACATTCCCGGGGGTTCCAACGTGATAGCAGACAGACTCAGCAGGTGCATTCTTCAACCTCACGAGTGGTCCCTGAATCCCTTGATAATGGTGGAGATCTTCCACCGCTGAGGCCGTCCTTGCTGCGACCTCTTTCCGTCCCCAACCAACTACAAATGCAGCAACTACTTCGCCCTGATTCCCCCTCTGGGACAGTCAACCAGGGGCGCTCTAGTCCATGATTGGCCCTCTGGCCTTCTCTACGCATTTCTGCCCCTTCTTCTCATTCCCCAGTTTCTGAAGAAAGCCCGGTGGTTGAAGAGCAAAGTAATCCTCATAGCACCATATTGGCCACAACAGATTTGGTTCCCATTCCTTTGGCCTCACCTACTAGATCGACCAAGGATTCTCCATTCAATCCCGGAGTTGATCTCACACCCACAGAACCTGATTCATCCCAGCCTGAACAGCCTGAAGCTAATGGCTTGAATACTCCAATTCCCTTGATTGCCAGTTAGAATGATCTTTCTTTACCAGTACGTGATATTCTCATTGCTTCTCATAAGTCTTCCACTAGAATTACTTATCTGAGCAAGTGGAAAAGATTTACCTGTTGGCTGAAAGATAAACAAGTAGATCCCTTTTCAGCACCAGTGTTGATAATACTAGACTATCTGGCCGACCTGTTTCAGTCGGGTCTATTGGCCTCTACCATTAGAGTTAATTTGGCTGCAATTTCTAATTTCCATGAGGGTGTCCAAGATTCCTCTCTTATGTCCCATAAATTGTGTAAGACCTTCATGAAAGGTGTGAGTAATCTGAAGCCACCTTTTAGAGAATCTATTCAACCATGGGATTTATCATTAGTTCTACAAGCTCTGACAATGGCACCTTTTGAACCAGCCTCTTCTTGCGACCTAGGTATTTGTCATGGAAAACCTTGTGTTTGGTCACTATTACTTCTGCCAGACGTATTTCTGAACTTCAAGCTTTATGTATCAAGACTCCATACTTGATTTTTCATAGGGATAGTATGTCTCTGAGAACTAATCCATCATTTCTGCCTAAAGTGATCTCTGAAATGTCCATTAACCAAGCCAATGAATTGCCAATTTTCTTTCCCAACCATTCAAACAGAGGAGAGTATTGCCTACATACCCTAGATATACATAGGCAAATCCGTTTTTACTTAAACAGGACTAAACCCTTTCGTAAATCTGACCAGTTATTTTTGGCCTTTTCTGGATCTAGATTAGGATCGGCTGTTGCGAAGGTCACATTAGCTAGATGGTTGAAGGACTGTGTGACCTTTATTTACACACAATGTAATATCTCATTGCCTACTACCATGAAAGCTCATTCAACAAGGTCGGCGACAACTTCTGCTGCCTTCCATGCCAGAGCTTCTTTGTATGACATCTGTGCAGCTGCAACTTGGGCTACGCCTCATACCTTCATCAATCATTACAAATTGGATTTAGCCTCCAGGGGAAGAGCATCTTCCGGTTTTATGGTCCTCAGGAATGTCCTTCCATGAGAGCCTCCCAGGAATAGAGGTAGCTGGGGACTATGTCCCATACGTAAGGAATGAACGAAGATTAACAATATCAGATAAAGAAGTTATGTCTTACCATAATGTTCCATCTGTATTGTTGATCCTCGTTCAGTCATTACGACCCTCCCTCCTTCCCCCTCCTGTGGTTTCTACTGGATCTCACCATTCAGTTCTCTTAGGTTATTTGACCAGAGGTAGCCTCTACCTTCTTTAACTTGCAAACTCAATCTGAGGTAACAGGGAGAGGGGAATTGTGGGTAAGAGTTTAGCTCGAGAGTTTGAAGCTGACGCAAGCTTGGAAAATGGCCGGCTTGGTTCTGAGCTCGGAACCGATACCCATACGTAATGACTGAATGAGGATCAACAATACAGATGGAACATTATGGTAAGACATAACTTCTTTTTTTGTAACTTACAACTCTCAATCAACCCAAAAAAGACCAAACTACTACTTTTCCCAAATCCCTATCCCATAAAGAAACAAAATGTAAAGTTTTCTCTTGACAATACCACTATCGAAGTCACTTCTCATAGCAAACTATTAGGGGTGATAGTGGATGATAATGTTACATTCGACCTACATATATAAAATTGCACAAGATAAACTCATCATAAACTAGGAATACTTTACAGAGCCAAACACTTTCTCATGCAACTAAAACTACACTTACCACTACTTATCTCCTCCCCACTCTTCTTTATGACACCCAAACCCGTACTAACCTCCAACTTCACAAAAACTAAAACTTGAACAATGCTATAACAAAGTTGCTAAATTTGCAGCACATACCTCTTTCAGACTCATCAGTGTATAGCACTGAAAGGTCTAAATTTGTTAGAACTGCCACATCAACTGACATATACACAGGTTCTTACCACCTATGAAATTATCCAGCATACATCTGCCTGTCCAGCACTAAAAACATTCTACACAACTATGTTCCCAGTTGTTATTATAAGATCCAGTGACCAAAAACTCTTGTCCATCTACAAACTTAGCAAATCTGCTGGGCATTGTGTGTACTTGTACAGGGTTGCTAAGGCCTGGAACACCTTACCTGTATCCATCAGGTTTATACTCCCCTTCCTAAGCTTCAAAACCACTCTGAAAGACTTGCTAGTTCAAATCTGGATAACCAGGATAAACTGTGTCCCTCAATGTGAACAAGTAATTGTTCATTCCTTATACCTCCTTACTCTACCTTCATCACTTACTATCTAATTCTCTGCCCTGACTTTCTCTCTAAATATACCATAAGCCTGTTTTTCATTCATTTCATATTCCAATTCCTATTTATATTAGACTAGCTAACCTTTAGTTTCTCTACAAACTGTCTAAAATGTCTCTTAACATTAGGTGATTGTCATGTACCCTGTATTGATTCTTAACCAATGTTTTTATATTATGTCAAATTGGTTATAATTATTTGAACTGCAAATGTGTTGGTTTTATTTTTGAAGATTATAAAATTATTGTTCTTAAAATGTTTTGTAATCATTTGTAGCTTTTCTCCCCAGGCCTGTTCTGAAAATGAGCTTCTACCCATTTGGACTTTCCCAGTAATCAAATGTCAGTCAGTAAATAACTGACTAAATAAATGGAAAACCCTAGGTCCAGATGCAGTGCCTAATGTCTGGCTAAAAGTAACAACCAAAAGAGTATCACAAACTAAGAAAATATTAAAATAGAAGAAGCAGCCAGGCCCAGATAATTCCACAAGTTTTTATTGCAAAATTGAGCAGTTTCATCCCATATGAATAGGACTTTATTAGAATGCCATGTCCAAGTAAAAATTACACATTTATAACATTTAAAAAACACATGATACAATTAAGACAATTAACCAGTTGTAATTGAACTGCTTTAAAACCACAGTGTATAATAAATGTCCAAAAGCTTGAATTAAATACAAAATATATATGTAAAATGTACACAGCCCTAAACTTAAATAGATTTTCTGAATACAGTACATAACCACAGTTAAACCAACACATTTGTGTACACCATTAAATATTTATATTAAAGACCATCAAAAAGCTAATGCAGCTTTACTAATGGAGACCATCGCATTTAGTCCTGGATATACAGTGGCATTAGATTTAGGTTGCCACTTGAGCTCTTTATATTCAAGAAAATCATTTGAGGGTCCACCCCTCTTCCCCAAATCAACATGATTTATGACAATGAATTGAAATGAATGTGCACTATGCCCCCAATATGTTTGTAAAGGGCATTCCTTTCATCATTTTTCTTAAAGTCATAGTACTGCTGGTATATTCTTGACCATAAGGTGCTCTTACTCTTAGTTTTGCCTATATAAAAACAGGCACAGGATCGATACTTTACTACATACACAATTATTTTAATCCCACAATAATATTAAAGCCATACTTGTCAAGAAAAAGGCTATCCAGCTCCAGTATGTATTTACACTGTGAGTAGTGGCCACATTTTACCATTCTGCCATTACTAACAGGGCATTTGCCCGTTCAGTTAAGGTTTTAAGATACATGTACTTAATTGTAAACTGTTTGGGGTACTTCACCTACCACTCTGGTGTACTATTGATCAGTACTAAACAGACTCCAGTTCTTCAGTACTGTCGATCAAATGTCTAAAATGAGTAATAAAAGATAATATTAATGCTTTCTGAAACTGATGGTCTTGATCTGGACTTTTGTACAGTGGCAAGCAGACCTTCATTAATTTTACCAAGTAATGAGGTAAAATGATACAAATTTGTTTTTGTTTCAACCTCCTTAAAAATGTTGTTGGGTACCTTCTTCTCCCAAACATATTTTTAGTTTACCATATTCTTCAGTACAGATCAGGACCAACATCAGCTTCAGAGTGCATTAATACTGTCTTTTAACACTCTTTTTTAATATTTTTATTTAAGTTTTAAATAAATTAATTTTCACATCTATTTGAAAATGGAAACTTGTAAACAGAAAACAAAAAACAATATTAAATGGAAACCAGCATAAACAACTGTGCCTGCTTAATAATAAACTTTCTGTAGGTTATCAGTGATTAACAATTGTTATCTCGGTTTCAACAATTATTTGTTTAGCAGTTCTTTAAGTTTCGTCCAGATATTGTAGGAAGAAGTGTTTCTGATGGACTTATTTTGATGGTAATTAGTTTCAAATGACATACTTCAGTTGCATTACTTGTAAATTCCTTAAAAGAGGGAGTAGTTTCACTTTTCCGGTTCATAGTTACCAACTTTCCTTGCAGTTGATAAGATGGACCATAAAAGTGGTCATTTTAGTATTTTAACACAATCAGGTATAGGAGCGTTAACTATAATTAATGACTTAGTTAAAGAAAGTGTCATTAAATAAAGTCTGTAAAAAAAGATTAATGTTATTCCAATATGGTTTAAGTACAAAACTATCAGAAAACATATGTTGCCAATCTGCTTTAACCTCCAAAATTCATCTCCAACACTACCTTTTTTCTATACATTAGTTCAATTCTGCAAGGTGTAAAAAAAAAAGATCTATGCATAAATTTCCAAGAAATAATTCTCCATTTAAGAGAAGGTGTCTATTTTGAAGATAATAAAATTATTTTCTTGTCCTCTTCATTTGGAAGTTTTTGATTAATAAGCTTAAAATACTCCCAATAATTTTCATTCTAATTTTTTGTTTCTGTTTTGACCACTTCATATATATAATTTGGATAAAAGACCTTTTCCAATTATTTTTTGCAGTATCATAAACATAAGAAATTCAATTAATTTAGGACCAGAATTTCTTGCCTTTGGTTGCATTAATTTTAATTTTACTTTCCACAAATAACTTACCATAAACTATCATTACCTGAATCATATTTATTTATTATACAGATATAGATTCTTAGTTTTAGCACTTGAATTTGCTTATTCATGCTCAGCAGTTGTTCAGAACTTGTTGTAAGCACTAAATAAGCTACAAATTGCTACAGCACTCAACCTTCCTCATTAGCTAGAGGAAAACAGTTTTTGTACTTACTTTCCTCACTTGCTTAGAGAAAAACAGCTGCTGTACTTACTTTCCTCACTTGTCTAGAGGAAAATATTTTTTATTCAGACATGTCCAAGGGTCAGCTCCCAGTGTTCTCTCCTGTCTATCTGATGAATCTGGGCAACTTGGAGCAGGGTAGCAATTGCCTCATGTACACAGACAACCCTCTCCTCCTACAACCCAACACCACAACCTGTGAGATATACACTTATCTAGCCAAACTGGAGGTAAAGCTCTCTCCAACCAAGACTGAACTTGACAGTCAAGAGGAGAAGGTAAACACTTGCACCACACCACACTCATCACATAGTCCCAGTAAACCTACACCACCAAAATCCACACATAGAAACATAAAAACATTCACAGAGACTCTCAATAATAATCTGCTCAAGCAACAGAGACCTCCAAAGCAGAAACGCAAGCAACCTCCAGCCCCCAACACAACCCAAATGACACATAGCCCACAGACTCAGTGTGCCACTGAACCACAGCCCATAAGGCAAAGCAACGTACCCAACACACTAGTCATAGGTGACTCTATAGTCAGGCACACTGATGTCCCACTCACCAGGCTAAACAAGGAGAAGGTTACTGTCAGCTGCCTGTTGGGTGCTAGGGTCCGCTACATAACCCACGTACTCAGATCACACCACAACAAGTACAAATATGACTCTGTCATTGTCCATGTTAGTGTGAATGACCTGAGACGTACCTCCCTGGACTTCATGAAAAGAGACATGGAAGAGCTTTCCGATCTTGTAGCCCAGGCAGGTAAGACCCTAGCCCTGAGTAGCATCCTGCCATTGCCCAGAATGATACCGCAGTACAAGGACAAAATGATTGGCTTCAACAATTGGCTAAGCTTTTGGTGTCATTCTGAGGTGATCCAAAATCTGTCTGCCTGGGACAATATGGTCGACAGACCACGAGCTTTGCCAGAGATGGCCTGCACCTGTCACCCCTGGGATTCCGGATACTGACTAAGGCTCTTGCCACCCCAATAGTGCCTTTTTTTAGGCAAGGTTCAAATGACAAATTCACCACCATAACAGGAACAGGCCAGCAAAAACTGAGGGTAATGCTACTTAATGCTAGAAGTCTAAAATCTCAAAATGCACTCTCTCGAGACACGCCTTAAAATGGAGAACATCGATATCTGCGCAGTGACTGAGACCTGGTTCAAGGCTCCAGAGAGTACCCCTGCATTACCAAGCTAAAACTCATACCGCACTTTTTGGCCACCTAACCTGGACCGGAACACCAAAGGCAGAGGTGTTTCCATATTCATTAAGGATATCCACACCTCCATGCTAGTTGCTCAGCATAATGCATCCGAGGTTTTCCAAGTACAATTAACTCTGGGTAAAATGTCAATCCAAATTGTAGCTTGCTACAGATCCCCCACCATGCCCCAGGATTCTCACTCCTCTTTTTTTGATAAACTGGAAAATATTAGGGTTCAACCAAACATCCTAATAATGGCTGATTTCAACTACCCCACCATTAACTTGGAAAACTGCTCATGTACCAACTCCTTCAATCAACATTTTCTGGAATTCATAAATTCCAATGCCCTGGAGCCACTTATCCACACCCCCACCAGGGGCAGCAATATCCTAGACCTAGTCATTACCAACATGAGTGACAGGTGTTCCACACCTGAAGTCAACTCCTCATTGGTCACATCTAACCATAAGCTAATCACCCTAGATATCCACATCCTACCCCCACCCCCCATTAAGGAAACCACTGTAAAATATTACTCCAAAGCCAACTTCATGCTTCTTAAGACAGAAGTGGCGAACGTGATGGTCAGTACAGTTACAACTGATGAATCCTACACAAATGCACTCTATAAGCACTTACACGAGTGCATGGATCGTGCTATCCCAAACAAAACCAAGACGCTGTCCTCCAAAAAAGGAAGGCAATCCGGTGGTCCCCTGCCATAAACAAACTCTACAACAGAAGGTAGAAACTGTTGCAAAAGAGAGTAAAATCCCATGAGTGGAGGAGTTCCCTGATCAGCCTAAGTAAGAAGCTGAGATCCCTTATAAGATTCTCCAATGCTAGCTACGAAAACAAAATCACAACTGATTCTAGGGACAACCACAAAGCATTCTATAGCTATGTCAAGAATCTCAAAGGCAACACCCAGATCTGCTTAGAGTTACAGCACAACGGCACGAAAATTACAGAACGAACTTATATTGCCAACATCCTGGCAGATAGTTTCAGTGCTAACATTACCCCCCCCCCTTTCACCCCCTAAAGGACCCATAATTATACAGGAAGAATGTTGAGTCTCTGCAATTACAACTACGCAGGTAAAAGCTGCACTCTCTAAAACCAAAAACACAGCATCCATGGGACCGGACAACAACCCAGGCTGCATTTTACATGAACTTCAGAACGAACTGGCTCTCCACCTAAAGTACCATGTTCAATCATAGCCTCACGTCAGGCTTTGTGTCCACTGAATGGCGCACAGCAACAGTTATCCCACTCCACAAAGGGGGAGCTACCACTGATCCCGGGAGCTATCGCCCTATTAACCTGACGAGCCTGGTCTGTAAGGCCATGGAACATATCATCATTGAACTCATAAACAAAGACATTGGTAACCTCCAAACTCTGGACCCCACCCAGTTCGGGTTTGTGAAAGGCAGATCATGCCTCCTGAACCTGATTGACTTCTTTGAGACAGTCACCAAAGCCATAGATGAGGGTAAGGTAGTTCACAAAGCCTGTCTTGACCTCGCCAAGGCTTTCGACACCATCCACCATTCTGGAATTATAGCTAAACTCACTAAACTCGGTATAAATCCCTACATCACAAGATGAGTTGCCAACTGGCTCACTGACAGAATCCACACTGTGAAAGTTGCAGACTCCAAATCTGATTTCAAACCAGTGACAAGTGGAGTACGACAGGGTTCAGTCCTGGGACCTCTCCTATTTGGTATCTACTTCTTTGAAGTACAGGCTAACACAGAAGGCCTTTGGCTAACGAAGTTTGCAGAAAACTGCAAACTAGGAGACACAGTTGAGTCCCATGTTAAAATTATACAGAAGGGCCTCACTGAGACAGATGCCTGATGTCAGAGCCATGGCCTCCAGCTCAATGGCAAAAAGTGCATTGTCATCCTCTTTGGTAAAAACTCTGTATCCATAAACTACCACATAGACGGCAGTCTACCTTGGGATGCAGGTGGAGAGTAGTCTCCCTTTGATCACATTGCCACAGTAGTAGGAAATCCTTCTACATGACACACCTCATCACAAAAGGGTTCTCATCCAGGAAAAAAGAGGTAATTGTTCCCCTGTACTCGACACTCATTAGACCGATTACAGAGTACAATGCCCCTTTTGGAATGTACCTCACAAGACATCTGCAGCAGCTGGAAAGGCCACAGAAGTACCTCACAAAGAGTATTACTGGCCTCAAACAGATGCCCTACACTGACCATCTCAAAAACTCCAGCTTTACTCCGCAGCATATCGCCTCCTCTGAGGTGATCTCTGCCTTACATATAAAGCTATGTCAAACCCAGAGCTGTTGGACATGCTACACCTAATGAAATCCCAATCCCGTCGAGCTACATGCTCTAGGGACCTAAACCTTGTCACCACAATAAACAGGACATGCTGGAGGGATAGATTCCTGTCCCAGAGACGTCCCATACTCTGGAACAAGCTACCCATCTATGTGAAGCAAAGTTCCTCATTAGCACTCTTGAGTGGATGGAAACTAGGAAATACACCCCGGGGATCACTTCTGTGGCTCTGCTCGACAGGGGCACAGGTAAATAACTTTCGTGGGTGGTGTAAGCCAGGGAACCTTGTTGGCTAGTCTTACTTAGGCCCTTGGGCCGATAGCCTAGTACGTACCTATGAACCTATATAATTGACAGAATACAGTTTTTCATTCATCAGCAGTTGAAACCAATATATCAGATTCTTTTCTTTAAATTAAATCATTGTTGACATCTTTAAAGTTGAAATATTGTTTTGAGTATACGCTATAAGAAAGAGAAAAAATTCATGCTTT
The DNA here is from genome assembly GCF_019279795.1 of Protopterus annectens. Taxonomy (NCBI): domain Eukaryota; kingdom Metazoa; phylum Chordata; order Ceratodontiformes; family Protopteridae; genus Protopterus; species Protopterus annectens. Next base: position 569,099,971 of record NC_056730.1, read on the forward strand.
ATAAGTTGGATTGCTATAAGTAAAATTTCTAAAAGTACTTAATATTTTAGAAATATAATAAGAATTTATTTGGTGGCTTCCATCTGTAAAATAATCTTTTAACAACCAGAGGAAAAAAGTTGATATTAAATAATGATTAGGATGTAAGGAATGATTAGATTTTAACCAAATAATTCCTTGAAAGTGTTTCAGTTTAGCAGTGTAATAGGTATTCATCCACAGAGATACTGTTTTAATAATTGATGATAAAGGATAAAGTTCAAAATCATGCAAACCAATCCCTCCAGTAGACCAATTTCTAATATGATGGTTTAAAGCTATTTGAGGTTTGTTAGGATACCAAAAAAAATCAGGATTAATGAATTGAATTCTTTTATACAATTTCTTGGAGGAGGTAAAAATACTAATAGTATTTCATACAGTATGGAATTTCTGGTTGAATAATCATTTTAAAAGTAGTGAGTCTCTCATCCATAGTAAAACAGAGTTTATTCAATGTATTAACTAGATTTTTTAATAATGGCTAGACTGTTATTATAATTAAGGCTTATTAAATCATTAATATTATCAGTTATAATTATCCCTAAGTATTTTATTTTTTTTCTCTTAGACTAAATACTTAGTAAATATGTTGCTTATATTATCAGTATTATACTTTATGGGTAATATTTTTGTTATCATTAAAAGAGTCCAGATTTTTTTCTGAAACATTTCCATTGCTTCAAATACAGCAGAAAGTGATCTATTATTTCTGTTTAAGGTCAAAAGAATATCATCAGCAAATAATTGGATTTCAGATATCTCATTCACATTTCTCTTTATACCTTTAATATTTGAATTTGATCTTATAAAGTTAGCAAATGATTGCATAACTGGAGTAAAAAGTGATACAGGACACCTTTGGAAATTTGAATTGAATCTGAAGTATATGTACCTATTTTAACATAAGCACAACAATTATCATAAAGATTAATATCTGCAAACTTTCTAGAAAAAGTGTATTCCTCTAATACTAATAAGAGATATTTCCAATTAACAGAATCAAAAGCACTGTCTATATCTAAACTGATTAATGTTAAATTATCTTTTATGTACATAATCAATTATTTTTAATATCATAAGAATTTCTATTTAATATAAAACCAGTTTGATCCTCATCTGTCAAAGAAGGTCGCTATTGCTTTAATCTGTTAGCATGAATTGCTGTGAATATTTTATAATCTATATTTAAGAGAGAGATTGGTCTTTAAGAAGAACATGCAAAACGGTCTTTATCAATTCTAAGATTGGAGAAATAAGGGTATATTTCCAGGATGGAGGAACACTTACTAGATTTTTAACTAAAGAAAAAAAAACTTTAAGTAATATTGGATGATTGGATCCTTATTAACAGCCACCCTGAATCTTATACTCTAGGAACCCTCCCAGATGATATCAGTGACCACACACTTACCTACATTATTAAACAAAAAAACCCACATTCCCTCCACACATAATCTCAAAACCTCCCGGTCAAAAAAATAGTTTTAACCCAGACAGCTTCTTAACCAAATTGCAAGCTTGTAACTGGTCACCACTAACCTATCTAGAACTAGACGAAGCAGTTACCTACTTCAACACTAAATTTCTTAATATCCTAGACTCCCATGCCCCTTATCGCTCAACTAGAATAAAAAACAAATGTGCCCCCTGGCTCACAAAACAAACCAGGCAGAAGATACACTTCAGAAATAAAATCTGGGCTAATTGGAGATGTACCAAATGTCCAACAACCCACCTCCAATTTAAACAACTAAGAAATTCCACCAAAAAAGATATTCTTAGAGACAAAAAAGATTACTACCTCGGCCTCCAACAAACCAATCAACAAACCCCACAAAAATTCTGGAGTGGGATAAACAAACTTCTTCAACCAGGCCACACCACCACTCCAAACCCAACCGGTTTCAATAGTAACAACTCCAACCTGATCCCTGATGCCTTTAATAACTACTTTACAGAAGCCATTCAAACCCTGGCCAATTCTTTACCTCCTCTCACTGCTTCCCAACCAAATATCTGCAATACTTCTTTACCTACCTTTCAAATACAACCTGTATCTACATCTTTCATCTGTAAGCTACTTCAAAAATTGGAGCCGTGCACCCCTTCTGCTGACCAACTCCCATCTGAATACCTAAAAATAGCCGCTAAAGCCGTAGACTATCCCATCTCTATCCTTATTAACAGATCTATCTCTGAGGGCAAAATCCCTGCTCTATGGAAGATATCCCATATCATCCCTCTACATAAAGGAGGACAATCTACTGAGCTTTCTATCGCCCTATTGCCCTACTGTCCCCATTAGCTAAGATAATGGAAAAATGTATTCACAAACAGCTACTCAACCACTTATTACAAAATAACCTACTAGCAAACTGCCAACATGGTTTTAGGCCGTTCCACAGTACATAAACTGCCCTTCTGTCCTTTACTGACTCCATAAATAAAAATCGTAACAATAACTCATATTCCTCTGCATTATTTATTGACCTGTCAAAAGCCTTTGACATGGTTAACCACAACCTACTGCTAGACAAACTAAAGGCTCACTCTCTAGATCCTCAAGCCATACAATGGTTTAGATCTTATCTGGAAAATAGACAGCAAGCAGTACTTTGGCATAACATCCTGTCTTCATTACTACCAGTAAAAATAGGAGTACCCCAGGGTAGATCCAGTAGGGATCTTAGGTCCCCTACTCTTCTCCTTATTTATTAACAACTTACATACTAACATACCCCAAGCCACCTGTATTCAGTATGCAGATGACTCCACCTTAATCTGTACAGCCAAGAGTATAACCTCTCTCCACTCTCACTCAAACTGTTTTTAAGAAGGTTGAAGACTGGTTTATGCAACACTGCCTCCTCCTAAATCCCAAAAAAACAAAACTACTACTCTCTACTCATAAATAACCTGTTCCTTCCTTCTCTATAACCTCTAACAATGATACCAACATTACCCCATAGACTACAACCCGCCTACTAGGTGTAACTATTGATAATCAACTCAACTATGACGTACACATTAACTGAACTATTAAGTCTGTCAACAAAAAACTTGGCACCCTCTATAGAATAAAACCCTTTCTTACCCCTCCTGCAAGAAAAACAATTGCCCAGACTCACCTCATTTCCACCCTTTTCTATGCCTCTGTTATATACACCAACCTATCCAAAAACAACCTCTCTAAACTCTCTACCTGTTATAATAGCATAACTAGATTCATCACAAGCTCCCCCTTTAAAACTCACCACTGCCTTAACCTCAAACAGCTTGGCTGGCTAGAACTTCATAACCACATACTCTATCAACAACTACTTATTACTCAAAAAATCCTATACCACCCTAATAATACCCCTATCCTCACTAATCTTATTACACCTTATACGAATCTACCTACACTACGCTGTGCTAACAAACTTCTAGTCTCCTCTAATAAAGCTAACAACAAAGCTGGGGATTCACTCTTCTCAAACACTGCAGGAAAATTGTGGAATCAGCTTCCTGCTGACTTAACTTCCCTTGCTTCTACTTCTCTTTTTAAAAAACATCTTAAAGAACATCTCAAAGCTCATTGGCTCTGTCCATGCACTAACCCAGACTGACATCTTTTCTCACTTCTATCCATAACCCTATACACTACTCCTATAACCTTTACCTCCAAATTGACTTACTACTACTGACTCTTACTCAGGAATTTTAGAATAATATATATATTCTTTTCCCTTTTCAAAGACTTGCTTATACCTTCTACTGTGAGTTGTAGAATTGTTTAGTTTAATTTCTACTAAAAGTGTTTAGTTTTACAAATTTATTTTATAACTGTTCTCTATCAGAGTGCTAACTCTGTATTGTACTTCTCATAGTTATATGCATTGTTAAATTTCCCATTTTTTTGCTTGGAGCTTTTTTCCCTGGGCCTCTACTGAAAATGGACATATATCCAGCTAGACTAGCCCGGTCAACAAATGTAAAATAATAAATAAATAAATAAAAATAAAATAAATAATATGATTGTGGCATCCTGCGGCATTAGCTTATGGAGTTCAAGAATAATACCAACATTACCAGGAGCTTTATTAGATTTTAGTTTATTAATTTGAGCTTGTATTTCAGACATTTAAATAGGTTTATCAGTTGTTTTCATTTGGTCATCAGTTTATTTTTTTGTATGATTTATTATAAAAGTCTTAATTACCTCTTTAGGATCCATTAATGTTTTGTGCTGATTAATTCTATTAAAATGATTCCTGAATTATTTCAGTGTATCTTCTACTTCTATAACCCTTTCTTCCTCTTAGGTGAATACATCTCCTTAATATGAATAAATTTACTAAGTATTTTTGTTTTAATAGATAACCTATGCATAGATTTTGGTTTAATTGAAAAATCTTTTGTTTTAAGCCTTTCTAAATTAATCATAGTTTTATTATGTAGATTTTCTAAATATTTGTTGTTTTAAATTGTTAATTTATTCTGTCTTGTTAGTATTGCCTTTCTGGTTGTCCAATACTAATTTTAATCTATCAATGTTTCCTTTTATTCCATTTTTTAATTAAATGCCAGTTAGTGATTTTTACCAAATAGGTATGCTTTGATGCATCCCATATACAAATGTCTGAAATTTCTTCTTTATAATTGAATTCAGTAAAAGACTGTATTTCTTTTATATAAAAATCTTTAAATTATTTCAGGTTATTTATATATGCTGGTATTCTCTTGATCTGAAAAGTATTAGTTTTTAATATCAGATGAAAAGTTATAGCATTGTGATGAGAAACTGGACAAGAAACCACTTTAACTTAAGTTATTTAACGCTCGTTTGAAATATATACTCTATCAATTCTAGAATGCGTATTATGCGTGTGTGAATGAGTAAAAAAAAGTGATTCTGAATCTGAGAATTCATTGATATTTCTAATGTGAAAAAATACTGTATAATCTGTTAACATCTTAGCAGAAGCAGATATTTGACCAGTAGTGTTAGTGTGTTTATCAGTCAGAATGCAATTAAAATCTGTGGCTAAGATAATGTTACCTTTTGAGATTTGAACAATCTGATCAAAATGTTTTACAGTTTTGACTCTTATTCCTAGAATCCGCTAAATATTAATTAAAATATGTAGTTTTCTGTTAAATTTTATAGTTACTGAACAAAGCATACCATTATCTTTATTTGTATCAATAATTTTAGGTTGGGATAGTGAATTTTTCCACAATATAGCTACCCCTGTCTGTTTTGAGTATAGTGTGAACTAGTTATCAAATAATACTATTTGGTATTATGTATTTATCTTTCAAAAGTGAATGTGTCACTTGTAGGAATATAACTTTGAAATTGAACAATTTTAAATATTTGTACAAACTTCTCCTCTTGCAACCATTATTTAATTCATTAATATTGATAGAAATGTATTTAAGATATGACATTTAACTTGGAGATAAGTAAATAAATGACATTTCCATAAATTCTAGTTTATAGTAAGTGATAAAAAGCACATCCTTTATCATGAACTGCTTATTGATTGACATGCAGCCAAAAATTATTTAAGTGATTAACCATAAATCTACCAATAATTATTGTAGACACCCAAGAAAAACAAAGAATGTTGATATTAAGTAAACATATGAGTTTAAACCCCTTCATTCCCCACATGGAGTCTAATGCTCCTAGCTTGAACAGCTTAACTATCCAGGCATTCCCTCCCATTAACGGGTCTATATTAGTTCACCAAAATGTTATTCCAGCAAACACCTATTCATCAACCCCTAATCAGCGAAAATTGCGTTAGTGATTTTCTTAATTTACTACCGGCAACAAAATAGTTGCCCAAAGCACAATGGACCAACTTGTAGTTCACTCGAACCCACCCAACCCCTCTAACTGTATGTACCAACTCCAAGATTGCACTACAGTGGAGAAAAGGGCAAAGTTCTGTAGTTGTCTGATGTGCTTTGGGCAACTATTTTGTTACCCTTACTGAATTCAGCAAATTGCTGAAGCGATTTTCTCTGATTACGGGTTGATGAATAGGGGTTCACCGAAATACCATTTGGGTGACCTAATATAGACCCACCCCCCATCAACAAGCTTGAGAACAGTTCCCCTCTACTACTTATTAAAATAAGATAATTACTATCAAGTATGTAAAAAAATAGTTCAGGACCCAGAAGGAGCTTATAAACACAAAAAAGCTCTATATTGATTTTATCTGTTGATAGTATCGGTCATGAATAAAACAAAAGCAAATTATATCTAGTTCTAATATAATGTATATAAAGATATGCTATGTGCCCAAAAAACTAATCAGTGTCCCTATATAGTCATCTCTTGTCATTCAGTGTGGTATTAATAATACCATCTGTTAAGTGACATACAACAATTTAGCAGAGTTTAGTCATTTTACTTATTCAGTAAGATGTAGCTATAGTATCAGTGCCACCCCAAACAAACATAATATGGAAGCTACGTTTTTATTTTGTATGTTACACGTGTGTCTGTGTGTGTATATATATATATATATATATATATATATATATATATATATATATATATATATATATATATGGGTTCATATGATACCGTCGACAACTGACTAAATCGACAACCGGCCCTGTAGCACCAATTTACCGAAACCGCACAGCATCGACACTTTAAATAACCGACACCGACTCTACCGACAACGCGCTACACCGACATCGCGTATTACAGCTAACGGGTATTAACATGTGTGAGGTTAGGGAGGTATTGCTAAACTTATGTCACTCAGTCTAACATTATAAATACATCCCCTACCTCACACATGTTAATACCCGTTAGCTGTAATACGCGATGTCGGTGTAGCGCGTTGTCGGTAGAGTCGGTGTCGGTTATTTAAAGTGTCGATGCTGTACGGTTTCGGTAAATTGGTGCTACAGGGCCGGTTGTCGATTTAGTCAGTTGTCGACGGTATCATATGAACCCATATATATATATATACATATATATATATATATATATATATATATATATATATATATATATATATATAAATATATAAACATATGTATATTTTTCTAGACATGTGTATGTATATGTATATATATATATATATATATATATATATATATATATATATATATATATATATATATATACATGGGTCTACTTCGGGAGACCGAACCGACGATTCGCCGACACGCGGGAAGAGGAGACTAAACGACCGACAGGTAGGTTCACCGACAGGAGATTCGCCGACAGCGGAAAGACCGACAAGGGAAATGTGCGATCGTTACATGATGAGTGTGCGACAGTGACGGAGTTAGGAGCGGTCAGGTAAGTGTGCGAAATTGTGGGATGTCGGGTTAGGCTGTGGGACAGGTGAGTGTGTGTTTGTGTCGGAGGTAGGGTTCGGGTTAGGTAAGTGTGTGATAGTGAGGGACTGTAGTTTTGGGACGGGTTAAGTGAGTTAGGGTTAGGGTGCAGGTAGGTGAAGTGTGCGATGGTGTCGGTGCTTGGGTTAGGGGTGGGTAAGTGAGTTAGGGTTAGGGTGCAGGTAGGTGAAGTGTGCGATGGTGTCGGTGCTTGGGTTAGGGGTGGGTAAGTGAGTTAGGGTTAGGGTGCAGGTAGGTGAAGTGTGCGATGGTGTCGGTGCTTGGGTTAGGGGTGGGTAAGTGAGTTAGGGTTAGGGTGCAGGTAGGTGAAGTGTGCGATGGTGTCGGTGCTTGGGTTAGGGGTGGGTAAGTGAGTTAGGGTTAGGGTGCAGGTCGGTGAAGTGTGCGATAGTGTCGGACGTTAGGGTTAGGGTTTAGGTTTAGGTTAGTGGATGTGTTGTTGTGTGCTTGTGTATTTGGCGTATTTTGTGTCGGTGTTTTGTTGTTCGGTATGTTGCGGTGTCGGTGTGGTGTGTTGTCGGTTGTTTGGGGTCGGGGATGTGTGTGTCGGTGATTCGTGCGTTCGGTGTATGAAAGTAGACCCATATACATATATATATTTTTCTAGACATATGTGTGTATATATATATATATATATATATATATATATATATATATATATATATACATATATATTTTTTATATACTGTGAGTAATAAGATTCAAACACAGAGTTTACACATTCAAAAGATTCCCATGTAAAAACCAAAGAAATAATTTGTAACTTCAAGATTTCTTCTGAGCTACAAATAGAAAACAAGACATCACAGAGTTGTATATTTAAAAACAGAACCCACAAAACTCCCAGTTCCTCAATGCCCACATACCAAATTCGCTATCTCTCACTTATGTCCCCCCCCCCCTTTTTCCTTCTTTTTGTCCCATTCATATTTAACAAATTATCTGTACTAAAAGAGAATGATAACTTTAAACATATATAATAATGTGTTTATATCCTGGTGAGTTATCAAAATAGCAATAACATCTGAAGATACCAAACGTTATGAAAACTATGTTTTCCAATTAGAAATATAAGTGTTTCATTAAAAGAATGCTCAATCTTTTTCATTTTTTTTTATTTCCCCTTTCCCCCTCTTATTCTAAAATGTTCTGTTCATATGAACATTCATAGCAGGATTACCCATTCAGTTAATACATATTAGGTCCACCTTATTATCGATATAGCTCACTGAAACCATCCACCAATGAAATTAGTCAACTGTGAACAATTCCAGTTCGTGTCTGAGCGGGAAATTTGAATACGCTCATGCTACTTGGGCTGTAAAAATCAAGCTTTTAAAATGAAGAGGAAAGCTCAAGCAAGAAGGAAAAAAGAAACAAAGCTTTCTCACACCAACCAACATAACATTCAGCAAAAAACTACCAAGCCCTCCATACTGTCTCTTTCCTGCGTTAACACGCAACAGCCATAAACACTAGACCAGAAAGGGCAAAGCCCCAAAAAAGTCACACAATCAAAATATATCATTCTTAAGTCAAACCGCAACAGCCACATTTAACAAGAAAGCCTGTCACAGGCATACTTATCAAAACAAACAAGCAAAAAAAACAACAGGATAGCATAACATCCACTCTCATTCACTGCCATCAGGCTCCACATACCAAAATACTGTGTTCATTCACACCAACTAGTTGCACACATCCGAGGATTCACACATATGCCACAGCGATTTACACAAAAAAATAAGACTGCTTCCGCAAGTGCAAGACCATACATTTTCACATTTCTTTTATCTAAGAGATCTCGCAACATCATTGCTAGACATGACACAAGCTTCCAAACTAAGACAAGCCAACCAAAAAATAGGCTCCATTCAGTTAATTTCTTATAAACGAAAAACAAGCAGTGTATAACTTTTAAAATGCAAACTAATATAACTATTTGCTATATTTTAAAATAATTGCTAGAATTTACCAGGTATAAAAGAGACAGAAAAGAAAGATACATAATGGAGATTTGAATATTATAAATATACTATACTGATCAAACAATAAAGAAGGTAGTACTGCTACCACAACTAACTATATATGAATCAATACTGTAAAACTATTTAATATTAAAAAAGATAAGTGTACTACAAAAGGGTTAAGTTACCTTGTGACAGAGGGCATCCAAGTCACCAAATTTCTTCTTAGACCATTAAGTGGAAAGTTCCCATGTCAAAATAAAAAAAAAAAAAAAGGAATTATTTACATTTGCAAAATGATAAGAACTGGCATAAGTTCTTTATCAGATAAGTCATTTCTCTTTTAGTTTCTTTTTCTTTACTTTCCATCCATTTCTCTCTGCTTGTCCCTTTAAGGATATGTTGCTCCAGTCCATATCTTCTTTTTCTTCCAAGATTTTATTAGTTTTTTAAGAAAGACATAGCAGTGTCCACACCTTCAAAAAGTTTGGTTTCATGAAGAATGAAAATCTTTAGTCTGGCTGGGAACAATAAGTGAACTTTTGTCTGTTTCTTCTTAAGTTCTCTTATTAAAGGAAGAAATAGATTTCTTTTGGAAATAGCAGCTGAATAATCATTGCCAAAATGAGTTATATTTTCATTTGTTTGATAGGTGACTTAGGCAGTTTTAAGAACTAATTCTTTATCTCCTACTATTATAGATCTTGGGGAAGAGATGTTCTTAGTCAAAGATGTAACAGAGACCTTTCTGCCCTCTCAATACCATATGACAGTGCCTCCAGTAAATCTAAAATCTTAGTAGCTAGGAATTCAAGAAGTTTACCATACTGCTATCTTCTATATTTTCAGGTAGACCAAAGATACATATAATATTTCTAGGAGATCTATTTCCCAGATCATCAATCTTGTTCATCATGAAAGAGTTTTGTTCTAAATGGAATTCAACATTATTTTCATCTTCATATAGGCTTCTTTCTATATCATTTAAAGAGTCCTCGATGACAGGTATTTCATTTTTTTCTGCATTTGTAGAGCTTCATGGATTTGTTCTATTTGCTTAAAACATTTTTACTTAAAATTGGCAAGTTTAGTGTCCATTCTGTCCAATTTTAATAACAGTTCCTGGATATTAGTTAGAACAGACTGAAACTCTTTTCTGAACAAACAGTCCTGAGAATTTGCCTTTGTGTGACTCATTTTCAAATTGGAAACAATGATGAATATATATCAAATGAAGATTTGAAGGAAAATATAATGGTCACTTGTGTGCTTGCCACCTGCTAATCCCTTTCTGACACGGGGGCTCCCCCCAACCACGTGGAATCTGCATTGCAATTCAGGGATTACAGTCCCTTAAGGAAGATCTCCTGGACAGACACTCCACCAAGAATCTTGTTTTCAACAGATACCTTTAGTGTCCTGCTAAGCCCTTTCTGACTGGAGCACTCCCCCCAACCACATGGAATCTGCATTGCAATTCAGGGATTACAGTCCCTTAAGGAAGATCTCCAGGACAGACACTACACCAAGAATCTTGTTTTCAACAGATACCTTTAGTGTGTATCCTGCTCAGCTCTTTCTGACTCGAGCGCTCCCCCCAACGATGTGGAATCTGCATTGCAATTCAGGGATTACAGTCCCTTAAGGAAGATCTCCTGGACAGACACTACACCAAGAATCTTGTTTTCAACAAATACCTTTAGTGTCCTGCTAAGCCCTTTCTGACTCAGGCGCTCCTCCCAACCACATGGAATCTGCATTGTAATTCTGGGATTACAGTCCCTTAAGGAAGATCTCCTGGACAGACACTATACCAAGAATCTTGTTCTCAACAGATACCTTTAGTGTCCTGCTAAGCCCTTTCTGACTCCGGCGCTCCCCCCCAACCACGTGGAATCTGCATTGCAATTCAGGGATTACAGTCCCTTAAGGAAGATCTCCTGGACAGACACACTACACCAAGAAACTTGTTTTCAACAGATACCTTTAGTGTCCTGCTAAGCCTTTTCTGACTTGGGCGCTCACCCAAACCACGTGGAATCTGCATTGCAATTCAGGGATTACAGTCCCGTAAGGAAGATCTCCTGGACAGACACTACGCCAAGAATCTTGTTTTCAACAGATACCTTTAGTGTCCTGCTAAGCACTTTCTGACTGGGGCGCTCCCCCCAACCACATGGAATCTGAATTGCAATTCAGGGATTACAGTCCCTTAAGGAAGATCTCCAGGACAGACACTACACCAAGAATCTTGTTTTCAAAAGATACCTTTAGTGTGTAGCCTGCTATGCCCTTTCTGACTCGGGTGCTCCCCCCAACCACGTGGAATCTGCATTCAATTCAGGGATTACAGTCCCTTAAGGAAGATATCCTGGACAGACACTACACCAAGAATCTTGTTTTCAACAGATACCTTTAGTGTCCTGCTAAGCGCTTTCTGACTCAGGCGCTCCCCCCAACCACATGGAATCTGCATTGCAATTCAGGGATTGCAGTTCCTTAAGGAAGATCTCCTGGACAGACACTACACCAAGAATCTTGTTTTCAACAGATACATTTAGTGTCCTGCTAAGCCTTTTCTGACTCGGGTGCTCCCCCCAACCACGTGGAATCTGCATTGCAATTCAGGGATTACAGTCCCTTAAGGAAGATCTCCTGGACAGGCACTACACCAAGAATCTTGTTTTCAACAGGTACCTTTAGTGTCCTGCTAAGCCCTTTCTGACTTGGGCGCTCCCCCCAACCACGTGGAATCTGCATTGCAATTCGGGGATTATGGTCCCTTAAGGAAGATCTCCTGGACAGACACCACACCAAGAATCTTGTTTTCAACAGATAACCTTTAGTGTCCTGCTAAGCCTTTTCTGACTCGGGTGCTCACCCCAACCACGTGGAATCTGCATTGCAATTCAAGGATTACAGTCCCTTAAGGAAGATCTCCTGGACAGACACTATGGCAAGAATCTTGTTTTCAACAGATACCTTTAGTGCCCTGCTAAGCCCTTTCTGACTCAGGCACTCCTCCCAACAACATGGAATCTGCATTGCATTTCAGGGATTACAGTCCCTTAAGGAAGATCTCCTGGACAGACACTATGGCAAGAATCTTGTTTTCAACAGATACCTTTAGTGCCCTGCTAAGCCCTTTCTGACTCGGGCACTCCTCCCATCCACATGGAATCTGCATTGCAATTCAGGGATTACAGTCCCTTAAGGAAGATCTCCTGGACAGACACTCCACCAAGAATCTTGTTTTCAACAGATACCTTTAGTGTCCTGCTAAGCCCTTTCTGACTCGGGCGCTCCCCCGAACCACGTGGAATCTGCATTGCAATTCAGGGATTACAGTCCCTTAAGGAAGATCTCCTGGACAGATACTACACCAAGAATCTTGTTTTCAACAGATACCATTAGTGTCCTGCTAAGCCCTTTCTGACTCTGGTGCTCCCCCCCAACCACGTGGAATCTGCATTGCAATTCAGGGATTACAGTCCCTTAAGAAAATCTGGATGGACACTACACCAAGAATCTTGTTTTCAACAGATACCTGTAGTGTGTAGGTGGTTGTTTTACTTGCTGTGTACCTCTGAACAGATTAGTTAGTGTTTAACTGTATGCTAGATTTTTCCTGTGGCATGCACATCAGCTGGCCATTACAGCCATACGTTTTAAAACCCCTCTCATTATTTTACTTAATAAAGCAACTGCAATTCCATAAAATGCCACTAGGTGTCAGTATAGGTCCTTACTATCCCACCCATTCCCAACATTTTACCCAAATAGCTCTCAAGCTCTGTGATATTTGCCTTTACTTTTTGCCTTATACTAAAGTCATAAGAAATAAAGAGTCACCCCTCTTATCAGCTGCTGACTGCTGCCAACTCCTACCAGACACTTACCTGAGAATCCCAGTAGCTCAGTGTGAAAGTGCACTACAGTGTCACTGATTGATTCTGGCGGCTGCTCATTTCCCCATCCTGGTTCTACCCACTCCGTTTGCCCTGCAGGCTCACTCCACTCCCCTACCCTGCCCCCATATCCCACCCACCCCACTACTCCTACATTTTTTCTAACTTTCTCTCTCCTCCCCTTTCCCTCTGAATAATCTGATCCCAACCCCTCCCATCCTCCACTAATTTAACTAACTCCTCCCCATCCTAAACTTTAACTTCTTGTACTCACAGCTATACCCCTCCCTCTTACACTCTCATACACCCCTAGCATCCTGCTATTTCCTTTGTACTTACCTTACATCTCTTAACTATGCCTTCTCCACCGTCGCAAATCTCCATAGGCTTACTGCTTCTAATTCCTCTATTCAGTGCTACCTCCTATTCCTCTTGCAAACTCCCCTCCTCTTTCTTATCTCCCTCCTCCACTTCTCTGTCCCATCCTCACTCTATCAAATCTCACTTCCACAGTATATCCTCCTCTCTTGTTCAACCAAACCCACTCCACTACTTCAAACCAAACTTATACCCTCCTCAGTTAAGTACCACATACCCAAAACAATATTGTACTTCCCACATACCACAAGGAGTAAATCTAAAGTCCTGCTCCCTTCCACCTTTGACTACCTCTGCCTAGCAGGAGACATTCACCCCAACCCTGGACTTAAGACTATCACAAATCCCACTCCACCTATCACAACCAATATTACCAACCATAAATATCTGAAGCTCCTTACCATTAATGCCCAGAGCTTAAAAAACAAAACATCCCTCTTCCATGCTTGGCTATACCATACCCTACCTGACATGGCTAAAACCCCATATTACTGACTCTGAAATCCTACCCCCTGGATTTCAAGCATTCAGCTATGACCACCAAAACAAAAAAGGAGGAGGAGTAGCCTTAATTTACTCTAGCCTACTCTCCATCACTCCTTACAAAACCCCATTCCTCAGTTCAGTAATGCTGAACTAGTGATAGGAATACTCAAAATGAATAACTATAAAAGTATTTGTGTTATGGCCCTGTATATCCCCCTGGAAACAATGCCACCACTCTTGAAGAAATTCTTTTATGGGTCTCAACAAATATTAAGCTTGAGACATACATATTAGGGGATGTGAACATTGACTGCAACAAAATACCAATAATTTTTATTTTTATTTTATTTATTTTACATTTGTTGACTGGGCTGGTCCAACTGGATATATGTCCATTTTCAGCAGAGGCCCGGGGAGAAAAGCTGTGAGTCAAAATATTAATACACATTAAAAACATTAAAAAACAGAGATACAGATTTAGTACAGAGAAAAATAATAATAGCATTAGCATATTTTTACAGTAACAACAATAAGCAATAATTACAAACAGAGGGTGTTCAATTGGGGATGAATGCAGAAAAGTAAGTTTAAGAAAGATTTTATTCAGGATAAATGAAAGTACTAGGAGCAAGTTGCAGCTAGTCAGGGTTAGTACAGGGACAGAGCCAGTGAGTCACGAGGTGAGTTTTGAGTTGGGATTTGAAACAGGGAAGAGAGGAGACAGCAGCGGGTTTGTCAGGAAGGGAGTTCCAGGCTTTTCCTATTGAGTTAGAGAACAAGGAGTCACCTGCCAAGTTGCTGGATTTACAGGTTGATATAAGAAGTTTGTTAGAAGAACATAGGCTTTTGAGGTTGCAATAAGGAGTAATAAGGGTAGTAAGTATAGGGGTGTTGGTAGGTTTGTAGAGGATGTTATGGGTTAAGGAGAGCTGGTGAAAAAAGATCAGATTTTGCAGCTCAATCCTTCTCAATTGTTTTAAGTTTAAGCAGTGGTGAGTTCTAAAGGTAGAGCCAGAGGCAAATCTGGCAATATTGTTGTAGGCGACAGCCAGTTTGGTGAGGTTAGTTTTGTACAAATACGTGTAAATAGGGGAGGCGTAAAGGAGGGTAGAAATCAGATGGGAATGGACAATGGTAGTTCTGGCAAGAGGTGTAAGAAATGTTTTATTTCTAAACAGGGAGCCTAGTTTTCTGTTAACTAATTTTATAGCGTTGTTAATGTGAGAATCAAAGCATAGGTTGTTGTCTATCTCTACTCCGAGGAGCCTGGTGGAAGGGTCAGGGGATATGTTGGTGCCATTACTAGACAAGACAGAGAAGTCGAGTGGTGGGGATTTACAGGTGGGGGAGAAAAGTAGCAGTTTGGTTTTCTTTGCGTTTAAGATTAAGCATCGTTTTAGGAACCATGTTTCAACGTTTTGGAAAGTCTCTTGGGTGATAGAGTGCAGTTTGGAGGGGGTTGAGGCAGAACAAATCAAAGTAGAATCATCCGCATATTGTATACAGGTTGCAGAGGGAATACTGGCATGAAGATCATTAATAAAGCTAGAGAACAGAAGGGGACCAAGTATTGAGCCTTGGGGGACTCCAAGGGTAATGGGAAGGAGGTTGGATAAGTTGTTTTGCCAACGCACTGCCTGTTGTCTGTTATGAAGATATGACTTGAACCACTTTATAGTACTAGGGTCGATTGCAAAAGTTTTAAGTAAGTTTATCAGTATATGGTGATTGACCATATCAAAGGCTTTGGATAGGTCAATAAAGAGAGCAGAGGTGAGTATGTTACTATTCCGATTTTTGTTTATGCAGTCAGTAAAGGAAAGGAGGGCTGAAGTGGTGCTATGGAAAGGCCTGAAGCCATGTTGACAGTTGGCTAGTAGGTTGTAATTTAACAGGTGTTTAAGAAGTTGTTTTTGGATGCATTTTTCTCTGATTTTAGCTAGGGGAGAGAGTAAGGCTATGGGACGGTAGTTAGAGAGTTCTGTTGAGATCCCACCTTTATGCAGGGGAATGATATGTGAGATTTTCCAGACTGAAGGAATGTAGCTTTCCACAAAGGTTCTGTTAATCAGAATGGAAATGAGATAGGCCAATGGTTTGGCTGCAGTTTTTAGATACTGAGCAGGAAGAAGGTCAGTAGAAGGAGAGGAGGTTTTAAGCTTGTGGAGAAGAGAACAGATAAGTGATGTGGGTACTGGTTGAAGTTGAAAAGTGGGAATAGAATAGTAAGATGAGGAGGACTGAGAGGAGATAGTGGGGGCTAGTTGATTAGCTAGATACTGGACAGTTTCAGAAAAGAAGGTATTGAAGGCATCAGTAGTTTGTTTTGGGTTGTTTTTGGAAGTGTCTGAGGGGCATGGGGTTTCAGAGTGACCAGGCTTTAAGAGAGTATTTATTCCTGCCCAGAACTTGTGAGGATTTTGTTGGTTAGCTTGTTGTAAATGGTAGAAGTATTTTGTTTTATCAAGAAGTGCAGCTTTTTTAGTGGAGTTTCTTATTTGACGAAAGTTAAGTTGGTCAGAAGGATCTTCAGTGCTACAAAATTTGCTCCAGAGTTTATTTTTCAGGATAATTTTATGCCTTGTATCTTTTGATATCCAGGGGGCAGGATTTGAGCTAATTCTGATAGATCTTAAGGGAGCATGAACGTCTAGAATAGAAAGTAACTTTGAGTTGAAGTATGCCACAGCATCATCCAGTGGTAGCTGTTTGAGAGGAGACCAATTGCAAGCTTTGAGTTCTGTTAGGAAGCTTTCAGGGTTAAAGGTTTTATTTGTTCAGACCATTTTGTATTTAGTTAGGTTGGGGGTTGCACTTTTATGTCTGATTAAGTAGGTAAGTGCATGGCTACTTAAGTCATCAGGTAGTATATCTATCATTCTATTTAATTTTACTCAACTTACAAACGCCATTACCAGACCCAATAAAAACAACCCCCCAGGTTCCACTCTGGACTGGATCCTAGTCTCCCACCCTAATAAAATCTCACACTCAGGCACCCTACCAGACTCCATGAGGGACCACTTGCCAGCCTTCATCCAGGGAGCAATCCACTCCTCCCCACACCTACACCAATATATTCATACTCGTAACCTTACAAACTTTAACCCTACAACTTTCTCCATTACCCTCAAACTAACAAACTGGGACAATCTGAAAACTCTTCCCCTAGACAACGCTGTAGAGCTCTTTAACACCACCTTCTTAGATACCCTGAACTCCCAAGTCCCACCTAGAACAAAACAAATAAAACCCAACTCCGCCCCATGGCTAACTAAAGATACAAAAACACTTACACAACAAAGGGATAAAACCTGGAAACTCTACCACTACAATAAGCACCCTGATGTTGTTGTTGCTGTGTCTTTTGGCTTTTCCCAGTTAGGGGTCGCCACAGCGGAACTCCGGTCCGCTAATGATTGGCAGTTGATTTTTACGTGCCGAGTTGCCAGCCCTGACGCACAACCTTCAACGAAGGTATGCCCATTCACGCATGCCTCAACGCAGAAGACGCTCTAGCTGAGAATCAAACCGGACAGCGTCTTACTGTGAGGTGACAACGCTACCGCAGCACCACCACCGCGGTAGAATAAGCACCCTGATACCCTTCTTAAATATAAGTAACTCCGCAACCTAGCCAAAAAACACATTATAAAAGACAAAAAAATCTTACTATACTAAACTTCAGTCAAATCATTCCAAAAACCCCAAACAATTCTGGAACTCCATCAACTCTCTTCTCAACCCAGGTACCAAAAACAATCCTTGTCCTGACACCAGTAAAACAGACACAGAAATAGTCACTCTATTCAATTCCTTCTTTACCAACTCTATAGCAGAACTCACCAAGACCTTCCCTAATCACATCTCCTCCTCTCCCCTGAAACCCACTTCTCCTACCTCAATCCAGCCTTCCATCCCCAACACTCCTCCCACATTTCATCTCAAATCCATCCCCATCTCTTACATAAAAAATCTTCTCGATAAACTTAAGACATGCTCCAACGCCCCTGACAATATCCCCTCACTCTTTCTAAATCTTGCAGCAGATAGTATCGCCCTCCCCATTAGCATTCTCATTAATAGGTCCATACAAGAATCTTATGTCCCCAAACTGTGGCTTGCAGCCTTTATCCTACCCCTCCACAAAGAAGGCAAGAATAATAACATCTCAAACTTCCGACCAATAGCCATTCTCTCCCCAACCTCAAAACTTCTTGAAAAATGCATCCATCTCCAGCTCGTGCCTTACCTTACCAATAATCAACTCCTTACCCCGACACAACATGGGTTCCTTCCTGGCCATAGCACAATAACTGCTCTTCTCTCTTTCCTAGGCATAGTAAACCATGCCCGTGACTCTGTAGAAATTGTATCCACAATCCTTCTAGATCTCTCCAAGGCGTTTGACACTGTCTCCTATACCAACCTTCTGAATCACCTTTCTAACCTTAATCTCTCTCAAGATACCCTAACCTGGTTCAACAGCTACCTCTCTGACAGATCTCAGGCCATGAAATGGCAAACTGGCACCTCAGCCTTCCTACCTACCCCATCTGGGGTACCCCAGGGATCCATACTCGGTCCAATGCTCTTTAATCTAGTAATTAATGATTTCCATACTGCCATTCCTAACACTAAAGTAGTGCAATATGCAGACAGCTCAACTTTAGTCTGCTCTGCTTCTAATCTGTCAGAGCTCCAAGCACAAACTCAGATTGCCTTCTCAACTACTGAGAACTGGATGCTTCAAAACCACCTCTCCCGAAATACCAATAAATCCAAAATTCTACTTTTCTCTCCCTCAAAAACCCTCCCCTTTGACAAACACTCTTTCAGTACTATCAGCCATGCCAACTCCACCATAGAAGTTGTCCCTTTTGCTGAACTTCTTGGAGTTACTATTGATGAACACCTGACATTTGATACACACATTCAGCTAAATATAAAGAAAACACATCAGAAACTTGGCATGCTATATAGAAACTCCAAGTTTCTCTCCCCATCTGCAAGACAAACACTCACCACTACCTACTTACTGCCATCACTACTGTACGGTGCACCCCTACTAACCAACCTATCCTCCACCATCTGTTCAAAACTGGAAGTCTGTTACAACAAAATCTCAAAATTTGCAACTAAATCTAACTACTTCTCCCACCACTGTACATCACTCCACCTGCTAAAGTGGCTAGAACTACCCAACCACCTTGACTATCTCCAACTCTCTACAGCTCACAAACTAATTTTAAACCAACTATATGCCCAGCTCTAACAAACATCTTACCGTCTTACACCCCTCACAGAACCCTATGATCTGCCCACCAAAATCTACTTTCTATACACAAACCAAAACTTTCCGCTGGTCAGCTTCTCCTATCCTTTTCCTTAGCCAAAAAATGGAACTCTCTCCCACCCTCTCTAAGAATTTCTGAAAACTTTGAACATTTTAAAACCCAGCTTCATTCCTACCTCTCCCTTAACTGGAAATGTAATTGCACTCTGCCTATCTAACCTGCTATAAGAATCTTCTACATGTACTTTTACATCTACCTCTACTCCATGTTGTTTCCTACACAACTCCCTCTCTCTGAATTTAACGTAATATATCACCAGTACATTGAATGCATATATTGTAAATATTGTACATACTTTTCTATTTCTCTTCTCTCTTCCCCTTCTGTGATTGATTCTCATTACTGCCTACATATAAATGTTGATGCTATCTAACAAAGATCATCAACACTGCCATGTATGCACTCCTCTTTTTCTATTGTACAACTGCCTCTCTCTAAATACTCCAATATCGTGAATGTATTTAAAGCAAATAGTGTACTTTCCACCTTTATTCTCCCCATACTCTACTGCAAATTGTATTTACTGCAATCCTTCAAATATTAGTTTTTATAACTATTCACAGATGATTTATAATTGTTAGTTTTTAAAACTATGTACACATGATCTATTGCCTCTGTCCATCTTAAATGCTGTGCAAATGGTTCCCTAATCCACTATGTAAATGTGTTTAATGCATGTTCTTCTATTTTGCAATTGTACTTTGCTAAATCTCATGATACAATACTACTTTTTGTATTAATTTTATGTAATATAGAGCTTTTCTCCCCGCGCCTCCACTGAAAACGGGCTCCTTGAGCCCAGTGGACCTCCCCAGTTATCAAACTGGAAATAAATAAATACATATGAAAAAAAATTGATACAATCCTAGAGGACACCTTAAAACATATATATCCACTTATATCACAGGATTGTTTAGAAATATAATTTCTTGTCAGAAATATGTAAAGTATCAGAGCATGAGAAAACTGCAGTTGACCAGGCCACATCTGGCCACACCCCCAGTTCAATTACAACTGGTTAATTATCTTTAATTGGATCACGTGTTTTTTAAATATTATAAATGTATGGTTTTACTTGGACATGCCATTCTGATGAAGTCCTTTTCATTTGGGATGAAATCACTCAGTTTTGTAATAAAAGCTTGCAGAATTATCTGTGCCTGGCTGCTGCTTTTGTTTTAATATTCTGGCTAAAAGTGTTAACATCTTTACATGAAGATTTTGCTATGAGTAAGGACTAGTTATATGCCTTACCCAAACAGATGCCAACCCACTTAACAACAGGAAGGATGATGCTCCTCCTTAGGAGTGAACCTGCAGGATATCTTAAAAACTATAGGCCAATAACTTGCCTTCCGACAGTGTATAAACTATATAGCGGAGTTGATGTCGACAGTGTTTATAGTCATTTAGAAGAAAACTCAATCATGGCATTAGAACAATAGGATAACAAAAGAAAGTCATATAGAGCAAAGGATTATTTATTATTAAATGAAATCATAATGGTAAGTTGTAAAAAGGGGATGAATCTGAGGATGGCATGAATAAACTAGAAAAAAGAAGTATTTGACAGTGTCCCACATTCATGGATAAAAAGAGCTTATACATGTACAAGGTACGACCTACTTTGATTAGTTACATTGCATTGACCATAAAACAGTGGCAAACAAATTTGCAGCTAAGCCATGATAAAGAGCAAATTATTATCCTAGGGATAAAAATTCAGAGGACGGTATTCCAGGGAGAGACTGTCACCGCTGCTCTTTTGTCTTGCCCTTAACCCATTAAACAGTCTACTTAATTGATTAGGTCATGGCTACAGTTTGGCTCCCAGATAACAACAAAGTGTAAAGACTTCTCATCTTCTCTTTGTCAATGATTTAAAATTGTATAGTTCATCAGATGAGGAACTGAAAGCACAACTGCAAGTTGTCAAAACTTTCTCAAATTATATAAGAATGTCATTTGGTCTTGATAAGCAACCTTTAAAACAGGAAAACTGCGGCACCAAGAAAATATAGTCTGGGACAGGAATGTGATATAAAGGAACTTGAGTAAGGAGTATATACATATGTGGGAACTGATGAAGGAGTAACAATAAAACATGAACAAATGCAAATAAAACTTGGTAAGGAATATTTTTAAAAGACTAAAATTAATACTGTAAACAGCTGTAACATCTAGTAACAAAGTCCAAGCTATAAACCAATTTGATCTTCCTGTTCTAACTTACAGTTTTCGGGTGATTCACTGGCCCCAAAAGGTATTTAATCAGTTGGACAGGAAAACAAGAAAAATTCTTCATGCTTATCAAATGATTTATAAAAAAACAGTGTATACCAGGATTATATAGTCCCTTTTCTGAAGCAGGTATGGACCTCCTCAAGATTTATTGCATGTATAGATCTACAGTCATAGGACTGCATACATATCTTTTGACCTCACAAGATCCAAACATAGAGGAAGTTTTAAAACATGAGGAGAACTGGTCTAAGATAATTTCCCTGCTTAGCTTAAAGGAAGCATATCGGTGTCAAGCAGGAATGGAAATCAAACCAGAAGTAGATAAAAAAATCAGGCAGGAACTGAATGTGCCAAAAAACAAAAGAAAGCATATAAGGTGAAGGAACAGGTGGGAAGGCAAGAAATATGAAAAATTCATAAATATAGTCACAAGTACAGAAAACTACTGAAAAACTTCATGTTGATTGGGAGGCTCAGGATAGTGGACTACATACACATTGGTTTACAAAGTTCATTGAACATGTTGGAGAACCAGACAAATGCAGGTTTTGTGAATCAGAAATGGAAACAGTTGCACATCTTGTTGCTGGTTGTGGTACACTAATGACAGAAGGCCTGTATACTGAAAGGCATAATAATGTGGCAAGACTGTTGCACTGGGGATTGTGCAAACATTATAATATTGAAGTAGATGAGAAGCACTGAAACATGAGCCGCAAAGCATTATAGAAAATGAAGTTTATATCACATGGGATCACCCATTATCAACAGTTCAAAAAAGTTGCGAGAAAAGAAGACATAGTAATCCATGAAAAGACTACAAAAGTAGCATTGATCATTGAAATTGCTACACCCGGTGATTAGATTGTCTTGCATACAGAGAGACATGAGTCATAAAATTCCAAGATTTACAGACAGAAATGAAGTTACTGTGGAAGAAGGATACCCGGATAGTTCCAGTAGTAGTAGTAGGAGCAATGGGTCTCATAAAAAAGAATTTACAGTCATATTTAGATATGTTACCAATACATGTAACTCCATATAAATTGCAGAAGGGGTCAGTTCTGGGCACATTGTGGGTGCTGTGAAGAGCACATTTGGCTAACATCAGGGTTGAAGTAATACTAATTTCATGAACTTTAATCATAATTTGACTTAGGAATGGGGTCCATTCTCGTCAGGGTATTAGAAACCTAAAAGACTTAGAGAAAATAAACTCAGGGACGGTACTCACTCTCTAACTGTTCTTCAGTTATGTGAGAGGTTGCAGTGTGAGGCACACCTGCTACACTACCAGTATGATGCTGGAGTCTTCCAAGTCCAAGCATATCTGCTGATAGGTGCACCTACTGCTGGCCAGCTTTCTAAAGCTCAGACTTCTCTCTCTGTCTCTTGCTGTGACAGCAGATTAGCTTTGCATATCCTGAGAAGGAAAACTTCAGCTGTCAGAGGAAGTGAATTTTTTTTTTCCTGACATCCAATGAAGAAACACGTCTGACTGTCCACAGGATCCAGTACTGATATTTCTGGCTTACTGTTCAGATAAGCCCCGTTTTGTGGACCCCTTCCTCTCATTTTATTGTTAGATTTATTATTTTCTTTCTATTTTATGTTTATTTAAAAACATTGTTTTACTGTTTTATTTCTGTCGATGTTTACGCTAATTCCTGCAAGAATATCTGCTTATTATCAGTGTTTATTTGGCAAATGCTTGTTTTTACTGTTTCTGGGGAAACTTTTAGTATTTCTCTCAGAGGTTCACTGTGTATGTGTGCTGCTAGACACCTAGGGGCAATCTTGTGCAGTCAGAACCACAAATTAATCTTGCCTATCTTTACTGTTGTTACTTTGATTTATTTTCTTCTTTTTAACAGGAAATTGTTTTTTTTTCAGCATTTATACATTTACTTCTCTGTGTGGTTTTAATATTGGATCACAATTTTTCACTGAATTAAGTTATTTGAATGCACTGTTGAGATTTTAGTGTGTAGCAAGAGAACACTTAATATAGCAATTTAAATTATATTATTTTATGGTGGTTTAATGTGGTTAAAGTGTGTGGAGATAATGTTCAATACTGGTTTGACGCATTGGTCTCTGTTGTTTGGACTTTGTATAGTGGAAATTCATTAATATCTGTCAGTTATTAAATAATTTTGAACACTTTTTGTGATAAGACAGTTTGGCAGAGTTTGGTTGCATGGGGACAAACTTATTGATACGAACTGCTTATTGTGCTGCATTCTCAAATACTGTCAGGTAATTATTCCGCATGGTGTTCTCTCCCCTGATTTGCTAGAGCCTAACTGTTTTACCCCAAATCTAATTCAGTTGCACCTAAATAAAGAAACCAACAAAATAAAAATATGCCTCCATCTATATGGTTAGGAATTCTATCAGGTGCACTCAGCCCGCAGACCGCTTACCTTTTACTTAATCTCTCTGTAGTGTAGCTTTACCAGCCACTGTGGGATGGAGTTTAGACACATCCTCTGGGACTCTTCCAGTAACTGGTGCAGGAGTAGTCTGGGGAAGAAAACCTCTTGCCAGACATAATACACTGTCCCCAGACTTTTATCTAGTAGTGAAGTTTACAGGAAAAAGAAATAGGAGCTTCATTATACAGCTAGTAACCAGATTATAGCTGTTTATAAGGCTGATGCAATTTCCATGGCTAAGAGTGTTCTACAGACAACTAATTCTGGTGGTTGTGTTCCCATACATGGTTCTAGTGCTAGTTCAGCTAGAGACCTTTCCGTCGTTTCAAAGAATGATGAGGAATCCAATGAGGACAGTGGTGCTTTCCTAATTGACACCGAGGCCAGTCACTCCGATTCTTTGGAAGATGAACCTGATCTTAGTTCTAAACAACTGTTCACCTTTCAAAAAAACATTTGCTAGATTTGGTGGTGATTTTGCTTGGGAACAGTCAAGAACTATCCCAGAGTTAGATAGGGTATATAACCTTATAGAGGATGAGATGATGCAAAATTATGTGGCTGCTCCCTTTACCAGCTTTGGAAAATGTTTATAAAGCTGCCTCTGGGATACCAGTATGTATTCCAGCAGTCCCTAAAAAGGCTCAGAGAAAATGTAAGGTCTCTTTGGATATGAGAAGTCTCTTTTCTCATTTGACTACTGACTCACCTGAGGTCTCCTCAGCTGTCTGCTCACACAAATAGTCCTTGGCTTCATCTAATCCAATACCCCCCCCCCCCCCGATAAAGGGTGAAAAAGATTAGATTTTCATTATACATTAGTAATCTATCCTTTAGAATAATAAATTGTCAAGGCTATGTGTGGAAATTTATTTTCTAGTGTCTTTAGAGTTTGGATGATTTTACTGTATTCTTGGATGGTTTTACTGTATTCTTATCTGCAGAGCAAAGAAATTCTTTCTAATTTGACTCAGGTTTCCAAACGCGCTTGAGAGTTGTGCTTGAATTTGTAGGTACAGTCTTGAGAAATGCTTCTTCTTCTTTTGTATTAAGATTGTATGCCTGGTTACATAATCATAACTTTTCATTTCATTTAAAAGATGAAATTTTGAATGTACCTTTAAGGTCTGAATTGGAGTTTGGGCCCACTGTTACACAGATTGTCAAACAGTGGGGTGATAGAAGCAAACATATGGGGTACCTGCAGTGTTTCGTGTACCCAAGTTCTCCTCAGACAAGGTGTCTTCTTCGATGGGAAGAACAAACAAAAATCCCAGCCCCAAAAAAAAAAAATTAGAGATCCAAAAGGAAATGGCACGAGGATGATAATTTGAAAACAAATGCGAGGATCCTTTCTGAAAAAGAATCAACTGCCTGCACAGGAATGACTATGCTAAGTCACAAGCACCCTCTTCTGCCCTTCCTTCTTTTCCTCCATGCTCCCTCTAAACCCTGCAGCCTTGCAGCAAGTAGTCTTAGACAAATGGGTTCTAAGAATTGTTTGGAGCGAATACACTTGGCAGTGCATAGAGAATCCTTCACTTTCAGAGGAATTCCCCCACACCTCTCAGACCAAGCAGTGGTGTTTCCTCCAGTGCTCCATCACATGGTAGAAGCAGGGGTCATAGAACCAGTGTCTGTGATGCACAGAGACAAAGTATTTTATTCCAGAATCTTTTTGGTACCAAAAAAGAGCACTCCTAGTCTCCCAGACTAGATGTGTCCTTTCTAAATATCTGTGTAAAATTTTTGACATTCAAAATGCTGTCCTTACAGTCAGTCCTAGCATTGCTTCCAGACCACTGTCACTGAGGTAGATCTCAAAAATGTTTCTCATATTCCTATTTCTCCCAATTTCAGGAATTTGAGATTTGCTGTGTCTGGCTTACATTACCAGTTTTCTGCATTACATTTTAGGCCATCTACCACACCCCATGTTTACAAAGTGTCAGGTCCCAGTGATTGCCTATTGCAAAAACCTAGGCCTCCACATGTTTCCTTATTTAGATGACTTGCTTATTTGTGCAGGTACTGGATCCATGTGCTTGGAGTCCTGGGACAAAGATGCTTCCCTCTCTTCTAACATGGTCTTCAAACTGGAATTTCAAAAGTGTTTTGCCATACCCTATCAATGCATTATTTTCCTTGGGTGTGTGATACACACAGTAAAGGATTGCCATCCTGTCAGACGACAAAGTAGTGACTTTCAGGGCATTTTGCCGGATTTCTGTCTTCTATATGTGTCCTTAGCAAGAGTGTTCCTCAAAATTATAGGCCTCCTGGCATCAGTGATCCTTATGATGCCACTGGCCAGACTTCATGTGATAAAAATTCAGTGGTACTTGAAGAATTGTTGGACTCAGAACCTTCATCTCTTGGATTTCCAGGTACTGGTAATGGGATTAGTGAAACAGGAAATGCAGTGGTGGAGGGGTCAACTGTCTCTGACTCCTCCAAAGATCCAAGTAAAATCTGTCCAGATGGACTTTATGTGGGGAGCAATGTCTATGGGAGTTCAAGTGTAAGGCTTCTGGGGTCCTCAGGGCATGCCAAAGCCCATAAAAGTAAAAGGGATGGCTGTGGTTCATGTTTTGAAATTTTTCCACCACTTATGGATTTCTGAGCCTCTTCTACTGGTCACATACAACACTGCCATGATGTGGTACCTGACTAAACAAGGGGGTAAAAGGTCACATACTCTTTGCCAGTTGCCAGTGATGGCCTGGAAGCTGGCTGTACAGCATTCTCTTACTCTTCAGGCCCATACATTCTGTCAGAGCAAAACACAATGGCAGAAGAATAAGCAGATTCTGGACAGACCCTTTTGATTGGAAGCTCCATTTAGAGGTCTTTGAGGGCTTGATCCAGATGTGGGGAATGCCTCCAGTAGATCTGTTT
Organism: Protopterus annectens; assembly: GCF_019279795.1. Classification (NCBI taxonomy): domain Eukaryota; kingdom Metazoa; phylum Chordata; order Ceratodontiformes; family Protopteridae; genus Protopterus; species Protopterus annectens. The sequence continues at coordinate 569,127,066 of NC_056730.1, forward strand.
GCTTCTTTTCATAATAGCCAATTGAAAGAAAATTCTGTTCAAGATATCCTTGCTGCCATGCTTGGAAGACAGATGGGAGTGTTCCTGTATGCATTGCCACCCTTTCCAGTTATTCCCAAGGTACTTCTAAAGATTCAGAAAGAGTTACCAAAGATCATTGTGGTAATCCCCTTTTATCCCAGGCAAAATTGGATCTCCCTTTTAATGGAATTGACCAAGGGCAATTACCACAAGCTTTCTCACAGACTGGATCTGCTCACATAGCATCAGGGGTTGAATAATACACCCCAAATTAGAGCAGTTGCAGCTGACAGCATGGATGATTATATTTTGATACCTTTTAGGCTCTTGTTCCATGAGGATGTGCAACAGGTATTTAAGGAGGCAGGAAAGCCTGCAACTGGAAAATGTTACTTTTATAAGCTACTTACAGATGGTTTGTCAAATGCTCCAACTTTACCCCTCTTTCCCCATCAACCTTCCCTCAGAAAGTACCATCAAATATAACTCCACCTGCTATCACTAAGCAACAGGACCTTAATGCTTTCTGTAAGACAAGAAAACTGCATCAGTAGGCCCAGACAGTATCCAAAGATGTCTTCAAAATAGCTTGAAACATGATTTGTCAGGCCCTCTGGAATTGCTATTTAACTGTAGCCTCCAAACAAGCTTCATGCCTCATGAATAGAGAACAGCAGCAGTCATCCATCTGCACAAAGGTGGGCCATCTGTAGACCCTGGAAACTACAGACCCATACGTCTCAGTAGTCTAATATGTAAATCCATGGAAAGAATTATCATGGAAATGATTGATAATGCCATAGGAAACCTCCAGACACTGGACGCAACCTGATTTGGTTTCATCAAGGGCAGAGCATGCCTACTCAACCTGGTTTACTTCCTTGAAAAGGTCACCAGAGCAACAGATGAGGGCAGAATGGTTCACACTGTCTACCTTGACCTGGCCAAGGCATTTGACACAATTCCCAACTTCGGTATTGTTGACAGACTTAAGGGTTTGTACTTAATCTGTTACCCGGTGAATAGCCAGCTGGCTCACAGACATGACCCAGGAAGTTAGAGTAAGGGAGTCCACCTCTACAAAGAGGCCAGTCGCAAGCAGAATCCCTCAGGATTCCTTCCTGGGATTGCTGCTTTTTGACATTTACTTCTCTGAGGTCAAGGCCAGCATCAGTGGCCTCTGGTTGACTAAATATGCAGATGATTGCAAATATGTAGCTGTAACTGAATCGCCACTAATGCAAATGTTCTTCAGGAAGGCTGACACAGAGAAACTGGTGCCAGAGCCATGGACTAAAACTAAAACTGAATGCCAAGAAATACATAATAGTATCCTTCAGGAAATCATCCACCCCTGGTAACCATCATATTGACAACACACCCCTAAGAGTTAACCCAGTAGTCAGGGACTTGGGGACACACACAGACAGTAACCTAGCCTTTGACTATCCTGTGTCTGCATTAGTGAGGAAATGATTCTATGTTGTGCAACTTATAAACAAGGGTATGGCATCTAGGTCCAAGGAAGTCACTGTTCTATTGTATTCAGCATTCTTCAGACCTATCAATGAGTACAATGACCCCTTTGGTATGTGTGTAACCAAGCATATCCACCATTTAGAACATCCACAGAGGTTCCTCACTAAAAGAATACAGAGTGTAAGGAACATGTCCTATATAGACCCCCTCAAGGCCCTATCCCTGTATTCTGTCTCCTACAGGCTGTTGAGGGGAGATCTGTGCCTAGCATACAAGGCATTGTCAGCCTCCACTCTGATGACCTCCTGCTTATCTGCAAAACAAATAGCACCAGAATTACAGAATTACCCGTTCTAAAGACTTAAACCTTGCCTGTGATATAAATAGGACCTGCTGGAGATACGGGTATGTATCCCAGAGACGACCTCTTCTCTGGAACAGGCTCATCTTCCATGTGAAGCAGAGTCCCTCCAATCCAATTCAGGTATAACTTGGACAGTTGGATGGGAAACATGAAATTCATCCCTGGTTTAGCACCTATGTCTCTAATGGATACCGGCAGCTTGTAAGTGGTTCATCTCCCAGGTCCTTGGTTGTAAATGTTTCACCTCCTAAGCCCCTGCTTACACTTATCAGTATTACCAGAACTTATCAGAGATTTGGGATGCATGGCTTGGTTTAAAAAGGCCCTTGTGGTCATTAGCATATTATACCATGACCCCCCATTAATATTCCAAAAGGTGCACGCTGATTGGCCAGCGTGCATGTTGTAAATAGACTTATACTAATGGAAAAAGGTCCGGTCACCCGGACTTTTTCCATTAGTATAAGTCTCTTTTAAAACACTGTCTCGCTATGTTAAAAGAGTTTAACATAGCGACACAGGTTTAAAAAAAGCAATGGAAATTTCCGTTGCTTTTTTTAAAGCTGTCTCGCTATGTTAAACTCCTTTAACATAGTGACACAGTGTGTAAAAAGCAACGGAGATCTTGCTTTCTCCGTTGCTTTTTTTTAAACCTGTCTCGCTGTGTTAAATGGGTTTAACATAGCGAGACAGCTTTAAAATAAGCAACGGAGTCCGTTGCTTATTTTAAAGCTGTCTCGCTATGTTAAACCCATTTAACATAGCAAAGCAGTAAAAAGCAACGGAGATCTTGCTTTCTCCGTTGCTTTTGGCCACAGCTCTGATGTACTGCGTAGGCATGCGCAGTACATCAGAACTGCCGCGGATACCAGACAGCTGCGGTAGGGCAGCAAAGAGGCATTATACAATGCCATTATTTAAGAAAAGTAATTATTTCTTTTCTTAAATAATGTCGTAGTATAATAGCAATAACCCACTTCTGGGTGTGGGTAATGTGGGATTTACCCACGGTTTTCTTTGTTTGGTCCCTCGGGCTTCGCCCAGGCGTAGGTTATTGCTATAATAAACACCTGTGTACCTATAAAGTGCATCTTGTGGCTATCGCTGCTTCTCTGTCCTTGGATTCCCCTCTTTCATCTCTTTTTGTGGTCAAGCATTTTATGAAAGAAGCTTTGCATGTGAGACCCCCTTGAAAGCAAATTCCTCCTGTTTGGGATCTCAGCTTTGTTCTTGAAAAATTGACCTTACCTTCTTTAGAACCTGCCTCGTGGGGTGAATTACACTTCATTACTTGGAAGACTGTTTTTACTTACTGCTCTTACATTTACAAGACAACGAGCTGTCAATGGAAGAGGGAGAATGGAGAGTCTGAGGTTTTGAAAGCTGGCCAATACTGGGTTGCCTTGATAGATGATTGAAAATTCCACTGAAGCAGTGAGGAATTTGAACATCTACTGTTACTGATTAGTATGATTTGAGCAACTGTACTTTTTTGTACTGGAAAAATGCATTCAGACTCTGCGATAGACTGCTGTAAGGGAAAGGTTATTTTTTTTTTATTATTGCTTTGTTGCTTTATTATAATATGTTCTGCTTTGTTGCTATTTTGTATATTAATGTGTATTTTCATTACACTGCATTTTAATTGTATTCTGTTTTTGTTGCATATTTAAACTAGGAAAGAGACAAGAGCTACATTTCTTGTGAGTCCCACAAAAATTAGAACAGGGCACTTAAGGTTAATTACCTGTGAACTGAGGGAGGAGCTAGGAACTAAACCTTGTATTTTAATGGTAAAATAAAACATTTCAAGGCTTTACTAGAAAAGCTTACACAGAGTCTGCCATAGACTGCTATGAGGGAAAGGTTAGTTTAATTAGTATTGCTTCACTGCCTTCTTCCATTTGAGTATTGTGGTGTATATTCATTACATTCAACTGTCTCTATTTGCCCAATCATTATATTAATTTGACCACATATTTACTTCTTTTCACTGTCCTTTTTATTGGCTATTGTTGGTAAACATAAAATTATGAGTTTTTGAAGTCATTCCCCTTCAGCTATTTAAATTTATTGGCCTATCCCCTGTATTCCATAGAGACAGGATACTGAGTGCCACCCCTATCCAGTCTGACTTGCTCTCTTAAAAGCATGGCCGGCCTTAAGCATAGGCGAACTAGGCAACCACCTAGGGTGCCATACAGGCCAGTCTTGTAAAGGGCACAATTTTTATTTAGGTATTTTTCTCAGGCAGGCCATAAAGGTTGAACTCTTCTCGGTGCCCTGTTTCTAAGTCAAGGGCACTGGAACCATAGTGCAACAGGGAGGGGGTCAGTTCCCACCCACTTTTACAGATGCAGCAGTAGGCTTCAACAATTTAAACAACAAAAAAAAAAAGTTCTTTACTACACGGAACAAGTCTTCTCCTTTAATTAAGAACATGCGTGCATCACGACGTCAGCATGGATCTAAATGGATTCTGCAGTATGGAGTGAAATTTAAGTGTGCGGTTCCCTTAGCTAAGTTTTGGATTAATCCTGTCCTAAGTCTGTGTGTACGCATGTGGCCGTTTACAAAGAAGGTAAGTGTGTATATGTGTGTGTGTGTGTGTGTGTGTGTGTGTGTGTGTGTGTGTGTGTGTGTGTGTATAATTTTAAACAGTTTCTGTATAAGACATAAAGTGTGTGTGTAACTGTATTTACTAAGTAGATCCTTACAAACATAGTTAAAAGTCCATTTGCACTGATTGAATACTTTTGCTAGCAATGGCGTAACTGAGCAAATGAACCATATACAATTATGAGCTAAATACTGCAGTTGCAGAAATAACGCACCATTTTTGATGAAAAATGTTTGTCATCTGTAAGAGCTGTTGGACTGGAGTTCTAAATGGAAAATAATCACATATTTCAGTGGTCGTTTGTTGTGACAGACTGACAAAGTGCATGTTTTCCCTAAGCATTTAAAGCCACAAAAAAATCCTAAGTTTTAACTGCGATTTTGCTTTTTCAGCAAATGCCTTACTATAGTGTAAGAATTAGTTCATAACCATAACCATTATTTGCAATGGCCTGCAATTATTTCCTGTGGCAGTATACCGATTGGCTGGTGTAAACAAATGCATTTTCTTACATCATGCCAGCAGCAATGTGAATAGTTTGAGGTGCTGGAGGAAGGGGGCAGGACCAGAGTTTGTGATGCTGCATGAAGCACAACTCCATTCTTCATGCCCAGCCTGCCACTGGTGTGGTTCCAGCCCCTTAAGAGTAATGCTGGGGACCCATAAGCTAAAAATGATACAGCCATGCAGCTAATAATTGGCAGGTATGGTGGCACTGGTGGGGAGTTTGGGGAGTGGTGAGGAATGCAAAAAAAAAGTTCAGGAGTTAAAGTTCCTTTTGTTTGTTATTACTTTATCTTTCTAATTCATGTTTGCAATTCATTTTAAGACTTTTTTTAATGTACCATCTTTCTTATGTAGTTATTGCTTAGTTCTCTAGCTCATGGTCCCTACATAGTTCTTGTTCATTTTCTCTAGTTCATGGTTACTACATAGTTTTTGTTTAGTTGTTAAGATAACAGTTCCTACAAAGTTCTTGTTTACTTCTCTAGCTCATGTTTCCTGTATATTTCTTGTTCAGTTCCCTGTCTCATGGTTCATACATACTTCGGCATACTTCTTGTTTAGTTTACTAGCTCATCGTTCCTACATAGTTTTTGTTTAGTTCTGTAGTTCACGGTTTATACCTAGTTCTTGTTTAGTTTCTCTAGCTGGCAGTTCCTGCATAGTTATTGTTTAGTTTTCTGTCTCATGATTCGTACATAGTTCTTGTTTACTTCTATGGCTCACGGTTCCTACATAGTTCTTATTTAGTTTCTTTCTTTCTTTCTTTATTTTATTTTACATTTGTTTACAGGAAAATCTGAATGGACATGATATCCTTTTTCAGCAAAAGCCTGGGAAGAAAAGCTCCAATATTAATACATATAGAAATTATACAAGAGTCCTTAGTGCACATACATATAATAAGGACATTAATTATTTACAAAGATATAGAACAGACCATTCAACATGTTTACATCTGTACAGAACATTTTTTTACAGTTTGTATAGTAACACAATGCATAGTATTATCAGTGATAACGCCAGATTTAAATAAAGGTATAAAGACAAAAATACAGTGTACAGAGCAGAAAAATATTACAGTCCTGAGGATGGCTCTAAATTAAGGTTATTTTTCTACCCAGGATTAGAACAGGAGCAAATAAATGTCTTAGATAAATGAGTTTTAAGCATATTTTTGAATTGAGAAGTGTTAGTGGTGGTTTTTATGTTTAGAGGCAGAGAATTCCAGACTTTTAAACAAAAAAAGAGGTGAAAAAAGACTGAGTGAAGAAACACCAATAACCAAACCTCTCAGTCTTGGCACACTGGCCTCAAAAGGCAAAATACTTCCAAGACACAAGTTTGTGTCACAAACAACTCCAAGTCACTGTGGATAATAGATTTATTCAGAAATCAAAGATTAACCGCTTTCATTCCTCACAGGAACTTCATTAGAATGAATAAAAATTCCATTTTCACATTTAAATAACCTTCTTAATTAATTACGTCATAAAACCAGTGGCGGCTGGTGACTTCAAATCAAAGGGAGGGCTGCAGGAGACAGCTGAATGGGTGGGGTCAATGGGAAGGGGTGTGGCCAACTAGAAAGGGGAGGAGCTATGCTCAAAACCACAAAAACTAACTAAATACACTGCCCTGGGTGCCAAACCGTCATTATGAGAGTCCAATCAAGACAAAATGAAGTGTAGAAGAATAAAAATATTTCAATGCATTGGCTGCATGACAGCTTACTTAATATCTACATGGAAACAAAAAGGTTGTGAGGCATGAAAAAATAAATGACTTTTTAAATACATTAATGGAATGCCAGTCAAAATCAAGTATAAGAAAAACAAGCAGCACTCAACTCAAACCACTTCTTGCACTGCAGTTCTAATTATAATTTATATTCAGCTTTATTAAAGTACCAAGTAACATGCTGAAAGTAGAAATCTCTGATGCCCCCACTTGTAAAAATGTTTCTTATCCAAAAAAAGACCTGCTGCCTGACAACTATCTACTTGTTTCATGGGGAAAACATGATCAAAGTAAAAAATGTAAAGCAAACAAGAAACAAGCTCAAGATACATTGCTTAAAAGGATTACTGTACAGGTTATGGACCACACGACTGGCATTCTGTTTAGTTTACGGGTAAAGCCTGCAGAGATGACTGGAAGTCTCCAAGTGTAATGGGCTTCTTAAAATAATGTAATCCTGTCCTTTATTACAAATACTGTCATATGCATTTCAATACCCAAGGCTTATACATTATCTAGTTAAGTAGTCTCTACATGGCAACAACAGAAAGGCTTTCAGTGTTGGCAATTCTTTAACAGTATGCTTATTAAAGCTTACTTGCATCTTACGATCTCAGCCAAGCTTACCTGATGGTCATTAAAGTATTGCTACTTAAACACAGAGCAACAGGCACTTTGAGTAATAAGCATAAATCAACAGTACAAAAAATATGACAGAAACCAGACCATTCTGCAAAAATCAAGGACAGATGAAAAGCCACTCTCGTACTTGTGTCTACCGTGGATGGGGGGGATACTCTGCACATTTACACTGCATAACTACTCCTTGCCTTGTTTCGACACATCCAGAGTCACTACATGGGGGAGTGGGGTGCAACAAGTATGTCACAATTTGAAATGTCTCTGGCTGACTGTGATGGCCCTGACACGTTTGTCATACCTCTTAACCTCAGCGCAAGAAATCTGGACAAAGCCATACAAAGAAGTGGGACCAAGGCCCAAAAATAAGGACAATTTTTAAATATTGCTCTTATAAACTTAGAAAGATAATAGAGTAGGTCTTGCATTAGTATGAATTTTCTGAATGGCATGAAATCTGAAAGTCAAATGTCTGTCATTATTTTCTAACTTCAGTCTTTAATGATTTGTCACTAATTTGCCAAAAAAACACAATTTTATGAAAAATGGACTAAAAATGTGATGCAAAAATATAAAATAGCCACACAATACAGCTGTGAACCTGTCAAAGAAGGGACACTTTAATATTAGTACTGCTAACTTGAGCAGCTGACAAAATAAAAGAATCTACATGCACTTCTGAAATAAAAGTAATCTATAACTCTGATTATTACAGTTATTTCTTAATTGTAAACCCTCCATGTTTTCTTCCAAAATTGCTATTTTGTGGAGGGATTATTAGGGGGAAGAGCAACATTTTGAGCCAAAATCAGGGACAGTTGAGCGGTTTGGCTATGCCTAATTCTATAAAGCAATTTATTTGCATGTACCTCTCAACCTGTTAATGCAATAAATCTGGACAAGGCCAAATATATTGGGGGAACATATAAACAGTACTAAAATTGCTCTTGTATAAACTGAGACAGTTGATAGAATAACAGGTCTTACTTTAGCATGCATTTTTCTGAAGGTTATGAAGTCTGAAACTCAGTGTGTCATTATTTAGTGACTTAATTCCTAAATGATTTGCCAGAAAGCCACAAATTTTATGAGGAACAAACCAAAAATAAGAAGCAAAAATCTATTCATTCTTTGAAAATCTGGACAGTTGGAAGGTATAGTTCAGCTGGGGCTGTCTTTAAGTTTGCCGCCTTTCCCCCAAACAAAATCTTGGTCGAATGGAGCCTCCCCCTGCAGCCATTCCAATGATCCATTACTTGGCTATTTCACTCCATTTACCATAAACACTAATGTGCATACTTATTTACTTCTATGATGATTTGGACTTCATTTGAAAGTTTTATTTTGCATTTTACAGCACAAACACTAAGACATCTGCTAAACAAACTTAGCATTAAAACTTCTCTGCCCTTGAAACTCACATTCATTGAAACAGCATTGAAACCCACATTCAAAGAAAATACATTTTACCAGTGGCAGATAAAGATTAATTCTGGGCTGTTTTCAAATCATAGGCCCCTTGCATATGAAACATGCATGTGCTCTTTGATACACCTTCCTATTGTTTTGAACATTTTTCCAGTAAACTATGAAACAAAACGCATGTACCAATAATGATAAAACTGCCCAATTCAGAACATCTTTCCAGTAAACAATGAAACAAAATGCATGCACCCATAATGACAAAACTGCCCAGTTCAGAACATTTCCATCATAAAAGTCTACTCAACCTTCTACAGTCCACCATTATCAGTAAATATGCACAATTCTACAGTCCACCATTATCAGTAAATATGCACAATTCTACAGTCCACCATTATCAGTAAATATGCACAATATCTGAAGAAGTAAAAAAGTCATCTAAATAATTCCACATTAAATAAATCTGTAACTAATGAAGAGGTTGCTGCTAGCAAACACCTTTATATTTCATGGTTTCATCGAAAAATAAAGTGTCTGATGCCCCTGAGGATTAAATTGCCTATATTAGATTAAAAATGATAAGCTAGTGATATTGCAGTAGTAAATGGATGGCAAACTGATAACAGGCTCATAGTTAGTATCTTAACTTTTTCAGTACGGCAGCATTCACCCCTTGTGGGAGTAGAACCAACAACCTTCTGCATCAAAAGCAAGTACACAACCTGTTGTGCTATTAACAATGCAAGCTGACTTAGCATAAGCAGCACTAAACTTCTCTTCCCCTGCAGCTCTCAGCTCCTTGTAAAATCTACTCAATACTCAACCGCATCTCAACTTCGCAGCACAAGAAATCTGGAAAAAGCCAAATTTATTGGGGGGTGGTCAAAAGTCCAAAAACCAGGGACACAGTAAACATTGCTTGTATAATCTTGGAAAGTTGCTAGAATAAAATGCTGTGTTACCACCATACATTTTACTGCCAAGGTCCCTGTGCAAAAGAGTCAGAGCAACATTCCACTATGCCAAATCAGCTGCTTTGTGAAAGAAAAATGCTGTGTTACCACCATACATTTTACTGCCAAGGTCCCTGTGCAAAACAGTCAGAGCAACATACCAATACGCCAAATCAGCTGCTTTGTGAAAGAGCAGAAGACTGAAACTTAAATGGCTATCATTTAATGAATTCAGTTCTCACCATAGCTGTCAACCTCTTAGCACAAAACACCTGGACAAACCCAGTAATGAGGAAATACAGCCCTCAAACATATTCAGTGAATTCAGTTCTTGCCATAGCTGTCAACCTTAGCACAAAAAACCTGGACAAAGCCAATAATGGGGTAATACAGTCCGAAAAATAAGGACAAATTTCAAATATTCATCTTATAAACTTAGGTTGTGTTACTATGTATTTTCTGAAGAATATGAAGTCTGAAATTCAAATGCCTGTCAATTTTACTTCTGACGGAACAAAAACAATTTTCAGCAGAGGCCCAGGGAGAAATACTGTAGACACATGTCTTTGTAAAATAGCAGGACACCAGAGCAAATCCACACAAACACAGGGATAAGATGCAGACTCCACACAGAAGGCACCCCAGCCAAGAATCAAACCAGAAAACCTATGGCTGTGCGGCAACAATGCTACCACTGCACCATCAAATATGTAAGGAATTAAACATTCAGAAACCTGAAGTCTGAAATTCAAATGCCTGTCAATTTTATTTAACATTTGTTAATCAGGACAGTCTGACTTGGAACAAAAAAAAACAATTTTCAGCAGAGGCCCAGTAAGAAGTAATGCAGACATGTCTTTGTAACATGGGAGGACACAAAAGCAAACCCACACAAACACAGGGAGAAGATGCAGACCACACAAAGAAGGCACCCCAGCCAAGAATCAAACCTGAGAACCGCAGCTGTGAGGCAACAATGCTACCACTGCACCATCAAATATCAAGCATTGCAACATTTAGAAACCACAGATATTATGAGGAACAGATCAGATCAAATATGAGGCAAAAATCTGCAATTGTTTTACAAATGGTGGTGGGTAGGGAATTCAGGTCTTTAACACCTGCTTACAAGGTACAGGGTTCAACACACGCACACACACACACACGCACACGCACACACACACACACACACACACACACACACACACACACACACACCACTTACCTGTAGTAGATCTCCTAGCTCCAAATCCCCGATCACGTAGCTGCAAAACTGTTCCAAATCACACATAAACTCTAAATCCATAGCTATAGCTGCAAGCCAGTCCCTTTGTGCCATAGTCCATGCCCATCCCACATTGCGAGATCTTCCCGCCCGTCCATATAAATCCAGACTGCTGATGTTGCAGTCCGACTCCGATGAGTTTCCAGGACAGTCTATTGCAGTTACAACTGCATAGACTTCTGGGATCTTGCTCGTACATGTTTCCCAGTCCGGACTGCTGCTGAAACAGTCTGCGCATGCTCCAGACTGTCTCAGCAGCAGTCCGGACTAATGCGCGAAAGTCCGCAAATTTTGCATTTTTTTTTTCTTTTATTTTCTTTTCTTTATTTTTTATAGCTGGGGGGGGGCTGCAGTCCAGCAGTCCAATAGCACGGGCATAAAACAATCCCTAACTATTCGTCCATCAATTAGCTACAAATAATATCAATGAAAACAGATTATACCAAAATGATACATAAAATAATATAGAAAAATATATATAGAAAAAATATATATATAAAGTTCTAATTTAAAAGTTTTAAATCTCTCATTTTTAAAGTTTTAATGCTCTCATTTTTAATGCAGGGATGATGGAATAATGTTCATTTAAGCCTGGAGGCTGCACAGGCATTTAGTTTAAGCTGCCACATTAAGTCCTGAAATTCAAGGCGAGTTTCCCAGTCCCCACCCCTGTCAGGGTATGCAACCTGTTCCGGAAGCCAGAAGTTAAACCGTGCTTGTCTACATACCATAGAATGTTTATAAAGTGCATTTGTGGCCGCCTCTTTACAGATCTCATAATTATGTTCATAGATGCTTTGCTTCAATTGTTTCAGTTTTTCCTATTTAAAAGGAAAGCCATTCTGTGCAAAATGCAAGGTAAACTACCCCTTTGGTATGACATGTAAAGTAACCATTGAAACATTGAGATGTAAAGTTGTTCGTTGGAGGCAACATCTTCAGTAGTTATAGATCTCTTTAATGTGGAATTGTTCAGATGATTTCTCTTCTGCAGAGATTGTGTGTAGTGAGTGATATTAGTGGATTGTAATGACAGAAGCCTGAGTGGCCATTTATGGTTGAAATTTTCTGAAATGTGTAGTCTTGTCATTGTTGGTTTATACATTTTGTTTCATTGCTTTTTAAAAGAATGTTTAAAACTACAAATTTAAAATGCATTCTACAAAGCGGTGCTATATTATATAAGGAATGTAATTTAATACAATCAGGAAGGTGAATCAAAGAACAAATAAATGTGTATGCATGGTCCTAAAAATGTGTGCAAGGAGTCTGTTTTAAAAACAGCCCAAAAGTAAACTTAATCCTCCACTGGCCAGATGTATTTTCTATAAATGCGGGTTTTCATGCCGTTTCAGTGGCAGAGAAGTTTACTGTTCATGCTAAGTCTGTTTTAACTGTGAGACTGTACTGTTTGTTAAGCAAATGGCTATCTGTATTTGTGATATTGTAGCTTAAGCTACTGTACGCAGGGAGGAGAGAGGTTACAATTCTACTTTCACTGAGTTGTAAGGCTTGCTCGCCTACCCCAGAGTAAATTAAACTGTTTAGATTAAATTAAGCAACCCTTTGGAATAAGACACATGGGCTTCTATTTTCTGAGGATATGACTTTTATAGTAAAGTGTGTGTGAAGAAGCAGCAGATAAAGCAACTTTATTAAAGGAAATTTCCATCTTCAGTTGCAGTTTAAACTACATTACAAAATATCGTTTCTTCTGTACATTTAAATAATTGAAGGAAATGACTGGAGTGAATTTCTTGGGTAGTGGCCTACCTGTGGGCGTGGCTGATAGGGATGTTTCATGAGTATGGTGTGGGTGGGGCTTAAGGGGCACCGGAGCACTACTTCGCCTAGGACACCATATCAGCTAAGGCCGGCCCTGCTTAAAAGCAGTCTCTCTGTCCTTAGATTGCTAAAGTTTGAGTTAGCATCCCTTTCACATCTAACTGTTTAGTGCACCCTGCTTCTCCTAAGATATTAACTCATATCTTTCCTTTAAAATCTGCAGCATCTTCCAAGACCACCAATCATTGGAGTGCCCGCATCCTGCCTGTCAGTAGTCTTCTTGGGATTGTCCTTCTGTTTTGCTTCTGGTGAGAAAAGGAGCACAGGGACATTACTTTCTGGAGTGTGCAGATCACAAGAAAGCATGGTAATTGCTTCATATGTGCCAGATTAGAATTTGTGCTTCTATTTTCTCCTAGTGAAAGAAGGAGCAGAAGGCATTTATTTCTGACAGTCTCTGATTGAACAGTGAGTGTCTTTTTGGAATGTTTCTGATTGGTCTGGTTGCTATTCAAGACATCTACCAAGAAAAGGCTACAACAAGCCTACAGACCCCTGTATCACCTGGGACAAGACATTTGGTTGCCAAAGACCCTATGGCCTGCTTCGCAGCTTGGGATTGGTGCCACATTTTTGCTTCTCGTGAGAGAAGAAGTAAAGGGACATTGTATGCCAGCAGTGTGAAGCTGTGGTGAGACCAGCACTAGTAATAGCCATGTAGTTGCCTTATAGGTGAATCCCCACTGTTCATTTTTCTTATCAAAGCCAATTCTTTTTTTTTCAGTAAGTACTGTTTGATTAGTTGATGTCTATCTTAATTTCAGAATCTCTCTAAATATGTCATCCTTAAATCATCAGGGCCTACTTTATTTCCCCTCAAGTGTTTGGCAGTGCTCTGTATAGATGCAGGCATCTTGAGCTGAGATTTTTCCTGCAAAAGCATCCTCGAAATTTCACCAATACCTAGTTGCACACAGAGCAACTAATTTACAGTGACAAGCAGTGACCCCAGAGATGCAAACCAGGTACTCCTGACTTTATTTTATATTCACACCGCAACCATCTAATCAACAAAAAAAGGCCTTTTGCCATTGATATGAGCTTTCCTAGGATCTGTTTTACCAGATTTGTGGATATGGGCATCCTGAGGCAATGCAGAAATTACCTGATGTTCACTGACAACCAACGTTAATTCTTAAACTGATAAGGTATGTGAAAGACATATTTAAACAATGTCACTGGAGGCAAAGCTCTCACATAAAAGCACTCCTAATGTCAGTCAGATTGTCAGTAGTACCACTCAGCACCCATCGCACAGTACAAAGCAAACACATAGACCCACATAAGCTGAGGCACTTAAATGTAGCCTTCTTAAACCACAAAGACCTCCTAGACAAAGTTTACATAGCAAATGCTCTTAGCAGCTCTGAATGCACAATTTCAAAACAACATCCACATCAACACACACAACCAAATCTCAGAGTCTGTACTTCTAAGTCCATAAGGCAAGCCACCATACAGTCCAACATTCTGGTCATTGGAGATTCCCTTTTGAGATACACTGATATCCCTCTCACCTGGCTGAGTAAGGAGAAATTAATGGTCAGTTGCTTATTAGGAGCCGGGATCCTGCACATTACACACATACTCAGGTAATTGGGCCACAAGTACCATTATAACTCATAGTCCACGTGACCTGAGATGTATCTGTCTAGAATATATGAAGAATGACATCATGGAACTCTCAGAATTTGTCTCAGGCTAGTATGAGACTAACTTTGAGCAGCATCTTCTCCAAGGATGATGCCACAATAAGAACAGTAGATGACTAACCTTAATAATAAGCTAAGTTTTTTGGTGTCATTCCAAGGTAGGGGCAGTATTGGTCAGCAGACCATGCTGCTTTGCTGATGGTCTACTCCTCTTCCTTCTAGGCTTTTGAATATTAGCTAAAACATTGTCCTCCCCCATTGTGCCTTTTTAGATAATGCCAAACTGAAAATACTTCTGACCTACCTACAAGCTCTCCTCACCCTAGAGAACTCTGATGCCTCTGCAATCACTGATCCATGGTTTTACGCTGCAGAGACATGGTTTGAGGACTCTGGCAATACAAGGCTATAATGCCTTCCACATATTTAGAACAGCTACTGCAGAGACAGGGACGAAAGGTAGAGGTGCCTCGATTTACATAAAAAATAAATATACTTCAAGGCTGGGCAAACAGGACAATGCGCTAGAGTTTCTCCATGAGCAAATCACCATAGGCAAAATCCCATACCCCTTCCTTGCAAGCTATAAATCCCCCTGTATGATCCATGAAACCCATAACATATATTTAAGCTTACTGGAAACACTCACCATACTGCCCAGTACCATATTCTTGGGCAACTTTAATTATCCCCACTCATTATCTTCTTTCGGCTGTTCCCGTTAGGGGTCACCACAGCAGATCACCTGTTTCCATTTCTTCCTGTCCTCTGCATCTTGCTCTGTCACACCAATCACCTGCATGTCCTCTCTCACCACATCCATAAACCTTATCTTAGGCCTTCCTCTTTTCCTGTTACCTGGTAGCTTCATCCTTACCATCTTTTTCCCAATATACTCAGCATCCCTCCTCAGCACATGTCCAAACCAACATAATCGTGCCTCTCTGGCTTTGTCTGCAAACCTTCCAATCTGGGCTGACCCTCTAATATACTTATTCCTAATCCTGTCCACCCTCGTCACACCCAGTGCAAATCTTAACATCTTTAATTCTGCCACATCCAGCTCAAACTCCTGCCTTTTTGTCAATGCCACTGTCTCCAGCCCATATAACATAGCTGGTCTCACTACCCTCTTGTAGACCTTCCCTTTCACTCTTACAGGTACTCGTCTGTCACAAATCACTCCTGACACTCTTCTCCACCCACTCCATCCCACCTGTATTCTCTTCTTCACCTCTCTTCCACACTCACCGTTACTCTGAACTATTGACCCCAAGTATTTAAACTCATCCACCTTCGCCACCTCTACGCCTTGCATCCTCACCATTCCTCTATCCTCCCTCTCATTCACACACATATATTCTGTCTTAACTTTAATTATCCCCACTATTAAGTGGAAATCATGTACAACACTAAACGTGCAGGCACAGAGATGGCTGGATTTTGTAAGCACAAGGTCCCTGGGCTTGATTGTTAATACACTGACCAGTGGTGCAGAGGTACTGTATCTGATCCTCACTAATACGAGAAAGCCCTGCTCACCTCCTAGTGTAATGACCTGTCTGGTAAGGTTAGCCCATAAAATGGTCTCCTGTGAAGTGAAAATATAACCTGGAATGTTTTGGAACTACTCTAGGCTAACAAACTGCTATTTTAAGTGGTAAATCTAACAAAATTTCAGGCGTCTCTAAACCTTGAGAACACTATAGCCTATATGGAACCATTCCCAAAAAACATATACAAGCATGTTAATAGCTGCACAGAGGCAGCCGTACCCATGAGTAATACATACATACAGACTTAAAAACAAGCTGCTGTGGCATCATTGGGCTGTATAACAGAAGGAAGAAAATCATAGCAAAACGTAGCATCTAACAGGATTAAAGCACTGTCATCAAATTAAACAAGCAACTCCGGGGACAGATAAAGACAAATTTGAGGTTAATTTGGCCTCCCAGGCAAAGGACAACCATAAGGTATTCTTTGGCTATCTCTGCAACCTCAAAAGCGCAATACACAATTGTGTGCAGAACTCATTATTAATGGAGCCACTATACTGAGCCAGAAGATACAGCAAACCTACTGCCAGACAGATTCATCACTAACTTGACCCCACTCTCCATTTCAGTATTTCCTCAGAAAATACCATCCAGTATAACTTCCCTTACTATAACTAGGAAACAGGTGCTTAGTTCTCTCTCTGGCCAAGAATACCACATTGATGGATCCAGACAGTATCCCAGGCTACCTTCTAAATAGCACAAAACATGACCTATCACTCCTTCTGAAATCATTATTTAACCATAGCGTCCAAACAGGTTTCGTTCCTCACAAGTGGAGAACAGCAGCCTTCATCCCTCTACACAAAGGCAGGTAATCTACAGACCCTGGAAACTAAGGACCCATAATTCTTACTAATTTCATATGCAAACTCATAGAAAGAGTTAGCATGGAAATGATCAGTAATGACATAGGGAACCTCCAGACACTGGACCCAAGTCAGTTTGGTTTCTTCAAGAACTGGTCATGCCTACCCAACCTGGTCTTCTTTGAGAAGGTCATCAAAACAATGGGCAAGAGCAAAATGGTTCACACTGTCTACCTTAACCTGGCCAAGGCATTTGACACAATACCCCACTTTGGTATTGTTGACAAACTTAAGAGATAGGTATAAACCCTTTTGCTATGCTTTTACATTAAGAAGTTCTAGGCTCATCCATCTTGTAACAGAAGGTGTTAACATGATCACTCTGATTTGTGAGGCACTCCAAGGAGCTTAAAGTTTAGTTGTTTATTGGCCAGAGGGCATGGGAATTACTTTTCAGTTTTTTCTGATGGCTATGAATAAATGTGTATTTTCACAGAGCTGTTCACCACTCGGTGGTAGTCATCACTAACCTGTTTAGTAGAAAACCTGTAAAGATAGTACTTAAGACTTTAATCCATAGCACAAAAAGGCTTTGTGTGGAGCTAAGCTTAGGGCAGCTAGATAGTGTAATACAGCACCAAGACTGTAGCACTATTTAACATCTAGCCTTCACCCTAGGCACCACCCAGGTGACCCCTGTAAAACCAATACCATAAACTGTAATAGCCCAACCTTAATACAGGTCATGACAACATGGATTTGCAATTTCCTAGTGTCTCTCTGGCCAGCTCAGTAGATACAGGCATCCTGAAACAATGTAGCATTTGTCTTGTACTCAGACACACTTTTATTCCTTATACAAACTAACAGTGTGTGAGAAATGTACGTACTACTTGGAGGCAAAATTCTGGCTTACAAAGTTGTCAAAAACACAAACATACCACATCCTTCACACATACTGCTCAAAATACACACACACAGACCTTCTTATGCTGAGGCACTTAAAAGAAACCTTTCCAAAACCTAAAGACCTCCGAAGCCATAAAACTGCATCACTTACCCTTAGCAATCACTAAAGCACACACTAAAGGCAACAACTAACATTATACATAAGCCTACACCCAGTGATCCCCCAAGAACAAAGCCGATAAAACAATCAAACCCTTTATCTAGTACTGTTGTCATAAAGGATTCTGGACAAGGAGAAGAAACAGTCAGTTGCCTATTTGGAGCTGGGATCCACATTATCACACACACACACTCAAGTCACTGCACCACAAGTACCAATAGGATTCTATCATAATCTGTGTGGGTGTAAATGACCTGAGGGCATACCTCACTGAAGTAGATGAAAAGTGTCATTACTGATCTCTGTGAATGTGTCACAGAAAGGTACAAGTCTACATTGAGCAGCATTCTACCTTTATCTTCAACAGAAAAATGATTGATTTTAATAATTGGCTAAGTTTCTGGTTTCACTCCAGGGAAATCCAGTATCTATCAGCATGGGAGGATATAGTTAACAGCCCAGTTTGCTTTGCCAATGATGGTCTGCACCTTGCCCCCCCCTTTGGCTTTTGGATGTTGGCTAAAACTTTATCCATTGCCTTACAACCTTTTTAGACACTGTCAGAGTGACAAAACTACCAACATAGCAAAAAAAAAAAAATCAAAGCAACCTTAAGGTGTTACTGCTCAATAGTAGGAGCCTAAATGAGAAACTTCACACTCTACAAGCTGTCCTCACTCTGGAGAATGTAGATGTCTCTACTGTCACCGAGACTTGGTTTAAAGTCGCAGAAAGTACTCCAGCAGTGGAAAGCTACAGTACCTTCTACACATTTAGACCAAGCAGCACAGACAAGGGCTGAAGCTGGAGGTGTCTCAATCTACATTAGTAGCAAGTATACCTCTTGGTTGGTTGAACAGGATAATGTCATGGAGTTCATCCATGTGCAAGTCTCCATAGTCTCCATAGAAAAGATTCCCTACTGTATGCTGGCCAGCTATAGGCCACCCTGTGTGACCTGTGAAGCTCAGAACTCTTACCTAGACCTACTAGAGGCACTCACAATCCAACCAACTACCCTATTCATGGGAGACTTTAACTGCCCTTCTATAGACTGGGAAATGTACACTTATAACTGTCAAGCACAGTATTTCCAGGACTTCATCATCACAAGCACCCTTCACCAGATAGTGTACTCTCCAACCAGAGGATCAAACATATTAGACCTAGTACTCACCAACAAGGGAGAGCATTGCATTGCATTATAGTGCCATTTGGGAAAGCTTCCAATCAAGTTAATTACCTAATTGATAAACCACCCCTAAAAGTTGACCTAAAAGTTAGGGGTCTAGGAGCATTTGTAGGTAGTTATCTAGCATTTTTCCGACACATAGCAACGATAGTAAGAAAATCATTGTGTTGCCCAACTCATCGGCAAAAGTACGGCATCCAGATCCAAGGAAATATTAGTATCCTCTACTTAGCCCTTATCAAACCCATTACTGAGTATATTGCCCTCTTTGGCATGTACCTAGCCAGTTACATGCAACAGTTAGAATGCCCGCAAAGGTTCCTTAGCAGGAGAATCCAGGATATGAATAACCTGTCCTACAGATATTGCATTAAGATCCTATCCCTTTTTAATCAGGTTACTGATAGATGATGTGAATGGGCATACCTTCGCTGAAGGTTGGGCGTCGGGCTGGCAACTCGGCACCATAAAAATCGACTACTAATCATTAGTGGACTGGAGTTCCGCTGTGGCGACCCCTAACCGGGAAAAGTCTTAAAGACAAACAACAACTGATAGATGATGTTTGCCTAGGGTGTACCTTATGAGCATCCAACTCTGATGGATCTCTTGCTCATCTGCAAAGCAAGCAAAACAGAAACGCTAGATCCAAGGACCTGAACCTTGTCTGCAACATAAATAGAACCTGCTGGAGTGACCAATATGTGTCTCAAAGGATCCTCGCACTATGGAATAAGCTCCCTATCTGTGTGAAGCAAAGTTCATCCTTAACCCTGTTCGAAAGAAACGTTGATCATTAGATAGCAGATTGCAGATTCTCCCCAGGCCTGGTCCCCAAGTCTAATGGATAGAGGTCGTCAATAAGTAAATTAATTCCCAACTAACATACACCCCCCCACACACACACATAATCCTTGTCTACCTCTCTACTAACCTATACTACCATATAGGCATCCAAGGAACTCTGAGTCAAAACTGAGATGAGTTGCCTGACTGTTCTTATAAAGGGTATAGTGGTTGTTAGGCTAGTATGAACCTATGTTACCCAGTTAGCAGCCAGCTGGCTCACAGACAGGACCCAAGAAGTTAGAATTGGGAAGTCCACTTCTACAGAGAGGCCAGTCATAAGCAGAGTCCCTCAGAGACTGGTCCTGGAACAGCTCCTTTTTGGCATGTACTTCTCTGAAGTCAAGGCCAACATTAAAGATCTCTGGCTACCAAATTTGCAGACAATTGAAAATTAGGAGCAGTCATAGAATCCCCCACCAACACTAATATTCTCCTGAAAGGGCTGACACAGACAAATAATTTGTGTCAGAGCCATGGGCTAAAACTAAATTCGAAGAAATGCATAATAGTATCCTTCAGGAAGTCATCCACCCAGAGTAACTATTATATTGTTAGCATACCCCTACAAGAGTCGACCCAGTAGTCAGGGACATGGGGGCACACATAGACAGTGATCTAGCCTTTGACCTTGGTCCAAGGAAGTCATTGTTCCACTGGATTTGGCATTCATCAAACCTATCATTGAATGCAATGCCCCCTTTAGTATGTTATTAACCAGGCACATCCAACATCTGAAATGTCCACAGAGGTTCCTCACTAAAGGAATACAGGGCATAAGTAACATTCTTATGCAGACTGCTTCAAAGCCCTATCCTTATATTTTGTCTCCTATAGGTTATTGTGGGGAGATCTATGCCTAACATACAAGGTGTTGTTGGGCCCCACCCTGATGGACCTCCTGCATATATGCAAAACAGATAGCACCAGAATTACCTTTTCTAAAGACTTCAGTGTTGCCTGTGATATAAGTAGTACCTGCTGGAGAAAAAGGTATGTATCCCAGAGACTACCTCCTCCCTGGGAAAGTCTCCCAATCCATGTGAAAGAGATATCTTCCCTAACCCAGTACAAGTGTAACTTGGGCAGCTGAATGGGGAACAGGAAATGTATGCATTGTTTGGCACCCATGTCTCTAATGGACACAGGTGGCCTATAAATGTTTAATCTCACAGGCCACTACTTGTAAACGTTGCACCTCCAAAGCCCCTGCTTACACTTATCAATGGTATCAAAACTTGTCAGAATTTTTGGGAAACATGGCTAGGCCTATAAAGCCTCAGTGGTTGTTAGCCTGGTATGCACACATGAACCTTAGAAAGTTTTCCATGTTAGCTATATAGACTGTTTTGTGGTACAGATAAGTCTGGCATAGCCGGCTCCTAATGTCTGTCTGTTTAGTAGCCATTGATATCTTCCTGGTCAGAGGGCCAATCTAACCAGGGCACACAAATAAAAAACACACCAAGAGAGATTCCTTGTGAACAGCAGTGATCAGCGAGTTTCAGATAAAAGAAATGAAATCAATGAGTTGAAACCTCATCCGCTTGACACTTCAATGAGGTAAGGAAACCCCTGTTGGCTATGTATTTCTGACAAGTTGAATTTAGGTGTTTTAAAGGCTTGAGTTTGTTTGTCCTTATTGTCACCCATATTGATTATTGGTTGGTTCAGTATACTGTGTTTACTTGTGTGCATCAGTAACGTGATTCTTGTATTTTATATTCATTCATTGGGTGAGTTTTACCTCTAGAATGTAGTGCATTGCACACCAGCTATGAAGAAAAGCATTCCACAGAATTCTGTAGTCTCACTGGATGAAGGATCAGTAAGACTACTTGGGATTCTGTAATTATTTGCGATCATTTTCATTTGCTGCTGAGTTTATAAAAAGAAATTAAAGTGAAGTATTAATCAAAAGCAACCCGATCTGATAAACAGTTGCCAAAAGAATTGACCTGCCATCACTTTTACTGAAGTACAGACCAGTCCTATAGTCCTTCAGACAGTTATGTATCACATCAGCAATTTCACAGGTGGCAGAGAATGCATGTTTACAATGGTCATGGACATTCTTCTTGCAGGAAAAAAATGGAGTGCAAATTAAAAATGTTATCATATCAAAAAGTAAGGTGTTTTGTTTTCTCTGTAATGCAGTTACGTAGTAGCAGTATACCATCAGAAGATTATGGGTAATTCCTATGTCTACCCAGTTATTTATTTATATTTTATTTGACATTTGTTGAACAGGTTAGTCCGGCTGGGCAGATACCCTTTTTCAGAGGAAACCCAAGGAGAAAAGCTCCAAAAGTATAATATGGAAATTTAAACTATCATAGTGGTATAATGGTAATACCAAACAGTGTTACAGCATATAGTTTTCTTCCTTAAGATAGTCACAGGGCTAATAATATAATGTAGTAGAACAGTATTCACAATCCAGTGTCATCTTATGCTTAGTCATAGTACACATCGTACAGATTTAGGGGCGGGAGTAAATTTAGGAGTAGATTACAATATTGTGTGAACAGAGGTTATATAGTATAGGCTGTTTTAGGGAGCAGAAGAGGAAATAGGGGAAATAGTGAAACAGTAGATTAATAGGATGGCAAAAGATTAGTTAAGGCAGAGGAGAGAGGTGCATTAATTAAGGTCTGTGCAGGGGCGAGTGAAAGAGTTAAATATAGTCTTTTAATGTTTTTTTTTTTTAAACAATTTGAGTTAGTGATCAGTCTTAAATATAGGGGCAGTTTATTCCATGCATTGGTGACAGAGAGATTATAGAGAAGTTTGCCAATGGTTTTGTTGGGTTTGTAGACCTGCAAGAGATGTTGTTCAGAACTACAAAGTGTACGGTTTGGTATGTAAGGAGAGATGAGTGTTGAGAGAGCAGGGCAACAAAGTTGTTGGTTTAAGATGGTGTGAGTCAGTAATAGTATGGTGTAAGTCATTGTATGCCAGTTTATTTATTCTGTACAAATCCAAGTGTCTGAGAATGAAAAAGTTAGTTTTTTCTCTGCGCTACTCATTTGTATAACTTATAAGCATGCATGGACAATCATAATCTTTTTATGTGATTTTTTTCATGAGCTGTATGTTTGTTGGGGAAGAAGCACTTGCTGAAGTCTGAAGCCACTGCATAATCACAGCAGTATCAAAAAAACTTCATCAAATATTGGGCATCTTCTATAGATGCAAACAGTTCCTCAACCACTTCCCAAAACTATCCCTAGCCTCTTCCTTTCTCCTATCATCTCTTCTATATGGTGCCCTCTTCTTACCGATATCCAGCCCTCTCTGAAATCTCAACTTGATTTGTGCTACAATAAAATTGCTAAATTTGTAATCAGTGCAAAGTATTCATCTCACCATCGTTCCTCATTACACCTACTAAATTGGCTAGAACTCCCACATTATCTTACATACTTACAGTTAACCACTGCACATAAATTCATACTCAAACCATCAAACTTCCCTTAGATCTCTACTTACCCAGTACCATCCAAATGGACCTCTCCGATCTGAAAACCAACTGCTTCTAAATGTAGAAAAAACAAAACTTTCAGCTGGTCAGATGCTCTTCTCCTTTACTATTGCAAAACTATGGAACACCCTCCCATCGTCAATCAGGGCTACCAGCAATGCAGCTGTCTTTAAGAAATCCCTGAGATAACACCTTTCCTCTCTATAGCAGTGCACATATACCAAAACTGCACTTCCCAAAACCTGACTCCCTCTTCTAATACTACCCTACACCTTATTAGTTACTAATTTATCACTCTTTCTATTTCATATCACTTACTTAACTACAGTGCTGGTACTATCTGCTATATTTGTTCACCTGTATCTAAGCTAAGGTCTTGCTAGTGTTAATTATTCAGACTATGTTGTTATAACTTTAGCTACTCACGAGTAACTCAGTTATGCTAACTTGTTATATCCTAACCTGAAATACTCAATCGTGTAAACCACATTATCCTTGATATTGTAATCTGACATTGTACTCAGATTTTCATCTTATTAATTCAATTGTTATTCATATCCTATGCTACTCCACTATGACATTTTCATTGTATGTACTGATCATGTTGATCTATTTTGCAGGTATTTTATTGTGGAGCTTTTCTCACCGTATCTCCACGGAAAATGGGCTCACTATGGCCCAATGGACCATCAAAGTAAACCAATGCAAATAAAATAAATAATAAATGTGCAAACTGCAGACCTAGAGTATTAATAATATGGGAAAGCTAATATGGAAATAGGTTCATTGGTGTGTACTAGGCTAACACCCACCAGGGCCTTTTCAGTGTATTAACTACATACCTTTGGCATACTGCTTTTATCAAGCTGTATATAAAAATTAAATAGTGATGACAAGCTTCAACTTGAAATTTGAACATATAAAACTTGAAACATATCAGATCATCACATTGTTTCAGAATCCAATGTTTATTTGTATGCATGACCTCAGCTATTACTTTGAAAGTAGTTTTACAGGTCATAATCAGTAAAAGAAAAGTGAACAAGATTAAAGCAGTTTTTCCTCATTTAATTTCGTAAGATTTTACATTTGCTGGCTAATAGAAGATAAAGGGATTTGTGTACTTTTGAAGCCACAGTATCTTGGACCAAACTGCAATTTGTGTCATTCAGAAAGACTTTTAAGCTGTATATGTGAAGGTTTGCAGTGTAATGGGTAGGCTGCATTTGTTCTGCATTTCAAGTGCTTCATTGCACTTTAAGTAGTGTAAATTAAAACCCCTTCAAGCTTGATCTCCTGAGGCTAAGATTTAAGTGTTTGAACTTTACTTGAAAAGAATATATTGATTAATTTTTGATTTAGTCATCTCCTGCCGAAAAGACACACAGTAACAGCTTGCAATATACTGCTTTAATACCATTTATTCATTTCATAGCTGTTTTATATTCTACAGTTCCATTTTTAAAAACTTGTCTTGGTTAAGAGAACAGTAATCAGCAGCTTCTGAGTCAAATGTAATTGATTGATAAAATAACATTCTCAGAAAAATGGCAGACGTGTATTTACTTAGCAGCAAGATGTTTGGCAAGGACAGGTAAACAGTTCTGGGTGATAATGGAGAACCTTGGACTGAGCGTAACTTGCGTGTATGAATACGAACACGAGTCCACTATTCTCTGTTATCGTATAATTTGTAATGTTTATAGATGGTCTGAGTTCGTTTTCAGACAAAATAAGTAATTCAAATCTATCCCAGACAAGAGTACTATGATGTTATAGCATCAGAAGTGTGCTTTACAAAAGCCTGCAGTTTATGTGAGCCTATGTTGAAGGTCTTTGTTATCAAACATATATGTTTATGTGTGTGTGTGTGTATATATATATATATATATATATATATATATATATATATATATATATATATATATAAATATATATATAAATTAAATGTAGGGCTCAACTGAGTCAAGGCTTAATTTGAGTATACAGTGAACAAAAAACAAGGTGTGATACTTTGCCAGTGAATGTAGTCTGGGCTAAAGCAATACTGTCACTAGAATAAATTAAATATATAACCTGGACCGAAACACTATAGGCGGAGGCGTGTCCATATTCATTAAGGATATCCACACCTGCAGGCTAGTTGCTCAGCATAATGCACCTGAGGTTATCCAAGTACAACTAACTCTGGGCAAGACCACAATCCAAATTGTAACTTGCTACAGATCCCCCACCATGCCCCAGGATTCCCACTCTTCATTTCTTGATACACTAGAAAATGTTAGGGTACAACCTAACACCCTAATAATGGGCAATTTCAACTACCCCACCATTAACTGGCAAAACTACTCATGTACTAACTCTTTTCCTCAACATTTTCTGGAATTCATAACTTCCAGTGCCTTGGATCAACTTATCCACACCCCCACCAGGGGCAGCAATATCCTAGACCTGGTCATTACCAGCATGGGTGACCGGTGTTCCACACTAGAGGTCAATTCCTCGTTAGTCAGATCCGACCACAGTCTAATCACCCTAGACATCCACATCCCACTCCCACCGCCCATTAGGGAAACCATCGTAAAAAATTTCTCCAAAGCCAACTTCACACTTCTTAAGACAGAAATTGCAAACTTCACGACAGCCATGCTGACGGACAATAGAAGTATGACTGCTGAATCCTACACAAATGCACTTTACAAGCACTTACACGAGTGCATGGATCATGCTATCACTAACAGAACCAAGATGCTATCCTCCAAACAAGGAAGCATGTCTGGTGGGACCCTGCCATAAACAAACTCTACAACAGAAGAAAGAAACTGCTGCAAAAAAGAGTAAAATCCCATGATTGGAGGAACTCCCTGGTCAGCCTCAGTAAGAAGCTGAGATCCCTCATAAAATCCTCCAAAGCTAGTTATGAAAACAAAATTGCCACTGTTTCTAAAGACAACCACAAACCACAAAGCATTCTATAGATATGTCAAGAATCTCAATGGCAACACTGAGATCTGCTCTGAGTTACAGCACAATGACACTAAATATACGGAACCAAGTGATATTGCCAACATCCTGGCAGATAGCTTCAGTGCTAACTTTGCCCCCCCCTGTCACCCCCTAAAGGGCCTATCTCTATACCGGAAGAATGCAAAGTTCCTGTAAATTGGGCTGCACAGGTAAAAACCATAGTCTCCAAAGCCAAGAACACACCATCCATGGGACCTGACAACATCCCAGGCTGCATTCTACACGAACTACAGAACGAACTGGCACCCCACCTAAGTACCATGTTCAATCATAACCTCACCTCAGGCTTTGTGCCCACTGAATGGTGCACAGTGATGGTTATCCCACTCCACAAAGGGGGATCTACCACGGATCCTGGGTACGACTACCCCATTAGCCTGACGAGCCTGGTCTGCAAGGCCATGGAATGTATCATCATGGAACTTATAAACAAAGACATTGATAATCAAAAAACTCTGGACCCCACCCAGTTCAGGTTTGTAAAAGGCAGATCATGTCTCCTAAACCTGATAGACTTCTTTGAAGCAGTTACCAAAGCTGTAGATGAGGGTAAGGTCGTTCACACAGCCTATCTAGATCTCACCAAAGCTTTCGATGCCACCCCCTACTCTGGAATTATTGATAAACTCACTAAACTAGGTATAAATCCCTATGTCACAAGATGGGTTGGAAACTGGCTCACTGACAGAACCCACAATGTGAAAGCAGCAGACTCCAAATCAGACTTCAGACCAGTGACAGGTGGAGTACCACAGGGTTCAGTCCTGGGTCCTCTCCTGTTAGCCTGTAGTTCAGAGAAGTAGATACCAAACACAGAAGGTCTTTGGCTAATGAAGTTTGAAGATGACTGCAAACTAGGACCCATAATCGAAACTCCTAATGATGTGGACATCCTACAAAAGAGCCTCAATGAGATAGATGCCTGGTGTCAAAGCCATGGCCTCAAGCTCAGTGCTAAAAAGTGCATTGTCATCCCTTTTGTACTCTGTACCCATGAACTACCACATAGGCGGTAGTCTCCTTAACACCGAAAGTGTGATAAGAGACCTTGGGACACAGGTGGACAGTAATCTCTCCTTTGATAATCACATTGCCACAGTAGTCAGTAAATCCTTCTACATGGCACACCTCATCACAAAAGGTTTCTCATCCAGGAAAAAAGAGGTAATTCTTCCCCTCTGCTCATCACTCATTAGACTCATTATAGAGTACAATGCCCCTTTTGGTATATACCTCACAAGACATCTACAACAACTGGAAAGGCCGCAGAAATACCTCACAAAGAGGATTACCGGCCTCAAACAGATGCCCCATGTAGACCGTCTCAAAAAACTCCAGCTTTACTCCATCGCATATTGGCTACTCAGAGGCGATTTCTGCCTAACATACAGCTATGTCAAACCCAGAGCTGTTGAACATGCTCCACTTAAAGAAATCCCAATCCCTGCAAGCTACATGCTCTAGGGACCTAAACCTTGTCACCACAATAAGCAGAACATGCTGGAAGGAAAGATTCCTGTCCCAGAGACTTCCCATACTCTGAAACAAACTACCTATCTATATCAAACAAAGCTCCTCATTAGCACTCTTCAAGAAAAATCTTGATGATTGGATGGGAAATAGGAAATTCATCCCGGGGCTCACTTCTGTGGCTCTGCTCGACAGGGGCATAGGAAAATAATTTTCTTGGGTGGCGAAAGCCAGGGTACCTGTTTGGCTAGGCTTATATAGGCCCTAGGGCCAATAGCCTAGTATCTGCCTGTGAACCTATGAACATGACAATAATGGTACAGTAGTGTATTTTAAAGAATAAGTACTCTAACACAGTCGATCATTATTTAAAATGTTAGGACAGTAGTGCACGTGCAAAACTACTCTTCTGCCGTAACACTTCCAACATCACAAAAACTCTCTCTTATTCCAGTGTTCTCCATTATCTCCCAGCTCTGCAGATCTCTGCTTCAGAATTAAGTAATGCATGCATATGTGAAAGAGTAAGTAACAGCCTTGGCCTCCCTGAAAATATTCATCTATGCTGGCACCCTTAAGCATGAAAGAACAACTGACATCGCTGGGAATACATTTCATATCATTTGTTCCATATTTGTTATGTCATGCTCAGTTTTACTGTAGAACAGTGTGCGATTAGGTTACATGTTGAAATTAACAGATAAACTTAGGTACTTCTCTGACATCAGAAAGGTACACACCCTTGATAACTGTTACCTCTCATACTGCAGCCCCCTCTAGCCACAACAGAACAGTTTTCAAAGCATTTTGACAGGTTTAAAAGCTGTAAGACACTTTACAAAGCCACAAAAAGCAAAACCTGGCAGAGAGAAGTATATAGCAGCTTGTAAAACTGTACATTAAGCAGAGGGACACCTTGCTTCTGCTTTCACTGTCTCTGTGGCAGTGCCAAGTATATTACTGATTGTGAAGCTGTAGTACACTTTGCTGTAAATGGAACTTTGGCTTCCATGATCATAGGAGGTTACTAGGCTAATGACCCCAGGGCCCTAACAAGCATAGCCAAGTTTTACTCTTATTTCCACGATCAGCACCTATCACCCCTGTTCAGTAGGGACATAAGTGAAACCCTGGGGGGGTGAACTTACGGTTACTCATCCAGTCATCCAGATTGCATATGAAGTGGGCCCTTGAGGTGCTCTGCTTGATATGAAGCAGGAGTCTGTTCCAAAGGTGTAGTAACCTCTGGGAGACAAATCTGTCCTTCCAGCAGGTTCTTACATACCAGGTTAAGGCCATTAGAGTGAGTAACCCATGTACCATTGACTTATGGATATGTAGCATTTCCAATAAAGCAGGGTCAAAGATTGCCTTATATGCAAGGCAGCGATTGCCTTTGAGCAGTCTGTATAAAACAGAATAAAGTGAGAGTGACTTCAGACAATTCTCATAGGACAATGCTGAAGACCTTGAATTTACCTTGTGAGGAACCTTTGTGGTCTCTCCAAGTGCTGCAGGTGCTTGGAAAGGTACATACCAAAAGGGGCATTGTACTCAGTTATTGTCCTGATGAGGAAAGAGTACAGGGAGGTTATAACTTATTTTTTTCTGGAGGCAATGCCCTTACTTATGAGATGAGCAGTATAGAATGCCTTTCTTATCACTGTGGAGACATGCTGATCAAAGGTATGGTTGCTGTCAACCTTGTGTGCCCAGGTATGTCACCACTGCATGCATACTTAGGCTGTTATTGATGGGGTAGTTAGAAGGAACTTCACTCTTACTGAAAGGAATGAAAATACATTTTTTGCATTGAGTTTAAAGCCATGACTTTGGCACCAGTCATTTGTTTGCATAAGACCCTCTTGTAGGATGTTGACGTCATTTGGAGATTCTATGACTGCTCTCAGTCTGCCAACTTTGTCAGCCAAAGACCTTTAGTTTTAGCTTGCACTTTTGAGAAGTAGATTCCCAACAGTAGAATTCCTGGGATTGATCCCTGTGGAAAACTATTGATTACAGGTCTGCTGTTGGAGATGGAATCTGCTATTTTGACTATATGGTTTCTATCAGTGAGTCAGTTAGTGACCAGTCTAATGATATACAGGCTGATACCTAACTGGGTGAGTTTGTCAATTATGCCTGAGTGGGGGATAGTGTGAAAAGCCTTGGCTAAGTCGAGGTAGGTTGTATGCACAGTTTTCCCTTCATCAAGGGCCTTGGTGATTGTCTCGAAGAAGTCCACCTGGTTTAACTGGCACGCTCTCCCTTTGACAAATCCAAATTGAGTAGGGTCAAGTGCTTGGAAATTACCATTGTCTTTGTTGATAAGGTCCATGATGATTTTCTCCAGGGCCTTGCAGATAAGGCTAGTTAGGCTAATAGGTCTGTAGTTCCTGGGGTCAGTGGAAGCACCACATTTGTGCAAGAGAATAATGGTGGCCTTTTCCCATTCAGCTGGGATGATGCCAGTGCTTTAGACTATGATTGAAAAGAGTTACCCAGTGGCGTTGCTAATTCTTGTTTGAGCCCATGTAGGATGTAGCCTGGGATGTTATCAGCTCCCATGGATGCTGCGTTTTTGACCTTGGGCGTTCACGACCTGCTCTTTAGAGGTTCAGGGTAGAGGACAGGTGGTAGGATGTCTTGGGGTAAGTGTGATGGGGAAAGGGGAGTGAAGTTTTCATTTAACCTATTGGCTAACAGGTTAACAATGTCCACAGGCTCGATATATGTGCTATTATTAACTACCAGTTCAACACAAATCTGAGTCTTTCCTTTTAGGTTACGTATGTAACTAAAAAATGCCTTATGGTCGTTCTTAGTTGAAGAAGCACATTTGGATTCACAGTTAGCTTTGGAGGACTTTACAAGGAGTCTTATTTGCTTGTTTAAGCTGAGGAGGGAATGTTTCCAGTTTGGAGCTCACTCTCTTACTCTTAGACAGCAATTTATTCCTCTTATCGAAAAGCCTGTTAATGGTAGTTGTCCACCATACAGGTTTGCTCTTCCTTGAGGAGCTTGTTTGTGTCCTATCAGGTACGGCACCATCAGTGCAGTTGTTCAGGTGTTTGTCTAAAGCATTTGTGTAGAACTCTGCATAGTTGCCAGTTCCATCTGTGGGGGGAGGTGCGGTGAAGCTATTTATACCATCCCCATAGGAAGTTATAATCTGATTTGGAGAAGTTTTTTAGTTTAGTTTGTGCTACGGGGTTCAGGTATGATAGCAACTTCGAATGAGACTGATTTGTGGTAAGATCTCACCAGGGAGGACCTCACAATGGGGATGCTACAGTGGTCCCCCATATTGGTAAGCACCAGATCAAGGATGTTGGCACCCCTAGTGGTGTCCAGGGCATTGGTGTTAATGAAGTCAAGGAACTTTTGAGCAAGTGAGTTTTCGCATGAGTAATTTCCCCAGGCAATGGATGGGTAGGTAGTTGCCCAAAACCATGGTGTTCAAATGTATCTTGATAGACGCAAGTAGATCCAAATAGGCAGTGTGGGTGTCCTGATCCATGGAGGGGGTGCTGTAGCTGGCAATGACTTGAATTAGGTGTCTTACCAACAGTTAATTAAGTTGAAGTATCTCCAGGGAATCATGCTGTCTAACCAATCTGGAGGCCTATTTGTCTTTAATGAATATTGATACATTGCCTCCTTTAGTTTTCATGCCTTCAGTTTGTGGTTTGAATGTGTGAAAGTAGGTGTAGCCTGATATGGCTGGGGTGCTCTCCCGAGCCTTGAACCAGGTCGCTGTCACTGCAGAATTTCTGTCTTCCAAGGTGAGGACTACTTCCAGTGAATGCAATTTTGTGTTATGACTCCTAGCATTTAGCAGCAAAACCTTGAGGTTGTTCTTAAATGGAGCTCTTATGTTATGTACTGCAATTTGCAGAATGAAAAAAATTACTGTAGTAGAAATAATCATAACCATCCATTAGTAAATTTTAGGAAGGCATTCCAGAAATTCATATTTGCTTCATTCTCAAGCTGAATTTCTTTAATCCATTTCTCAAAAATGCTGAATTGATTGACTGGTAACCTGATCTTAATCCTGTATATGGTAAAATGATGTTTCATTAAAAACAGATAAAGGTTTCTAGGCTTTCATCAGTTTTTCTTCTCTTGGTTTTTGAAAAACTTCAATCCACTCCTTCGCTAAAGCTGTCATCCCATGCATGCAAACTGGCCTTATTTTTAAAACAGTTATGAGGTGTGGTAAAAGAGCAGAACAAATAATGTGTATTGGTCAAGGGTTATAAATTTACTTATGTTTCTGTCTTAAGAGACTGAAATCCTCCCAACGTATTGGGGGGGGGGGGGTGGCAGTTACTGCTATGGCAGCTGAATCATGAAGTTGCCTTGTATTGCAGTGTCGCTTAGCAGCTGTTAGTCCTCTTCCTGAGCTGCAGCATGAATACTTATTGAGGTCCTTCATAGGTTCATAGATTAGTACTAGGCTGAGTGCCCTTGTGGGCCATTTTAAGCCTAGCCAATTACCCCATGTGAGAATCAAACCCTGTGTCTTGTGTCTAGAAGGTAAACACCTTAATCATTATGCCAACCTCCCCCCAAAATGTTGTGCCACCACCATGCATTTCACTAATAAGTCTTGAACACAGGACCCTATGCACTACAGTCAGAGCAACATACCACTATGCTAAATCAGCAGCTTGTCCTGCTGATTCTTTTCCTAATGTACTTAAAAAGAAAAAAAATAAAATAAAAGAGCCATTGGTGAGTGAACCTCTAATAGCCATTCATCGATCCTCGGACCACTCACGTGTTTCTCCAGGTTTCTGTAATGTAGTCCTTTCAGCCACTATGAACTGGGGGCTAGCCACATCCTCAGTGGCCATTCCAGTTTCTGATATGGATCCAAATCCAAACAAAAGTACCAGGACACTGCTGTGCAAGTAAAACCAGATTAAAATTTAATCAAACAGTGGAACAAAGTTAGCGCTTTCAGGATAAACCCTTCTTCAGACAAACACACATTAAACCAATAACATTTTTAAAAGTTAAACCAGCCAATAGCATCTAATGAAAAACCCGCCTATTTAGGAGGGTAGGTTTAATAGGTAAAACATCATTAAGCCCCGGTTTCCTATGTGCCATAAATTCTACAATCCATTTGGATTCGGCTAGAGCTGTCAAATGTTTAATACCCCCCCCCCCCTGTTATTCAATCTTATATTGACAATGGCCCTAAATTTAAAACTGTGTGTTGGATGGCCACTAATATGTCTGTACAAGGCATTACTCAAATCACAATTCCTGATACTACCCATGTGTTGCAAGATCTTAACCTTGAACATGTTGTTGGTCATGCCAACATAAAAACATGGACAGCATGCACACTCTGCTAGGTATACTATGTTTGGAGTCCTACATGTGGCCCTCCCTCGTAGATGGAATATCTTGTTAGTCACTGGATGTTTGAACTCAACTTCCTTATTAATATGGACACAGGCCTTACATATACCACAGGGATGTGTCCCTGCTTGGATATTAAACGTCCTACTATTAGCACCCATCCTTTCACTGCAAAGTAGGTCCTTAAGATTCCTATTCCTCCTATATCGAAACATGGGATTGTTGCCAACAATATCCCTAAGACCCACATCACTGGTCAAGATGTTCCAGTTATTCTGTACTATTTTACAAATATCATTGATGTTACTACCATAAGTAAACAATAACGTAGGGCCCCCTTTCATATGACTACTCTTATTGCTAACTATAGATTCTTCTCCATGAGTCCTTTTCAACCATGGCTTCTACCTCGTCTTCCTAAGCCCTATACTATTATCAAGGACTTTGTGTACCATGCCATTACCATAGCCCCTGTCCTTAAAACACTGGTCAAGTTTATCCAATTCTACATCAAATTGTGTATCTAGGGTACACACCCTAGATATACGACTCACCTGTCCTTTAATGATGTTGGGGAACACATGGCAGGGATGCATACTATCAAATGATAGTAGAGTGTTTTGCCAACATTCTTTCCTGTATAGGCTGGAAACAAAGCCATCCTGTGTTTGTTCCACACAGACATCTAAAAATTCTATACGTCTAAAGGATGTGTTAGCATGGGTAGTATCAGGAATTGTGATTTGAGTAATGCCTTGTACAGACATATTAGTGGCCATCCAACACACAGTTTTAAATTTAGGGCCATTGTCAATATAAGATTGAATAACAGGGGGGGGGGGATATTAAACATTTGACAGCTCTAGCAGAATCCAAATGGATTGTAGAATTTATGGCACATAGGGAACCGGGGCTTAATGATGTTTTACCTATTAAACCTACCCTCCTAAATAGACGGGTTTTTCATTAGATGCTATTGGCTGGTTTAACTTTTAAAAATGTTATTGGTTTAATGTGTGTTTGTCTGAAGAAGGGTTTATCCCGAAAGCGCTAACTTTGTTCCACTGTTTGATTAAATTTTAATCTGGTTTTACTCGCACAGCAGTGTCCTGGTACTTTTGTTTGGATTTGTATGCAATTTTGGAGTATAGCAGGACTTTGGCACAGCGTACAAATTTTGGCTTTCAGTTTCTGATATGGGCATGGGAGAACCATCTTCTTTTGGTTTTGAAGGCACTGAGGGAGTCTGTTATCCGGGTAGCTAGGGAAAGAGACCCCTTGACAGGGTTGAAGTGCCATCTCCTAGTTTTTCTTCCTGAGTCGAACCTGCAAAGAATATAACAAAAGTTAGACATTGTTCACCTGAAGACTTGGTGTCTGAAAGGATTGTTTTCTCACCTAAGCTAGGTGATGCTGAGAAATCCTTACCCGCAGGAAGTACCAGTAAAGAAATTCCTGACTAAAATTTGCCAGCGGATTCTGACATGGACAGAGACAGGATTTCTCCTGGGGATTTCCAAGCAGAGAACTCTGATTCTGAGGAAACTTGGTCTTCACCACTTCCTTTGAAGTCTTTTTTTTTCTTTTTTCCTCAGGCTATTAACAGGATGAATGAGGTGTTTTTTGTGGGAACAAGTAGATGTTCCCTTATAGACTGAGGAACTGTTGTGGATATACCTCATTGTACTCCCATCGCTCCTGTTTTGCCAGCCTTGGAGGATGTATTTAATGCTCCCTGTAATAATTTTGAGAATTAACCTTTAGCCCCAAAAAGACCAATAGATTTTATAAAGTACCTCAGACTAACACAGTTTATTTTCGCATCTTGGATCTGATCCAGCTGCTAACTGTGCCTCTTTGTCAGCTGGCAACAGATTGTTGGTGAATACCATCACATGTCCTGTGGACAGAGAGGACAAGGTATTGGACAGATAGGTTCTTAGGAGGTTACTAGGCCAGCGGCACTAGAGCCCTTACAAGCCTAGTCATGTTAGTCCCGAGTTGCCTCAGTTGTCTTTGGTTAGATGCACGTAATTCGCAGAGCACATCTGTGATAAACACCAACTACTCCTGTCCATGAGGGACATGGGTGCCACACCTAGGGTGAATTTGCGGTCTCTCATCCATTTGTTCAGGTTGCGCTTGAATAGAGTCAGTGAGGAGCTCTGCTTCTCATGAATTCAAAGTTTATTCCAGAGTAGCGGCAATTTCTGGGAGGTATATCTGTCTCTCCAGCATGTTCTGTTAATGTCACAGGCTAGGATAAGATCCCTAGAGTGAGTGACTCTTGAGCCATTTGACTTGTAGATGTGCAGTATATCCATAAGACTCTTGACTATCTTCAAAAAAACTCTCCACTCACATCTAGTAACCCAATGGGAATGCTCCGGCTGCCACCCTACATAACTTACTCTGCAAACTTACATCTTCTCTTCCCTTCAATAGCATTCTTCCTTCCCATATATTCTTGTAAATTAATTTCTAAATGTATGTAATTCTTACCCACACCTCTCTGCAAGTTTACCACATGTATTATCGATCCTGTATATGTCTACTAATTATTCCCTTAATATTCTGTATTATCTGTTCATTCATCACTAACCTAGACTGTTTGTAATATTTGCCCTTGTCTAAATTTCTGTAGTATACTTTCAATCTATGACATATAGTAATGTTAATAGTTTATGGTTCCTCTATTTTATAACACATGTAAACTTATAATCTACATCATATAGTAACCTTGATTTGTTAATGGAGCTTTTCTCCCTAGGTCTAATTTTTGTTGTATATTTTCAATCTATGACATATTGTAATGTTAATAGTCTTTGGTCTGCTCTATTTTATAACTCATGTAAGCTTATAATCTACATATTATTGTAACCTTGATTTTTATGGAGCTTTTCTCCCCAGGACTCCATTGAAAACGGGTTCACTTTGGCCCAATGGACTATCCTGATAAACCAACTGCAAATAAATAAATAAATAAATAAGGGCAGGTCAGAGACTGCCCTCTAGGCCAAGCACAAGTCATCTCTCAGCAGCCTATACGATGCAGTGTACAGTGTCAGGGCTTTAAGTCTATCCATGTAAGTCTTGGTGTGGAGGACCTGTATTTTCTTGGTGAGAAACCTCTGTAGTCTCTCCAACTGCTTCAAGTGTCTGGTGAGGTACATGCAGAAGGGAGCATTGTACTCTATTAATGGTCGAGTCCAGTGGAGTTGTAACATCTTTAGACCTGGATGTGATGCCCTTACTTGAGTTATGCAATGTAGAAGGTTTTCCTTACCGCTGTGTAAACTTGGTGGTTGATGTTCAGTTTGCCATTTACCTATGTTCCCAGATCTCACACCACTGGGTTTAAACTTATGGGGGTGCTGTCAGTATTGTAATTAGCAGAGAATTCCACTTTGCCAAAGGGGATGATAATGTATTTTTTGCATTTAGTTTTAGACAGTGATCTTGGCATTGGTCATTTATCCATGTTAGCCCCTCTTGTAATATATTAGCATCATTGGGGGACTCAACAATTGCACCCAATTTGTAATCATCAGAGAACTTGCTAAGCCAAAGGCCATCTACTCTACACTGGACTTCCGAGAAATAGATTCCAAATAGTAAAGGTCCCAGCACAGATCCTTGTGGTACACTACTGGTGACAGGTGTAGAGGTTGGGTCAACAACTTTGACGGTATGCGTTCTGTAAGACAATTGGCTACCCATCTAATGACATGAGGGTTAATCCCCAGTTGCGAGAGTTTCTCAGTGGTACTTGAGTGGGGGATAATGTCAAAAGCCTTGGCTAGGTCAAGATAGAGGCAGTATGCCCTGTCTTACCTTCATCCAGAGCTTTAGTGACTATCTCGAAAAAAGTCTACTAGGTTTAATAAGTATGATCTACCATTAACAAAGGCAAACTGGGTTGGGTCTAGAGTTTAAAGGTCAACTATGTCTTTGTTGATAAGGTCCATGATGATTATTTCCATGGCCTTGCAAATGAGGCTGGTTAGATTTCTGGGTCTGTAGCTCTGAGGGTCGGTTGATGCCCCCCCCCCCACTTTGTACAAGGGGATTACTGTTTCTGTTATCCACTCTGCTGGAACAAAGCCAGTTCTCAGGCTATGGTTAAAGAGAATGCCAAGTGGGTCCACTAAGTCCTGTTTTAGATTGCTTAATAAGCAACCTAGGATGTTTGGTTCCATTGGGGTCGTGTTTTTGGCCTTGGAGAATGCAGATATGACCTGATCTCTGGAGATACTAGGCAGAGGACTGGTGTCATATATGGTTTGAGTTATGGCTGGTAGGAACAGGGTGGTGAAGTTTGTGCCAAATCTGTCAGCTAGCAGGTTGGCAGTTTCCTCCTGTATAGTATGAGTGGTACCATGTGCTACCAATTCAGCACATAGGTGGGTATTCCCTTTCAGATTTTGGACATAGTTAAAGAATGTCTTATGATTATCCATAGCTAGGGATGCTATTTTATCTTCATAATTAGTTAATAATTAGGACTGATTTGATAAGATGTATTTCTTACTTCTTCCACTTTACTTTGCAGAATTCTTAACTATCAGGGGTATATGTGAATGTTTATTCTGTTTTTTGTAGCCAATTTCGAGAATACTCTGCCACACTCCTCAGAGGGTACCTCTTGTCTGAACACCGCTGTTTTTAATCTTTCCTTGTGTATCATTCACTCCAATGGAGCTCAGGAAGTTTGCACTGTAACTTCCAGAGGGCAGAGCCTAAGCTTTGTTATAGAATCAAATAATGTCCTCACATTTCAAACAGACGTTCATATCTCTGGAATCATAGGGGTTATGAAAGAAGTATAAATAGCACACTCTTCAGCACAAACTATTTTTATAGTGGTAGTATTCTTTAGGTTCTAGGTCTTTACGGAATTTTATAAGTCACAGTAAACACATTAACTATTACATTTGTCACATTTTGCAAACAACTTACAATATCTCAGCAACCACTCAAGTTACACACATACTGTCAGCAGCATTTTATTCATCTAGCTGAGAGCTTTCATATGATGCTGAGTTCTGTCTGTGTCACTTGATTGTTAAGATATTTAGAAAAATGTGAAAATCATATCCATATAAATTAATGTCCTAAAAACAACAGTTAATATCTATTTACCTGCACTAGACAGAGGTCAAATATCAGTGCGGTTGAGTTTGCTATTGTGTAAGCTTTAAGATGAAATATTTTAAAACATTGTACATAGCATTGTTTTGGAATTATTGATGCAAATATGAACAAGCAATATTTGATGCCTAGAGGCATCAGTAGGAGTTAACTGCAGATGCACCCGGAGATGTCACTCGGATGTAATGGGTTAAATGTGTATGATTTTTTCAGATGTAGCGTCTAGGGCAGTGATGGCGAACCTTTTGGGCTCGGTATGTCAGAAATTTGGAAAATGCTTATCTCAACTCTGATGGAGTGTCAGCCCCCCCCCCCCCCCCAGAACAAAAGAGAAACAATTCTTTACATATTCATTTATTTAGAAAAAAAAAACTACAGTCCAATCATGTGCTGCTATGTATTATAAAAGTGAAAGAAAAATCAGTGACTTACAATAGAGAAAATGATATGTGCTCCGATAACTGGGCTTAAAATAGTGCACCAAAAAATTACCCTACTTTTAATAGTAATTTTGAATTGAACTGAAAAAAATATGGAACACACTGCATTTGATTTAACATCAGTGTTTTTTTTTTTTTTGTTGCTGAGTTTTAATAGCTAAATGCAGGGTCACATATTTCTTGTGTTTTTGCTCATTTGGTTTCTTGGTTTCTTTGGTATCTCGGGTGTTGGTGAATGCTGGTGTATCACCTAAAACGTTGTGGCTTGTCACCTTTGACACGCATGTCATAGGTTCGCCATTACTGGTCTAGGGCCTTTGTTACTACTACAGTGCTGATTAAAGTGAAGTCTGAAATTCTGAGTTCTGCCTTAGGTAAGGATGCTTGGTTTGGCCCTTCTGCTACTCAGGTCCTCAAACAATTTGATGGTAAAAGAGGGAAGTTAATTCAATGAGTGTCTTACATTTTCATGCTTCCGTTTACAACTCTTGTGAATCATCTTTTCCATTTAAAAAGGAAAACAAGCAGTCCCTGCCACCTTCAGGCAAATAGGAAGTAAAAAAAAAGTGATGGCAGGAGGGGAGCAACAGGAAGTAAGGATCCTTTAAAAAAAAGTCTAATGTTTGAGAATGACTATGCAATCATTCTTTCCTCTGTCCCATCCCTCCTGCTGCTATCTCTGTAAATCTGACCTAGAAGCTGGTTGTTTTTATTTCCCTTTGGAAAGAGATTATTTTGGACCCTGGGTGTTAAAAGTGGTTCAGGAGGGTTACAGTTGGCATTGGATATGAATACCTCCTTTCAAGGGAATTCCTCCCCACCCTTCAAACTAAACAATTTTTTCCTCAGGTTCTTCAACACTTGTTCACCCTAAGTGCCTTTAGATCGAAGAGGCAAAGGTTTCTATTCCAATATATTTCTGGTGTCAAAGAAGAAGCTTTTTGGTGACCAGTTCTGTATGTTTCATTTCTTAGTCTGTATGTTAAAGTAACAAAATGTAAAATGATGACCCTTCAAACTCTGTTACCTCTCATTTCTCCTCTGTCATGGTAACGTTGTATGTACAGAATGCTTATCACATTCCGATACCCACTGGCTACAGGAAACTTCTCAAGATTCTCTGTATGTGGGACACATTCAGTTCTGTGCATTAGTTTTGTGATATCTATAGCTCCAAGGGTGTTTTCTAGCTACAATGGAAGCTCATTGCAAACTAAAGGGCATTCACTTATTTTCTTAGTTAGAATACTTGCAGTCTTTTCCCAGGTATCTAGAGTTCGTAGCATGGGATTCCATATAAATGTACAAAACTCCTTTTTGACTCCATCACACATTATTGTGTTTTAGGACTGGCTTCTAGACACCTCTCATCAAAAGGAGTTTCGGTACTTTCGGTACTTTTTCGTTAATGGGGCAACAGTCTTCGCGATACAGAACTGTTGTGGTTTGCGAAGACTGCTGCCACTTTAACTGAATTAACGGAAAAGTACCAAGGCATTTATGGATTTGGCGGCACTATGCACAAATATAAACCAGTATAACTGTAGTTTGCATTACATGGTGTTTTTCTATTTACTGACGAATATGAAATCATGTGCATAGGATCGTACTTTGAGAAGTCGTGGAACTATAGTGTTTAAGTAACTGAACAGGTCACAGCAGGCTTCCAGTCCTTCTCTTTAAGAAATAAACAGCTTTGTCAGGAGGCAGGGAAAAGGCCTATTCATACAGCACCACTGCTTTCAAGGTTTGCCAGTTTCCCTGCCATGCCTTTTCATCGAAAACGTCTTATGTCACTTTACAGAAGAAGTGGGTTGCTTCACTCCTGCTTACTTTCCATTCATTATGTTTGGGACCTTACCTCACATTTCTTCCCTGTCCCATTTCTGGCACAACCACAGGTCCCTGAAAGTAAACACTGCTTCTTAGAAAGTGGAGCACACAACATGTGGAACGGTAATGTTTGCTAAGTAAAAAACATTTTCGATAATTTATATACTGATTTCATTAACGGTCAATAGTCATGAAACTGGATTTTTTTTCATACACAGTCGGGGCCAGTTGATATTTCTCTGTGTACGTTATCGGGGCAACACTTTCAACACGGTCGTTCAGTTGTAATGTAGTACCTTAAGAAGTCTGTTAACCAGAAGTGTGTAAAATTTAGCAAAATCTTGTTTTTTTTTTATAATGTATTATGAAAACAAATACTGTTTACACATATGTGGTCAGCAGACATGTTAACAAACTGGATTACACCTGAACAATCACGTTGAATGTGTTGCCCCGATAATGGAAAAGTACCGAATTTTCTTACAGAGGAGAAGATGGATTTTTATTTCCAGAGCATCTCCTCAGTCTTAGACTTCTGCAAGAGAATTTCTCAGGATCCTGGAGCTCATGGCTTCTGTGGTTCTCATGATTCCTCTCATCAAGTTGCACATGAAAAAATTCAGTGGTTTCTGAAAAATACATGGATCCAACATCTGCATCCTTTGGAATTTCAAATTCCAATTTGGGCCTTTGTCAGAGAAGAGCTACACTGGTGAAGACAGCAAATGGGATTGAATCTATGTCACCCTTTTCTCTTCAAACCCCAAGTCAATCTGTGACCACGGACCCAATCAGATTTTGCTTAGGAAGCAGTTTCTCTGGGGGTAAATGTGCAAGGCCAGTGAAACTCTTGCGACAGACCAAAGCATGTAAACATCAGAGATGTTGG
The DNA here is from genome assembly GCF_019279795.1 of Protopterus annectens. Taxonomy (NCBI): domain Eukaryota; kingdom Metazoa; phylum Chordata; order Ceratodontiformes; family Protopteridae; genus Protopterus; species Protopterus annectens. Next base: position 569,168,738 of record NC_056730.1, read on the forward strand.
CTGTGATACCATTGAAATCTGTTTATCACCTATGGTCCCCAGGAGATACGTAGACAAGCAGAGGGAACCAGGTTATACACTCTTTGCAGGCTGGCTGTGATAGCTTGAGAGTTAGCTCTGCAGCATTCCAGAACCCCCCAAACATCTTACATTCTATCAGAGCGAAATACCTTCACGAATGGAAGTTGACCAAAGGGAGGTTCTGAGAATTGATTCAGTTGTGAAGGACACCATAGATCTGCCTGCCTCTTTTCAAAACAGAGAGCTGAACACATTCTTCCTCCAGGGCTCATTACAAGCAAGTCTGGAAAACAGATGCATTTTCATTCCAGTGGTCAAGAGTGTTCCTTTATGCATTTCCACCCTTTCCATTGATACCCAAGCTAATTCTTAGGATTCAGAAGGACTCTTCAAAGGTTATTGTGGTGACTTCCTTGTGGCACATGCAGTATTGGTTCTCCCGTCTTATGGGATTGGCAAAGGACAATTACCATGAGCTTTCTCACAAACTTGGCCTATTCACACAAGAGAAGGGGAGTTTGATACACCCCAGTCAACATCAGCTGTCTGTCTGATTCAATTTTGATACCTTTTAGGCACCTTTTTCATGAAGACATGTAGTAGGCACTAAAGGAGGCAAGAAAACCTGCAACTTGTAAATATTTTATATTGGCACATGGATTTCTAAATTTCTAGTTGGTGCCTTACAAATAACCAAGGTCTCTTCAAGGATTATGTACCACTGATGCTGAAATATTTTTGTGTGATATGCTCCTGTCTTCCTTTCTAGGTGCATCTTGTGGCCATTTCAGCATGGCAGCCTGGAAATTCTCCCTTTCTTCTTTGTTGTTAGTAAAACAATTTCTCAAAGGAATTTTGCATCCTAGACTTCCTAGAAAACAGATGGCTTCTTTCTAGGATTTTAACATTCTACTGGAAAAGTTAACCATGTCATTGTCTGGACCAGCTTATCAGGTGGATGTAAGGGGCTAGATTTCAAAAGACTTGCTGCCAGTGTAACTGAGTTACTCCAGTTTAAGCCTGACCTGGTTCTGGAAGATCTATTCTCGATGTAAATGTTTTACTTTAGTGTAAGGTCTGTCAATAAACTGGCTTACTCCAGTGGCCAGATTACAAACTCTAATGTATACACAGTCTGAGTGAAGGTGTGGGAGGGAGCCAGAGCTTTGTATTGTATCCTAGGTACCCCATATACCCTAATGGCATCTGCTGTTATGGTAATCGCAGCTTAAACTACTTTACTTTCTAGTAAAGTGCTGTTAACGCATTTAATATTTCTAATAATTTTGAGCTATAAAAATTAAAAGCATTAATTTTGTTTTGTTGCTAATTTATATATTTGTGTTGGGATCATTTTCTTCATCTAGGATATTCTGTGCATATCTTATACCCTGTGGCATGCTGTTATATTACAAGGTACTAGTGAACAAGTTGCTAATAGTACTAACTTTTACTAGGTGATACTAGGGAACAGTGAAAGCAATCCTTTATAAGCATTAGAACAGCTGTGTCACTAACTGCAGTCCTTGCTCTACTAAATGAGCATGCTGTTTTCCATTACAGTTGACTGGCTATATGCTATTGCCTATTTGTACTTATGTTTTAATGCCGTCTGTTGCATGATTGGCAAATCAACTGTGATGATTGTTAAAAGTAGCCAAAATAGTGATGTTGCGGTTCTCATCTCCCTGAGGGGAAAAGAACAGTTATTTTTCATTATTCTTTTAAAAAAATGCATATTTTTTTATTCACTGTTATTGTAATACACTGGACTGCACACTTTGAGTGTTGCTAGCCTGTTCCTGCTTAAATTAACTTGCTTGACACTCTTAAACGACACCCTCACCCACCTACCCCAAACTGTTATACAGTAAAGTGCTTCAGGACTCATTAAAACATAGAACTGTCACCAAATAAATAACAGCAATAAATTACTAAATTACAAATAGATGTTAATTAACCTGGCACACCAGTGAAACCGAAACATAGGCAGACATCCACAAACCCACACCGGTCTTCGGGGTTACTATAATATATGATACAGATTAAGAATATTTTATTTCATATCAGAAACAGCCTGTTGCACATCGTATATTCAGACAAGATTCTGATGTGAGCTGCAGCTATATTGAGAAGACACCTACGTTTGTGTTTTATTTTTACACCATTTTAAGCTTTGACTATGACAGGCATGTCCAAGGGTCAGCTTCCGTTGATTTCTTCTGTCCACCTGGTGAATCTGGGCATACTGGGGCAATGCAATAATTGCCTCAAGTACACAGACAACCCTCTCCTCCTACCACCCAACACTACAACCTGTGAGAGATGCACTTACATAACCAAACTGGAAGCAAAGCTCTCTCCACCCAAGATTGTGCTGGACAGTCAAGAGGAGAAGGTTAACACCCGCACTACACCTCAAGCAACACATAGCCCTTCAAAACCCACACCACCAACACCCACACATAGCAACATTAAATCCACATATGCAGAAGCCCTTAACTGTAACCTGCCCAAGCAACAAGGACCTCCGAAGCTAAAATGCAAACAAACACCAGTCACAACCAAAGTTTCACATAGCTCACAACACCAGTGTGCCACCCAGCAACTGCCCCTAAGGCAAGACAATGTACCTAACACTTTAGTCATAGGTGACTCTATAGTCAGGCACGCTGATGTCCCACTCACCAGGCTGAACAAGGAGAAAATTACATTCAGCTGCCTCTCTAGTGCCAGAATCCGCCACATAGCGCATGCACTCAAGTAACTCCACAAGTACAAATATGACTCTGTCATTGTCCATGTTGGAGTGAATGACATGAGACGTACCTCCCAGGAGTACATGAAAAGAGACATGGAAGAGCTCTCAGATCATATGGCCAAGGCAGGTATGACCCTAGCCCTGAGTAGCATCCTGCCTTCACCCAGAATGATACCACAATATAAGGACAAAATGATTGACTTCAACAATTGGCTAAGCTTCTGGTGTCATTCAAAGGGGCTCCAGTATCTGTCTGCCTGGGACGACATGATTGACAGACCACGATACTTTGCCAGAGATGGTCTGCACCTGTCACCCATGGGATTCAGGTTACTGGCTAAGGCTCTTGTCACCCCTATAGTGCCTTTTTTAGGCAAAGTTCAAAGGACAAAAACACCACCATAACAGGTACAAGCATGCAAATTCTGAAGGTAATGCTAGAAGTCTAAACCTCAAAATGCACTCTCTCGAAGCACTCTTAAAAATGGAGAACATCGATATCTGTGCAGTAACTGAGACCTGGTTCAAGGCTCCAGAGAGCACCCCTGGAATACCAGGCTACAACTCTTACCACACTTTTCGGTCGCCAAACCAGGACCGAGACACTGAAGGTGGAGGAGTGTCCATATTCACCAAGGATATTCACACCACCAGGCTAGTTGCCCAACACAATGCGTCTGAAATTCTCCAGGTGCAACTAACACTAGGTAAGACTGCAATCGAAATTGTAGCTTGCTACAGATCCCCCACCATGCCCCAGGATTCTCACTACACCTTTCTAAACATACTGGAAAATATTAAGATACAACCAAACACCCTAATACTGGGTGATTTCAACTACCCTGCCATTAACTGGGAAAACTACTCGTGTACCAACACCTTTGCCCAGCGGTTCTTGGACTTCATAAATTCCAATGCCCTGGATCAACTAATCCATAGTCCTACCAGGGGCTCCAATATCCTAGATCTGGTCATTACCAACATGGGAAATCGATGCTCCACACCTGTGGTCACCCCCTCTTTGGTCAGGTGTGACCATAAGCCAATCACCCTTAATATCCACACCCCCCACCCCACCCAGTAAGAAAACTTCCATAAAAAACTTCTCCAAAGCCAACTTCATGCTACTCAAATCAGAAGTGACAAACTTCATGACACCCATGCAGATGGGAACTGAAAGTTCGACTGCTGAATCCTACACTAAGGCACTGTACGAGCACATCCACTCATGCATGAATCGTGTCATCCCAAATAGAACCAAATATGCTCTCCTCCAAAAAAAGAAAGCCAATCTGGTGGTCCCCTGCCATAAATAAATTTTACAAAAAAGGAAGAAACTGTTGCAGAAAAGAGGAAAATCCCAGGATGCAAAAAGCTCCCTTACCAGCCTCAGTAAGAAGCTGAGATCCCTCATAAAATCCTCCAAAGCTAGTTACAAAAATAAAATTGCCAAAGATTCCATAGACAACCACAAGGCATTCTATAACTATGTCAAGAATCTAAATGGCAATGCTCAGATCTGTTGTGAGCTAGAACAGAATGGCATTAAATATACTGATCCCAAGGATATTGCCAATATCCTGGCAGGTCAATTCAGTGCCAACTTCACCCCCCTCTCACCCCCTAAATGGCCCATCCTCAATACCAGAAGATTGCCAAATTCCAGTAATAACGGCCACAAAGGTAAAAAATGCACTCTCCAAAGCTAAGAATATAGCATCCATGGGACCAAATGACATCCTGGGCTGTGTACTACATGAACTACAAAATTAACTGGCACCTCACCTAAGTGTCATGTTTAGTCATAGCCTTACCTCATGCTTTGTGCCAACTGAGTGGCGCACAGCTACAGTTATTCCACTCCACAAGGGGAGATCCACCTTGGATCCCGGGAACTACCACCCCATCAGTCTGACGAGCCTGATCTGCAAGGCCATGGAACGTATTATCATGGAACTTATAAACAAAGACATTGGCAACCTTCAAACACTGGACCCCACCCAATTTGGGTTCGTGAAGGGCCGATCTTGCCTTCTGAACCTGATTGACTTCTTCAAATCAGTCTCCAGAGCCGTGGACGAAGGTAAGGTGGTCCACACAGCCTATTGGGACCTCGCCAAGGCCTTTGACACCATCCCCCACTCTGGAATCATAGACAGACTTACTAAGCTGGGCATTAATCACTACATCACTCGATAGGTTACCAACTGGCTTACTGACAGAACCCACACTGTAAAAGTAGCCGACTCCAAATCCAACTCTAGACAAATGACAAGTGGAGTACCTCATGGTTCAGTCCTGGGACCGCTCTTGTTTGACATCTACTTCCCTGAGGTATAGGCCAACACTAAGGGACTTTGGTTAACAAAGTTCACAGATGACTGCAAACTGGGAACCATTATTGAATCCCCAAATGATGTGGATACTCTACAAAAGGGCCTTACAGAAACAGATGCTTGGTGCCAGAGCCATGGGCTCAAGCTCAATGCCAAGAAATGTATAGTTATCCACTTTGGGAAAAAACATGTACCCATAAATTACCATATAGGTGGCAGTACACTAAACACCGAAAGTGTGATAAGAGACTTAGGGGCACAGGTGGACAGTGGTATCACCTTCGGTAAATACATCACCACAACAGTCAGAAAATCCTTCTATGTGGCACACCTCATCACTAAGGGCTTTTCATCCAGAAGAAAGGAGGTCATTATCCCACTGTACTCATCCCTCATTAGACCCATTATAGAATACAATGCCCAGTTTGGTGTGTACCTCTCAAGACATCTGCAACAACTGGAAAGGCTGCAGAAATACCTATCACTAAAAGAATCACAGCCCTAAAGCAGATGCCCTACGCTGACCACCTTAAAAAACTCCAGCTATACTCTGTCGCATATCGTCTGCTCAGAGGCGATCTCTGCTTAACATACAAGGCCATGTCAAACCCAGAGCTGTTGGACATGCTACACTTAAAGAAGTCCCAATCCCTCAGAGCCACACGCTCCAGGGATCTTAACCTTGTCATCACAATAAATAAAGCATGCTGGAGGGATAGGTGCCTGACTCAGAGACTCCGCAGACTCTGGAATAGACTGCCCTTACATGTCAAGCAGAGCGCCTCTTTGTCCCTCTTCAAAAGGAACCTTGACGATTGGATGGGAGAAAGGAAATTCACCCCGGGGATCACGTCGGTCACCCTGCTAGACAGGGTTCCAGGGAAATAAATAGTGTTGGAAGAAATAACCAGGGAATTGTTATGGCTAGACTTGTACAGGCCCTAGGGCCGATAGAGTAGTACCAACCTATGAACTAATAAAAGTAATCTGTATGAAATTTGATCATTCCCATTATATTTTGTGTCATTTCTGTTTTTTTTTTAAGCTTTGTAAACTTGTGTTTTTTTGTGGCAGTATCCCATGGTCCTGGTGTAAATGATGGAGTTACAATATTAGGTATGCATTTTATGCTAATTAGATGTTCATTTTTATTTATTTATTTTTTAGACCAGTTGTCCCTACTTTTTAAAAGCCTTTGTCCAGATTTTCGTTGTCTGCAAGTTGAAAGGTAGGCATTGGTTTCACGGCTAATATTTACAAATAATTCCTATCAAAATAGCGGGTTAATGCTTGGCGCTCATAGTTTGAATGAAGCTAAATTATTTGATCCTAAGTAAATAAGAGTGAAGATCAAAGCAAATACAGTCTGTCATAGAATCATAGGAGGTTACTAGGCTATTGGACCTGAGGCCCTTATAAGCCTAGCCACGAGTTTAGCCAAGTCAGCACCTGATGCCCCTGCCCAGCAAGGACACAGATGGAATACCAGGGTTATATTTTCTGTTTCCCATCCAGTTATCCAGGTTGCACTTAAAAAGGGGTAAAGAGGTACTCTGCTTGATTTGGAGAGGGAGTCTATTCCATAGATGGGGGGGGGGTCTCTGGGACACAAATCTGTCCCGCCAACAAGTCTTGTTGATGTCACAGACCAGGTTGAGGCCATGCATGCGGGTTACTCGAGTGGAGCTTAACTTGCAGATATGCAGCAGTCCCCATCAAGGTGGGGTCCATGATCATCTTGTTTGCCAGACATAGGTCACCTATGAGGAGTTTGAATGAAACTGAGTAGAGGGATAGGGATTTTACCCTGTCTGTGTATTGTAGATGTTTGAGGCCCTGGATTCTCCTGGTGAGGAACCTCTGTGGTCTCCAACTGTTGGATGTGCTTTGTGAGGTACATGCCTAAAGGTGCGTTGTACTGAATAATGGGCCTTATAAGGGAAGAATACAGGGATGTTATGACCTCCTTGTCCCTGGATGTGATACCCTTACTTATAAGGTGGGTCATCTATAAGGCTTTCCGTAGAACGGAAGCAATATGGTAGTCAAAAGTCAGGTTGCTATCAGCCTGGGTGCCCAAATCCTTCACAACTGATTGCTTGCTTAGGATGTTGTTATTAATGTGATAATTTGTGGGCTCGTCATTCTCCCCCCAAAGGGGATGATGATGCATTTTTGGTATTCATCTTGAGACCATGTTTCTGGCACCAGTCATTTGTCTGAGTGAGACCCACTTGGAGGGTGTCCACATCACTAGGGGAACTGATGCCAGCACCCAGCTTGCAGTCATCTGCAAACTTAGTCAGCCATAGCTCACTGGTTTTTGCCTGCACCTCAGAAAAGTTATTTGGGATATACTTTTCTGTTGTGTTGTTTTTTTTCAAGTAGTATGTGTGTGCGTGAGATGAGGTATTTATTGTTGCTAGTTTTATTATACTGGGAAAGTCTGTTGACTTCTATAAGACAGATTTGTGTCTTGTTAGTCTACAGAGTGTTTTGAAGTTGTAGGATTACTCCTCTGGCTGTGACTTGATACTGAAGATGGGGATATGGGATATGCTGACACCGTCAGTATTTATTTGACTATTTTTCTTGTATACTGTATTTCTGCCCATAACCTTGCAAAGGAGGATTGGAAAGACAGGATGATAGCTTGAGGTTAAATATACTGATATCTCGCAAATCACAGTGATTAAAGGGAGTGTATATTTGCTTTGTCTTTATGAATTGTTTGTTGTTACCATGACTACAGAGGAAGCTAGCAGTTGAGGAAAAAAAAGTCAGGGCTTAAAAAGGTGGGAGGGTGAGGATGGGAAAAGTTTAGGTGGTACCTTGTACTGGGACAGGCAGAAGGAAAGCAACGAATGTCAAGGCAACAAAGGTGCAAATCAAATTAGAGTTGGCATAAGGGGTTAACAAAAGGCAATTTTTAGTTATGTAACATGCAAAGTGGGCATGTGGGACAGATTTGGGCTGAAAAATGTGACTGAGAGAGTATAAGAAATGAAAAAATGGATGGTGAATAAATTGTGATTTTATGAAGGAAAGGAAGGGACTGGTGCCATGCTGCGAGCGAGGGAAGGAGTGGGTGCAGCTTGGGTAGAATTATGAAAAGACAAGGGTAGAAGGGAGGATGCTAAGAAGAAACTATCCACCCTAAGGAGAGAGAAAGCACAGGGTTTAGATGACCATTCTCCTGAACACTACAGGAGTCTGCCCACTCTGCTAAAAAATCCCCTGATACAGATTTTCAGTAGGTCACTGGCTAATTCAGAAGTGTCCAAATGCCAACAGACTGTGTGTGCGTTTATATAAGGTGAAGATAGAAGAATGTGGAGAAGTAATAGCATGTTACGCTAACAGCAGAGACAGAAAAAAGTTACAGAAAGATCTGAGGGAGGGACTTGGTTACTTTCCAAGAGGACAGCAATGCACAAGCAACATCCATCTCAGTCTGGCACAGGTGGCTTGCTAGGATAACTACATGGTTTGGCATTATTACCAAAGCTGAGGAACAGGACTGTTACATTGTTGTGAAGTGGGGCACTTTGGGTTGTGATAAGAGAGCCAATGTCAGTAATAAATGAATAGTGGGGTGTGGCATGGGTAGGTCCTGGGTACCTGAGCAAAAAGATTCCAGTAACAGTTGTTTTTTTTTTTTTTTTTTTGCTGATGACGCAGAGATAGGTGCATTATTAAACCTGGAAGATTCTAAAAATGTATTAAAAAAGGCTAACTAGGAAGACAGAAGTTGGCGGTTGAGATTTAGTGCAAAAGGTGCAAAGTCCTGCAGCTGTCTAACACAAACCTTGATGTGAAGTATCATTTGATAGGTGAAGAACTGATGGCTAAAGGGAGGAGGAAGGATGTTATGTTCGTCACAGCAGACTTGCACCAGTAGGAGAGTGAGATGATTTTTGGACCCGCAAAAAGAATGCTACTTTGCGTCCTTAGGGCATAGTCATCCGAAACAGAGGCAATGCTTTCTCTCTGATTTTTGCTCACACAACTCTTTGAGTACTCCTTTGCAGTTGTGGAAGTCATCAGGCTGTTGCAGGAAGATGCAATGTATGTAGAAGAAGGAAAAGTATATAAACAAAGATTAGAGGTGATGAATTTCTTTGTCATTGGAGACCAGAAGGGAAGGGGAGGGATACGATACAGGTGTGAAAGTTCATCTCATGAAGATGTGAAGGATTCATCATGAACAGGCAGGAGGGGACATAGAGCAAGGACCAACTATTTCCTGCATGTGCAGTAGTACTTCTTCATAGAGACAGTTGTGGACACACAGAATGGCTTACTAACTGGTGGAGAGGGACTCCTGGCAAGCAGTCAGGAGGGAATGGAAAGGGGGGAGAATGGTTGATGGGAAAGATAGGGCTAGTGAGATAGAATGTTAAAATCACTTAAACAGCAGATTAAATAGGTTGCTGCCTTCTTGTGCCTTCTTTTAAATGTACTGAAACATGCTTTTAAAAGTAACCACATCAATGAGACGTGGAAGCCTCAGGTGGAACAGGGTTATAATAGTAATAACATGTCCAACTAAATGTTGAACGGCAACTGAAGATGGACTGTGGTCAAGAGCACCATAAACTTTATCCAGCCCCCTGCCCCCAATAAAACAGACTGAGCCTTCACTAGTAAATATTCTGCTTTAAAATAAATGTAAATCCACAAGCAAATGAACATATCCAGTGGTTCTAGCCAGATGGGATAACTTATTCTTTGTTAACCCAGGGAGGGTGCCGATACAACTGGACCATTTTTAGGCTTAGCCTGGGAGACGGTATCTAGCACGTTAATAAATAACCAAAATACACTAAACATAATGATAATGATGATAATTAATATAAAGCAGTATTTTTCTTTTAATGAATGTTTTTTTTTTCATTAATGGGGAGTATGTTTGTCACTCTTCATTTGTCGAATAGCTCAGCAAGAATGTAAGTAAAATATCTTAGTTGTCCTTATGTCAGCTGTTGTATCACCATAGTAAAGGCAAGGAATATGCAAAGCAAATATTTTACCAGATCAGTAAATGAAATGTGCTCAGCATCAAAATTATCAGTGGGTGATAGAGGCCATGGGGTTTGGTGATAGCAGTTATGGAAGAAAATACTAGAAAAACTGATTCTCATTTCAGTTTTGTAAGAGGAACGTAAGAAGGAATTGATTTGGATCTTGAACTGTACAGAATCAAAATACTAAATACACTTATTAGAGAAAATGGTTTATTTTTTCCATCCTTCAAAACAGTTTCCCAGTGCCATCATGTATTTTCCTTTTCCATGTTTGTTCTTTCACACGTTAATTGATCATCTAGAACATGTTGTTTTCCAGTATTCTAGAATACTGTAGGTAGTTGGCTCTGGACATCTCTGATTCAGTAATAGAAATAGTCAGTTTTTATGACTGTCAACTAGTGAAATTGTCATCATAGCTTCCCTGAAGGGATCAACATATTTGTGTAGTTTTAAGACTAAAAAATAAAGGTGTTCCCTCTTAATAATTAACTAGTAGTTAAACTATTATTATTGTGTAATATATATTATGTGTAATATGTTTGTATTGATTGTTGTGTAATAGATATTGGTTAATAAATATATTCACCTAGATATTTTGTTGTCTGTAATTTATCACTACCAATTATTGCATGCTGCATATCATTGTAGCATCTGAAAAGTGTCTGTATAGTGCCAAAAACCTGCTTATGTTTAACGAAAAAAAAATTCAACCAGTGAAATTATGTAATTCTGCTGTTGTGAGAGATTTGATCCTAGATGACCCCAAGGGAGAATTAGATGCATCAGAAGTTCATGTGATGTGCTACTGTCCTGTTGCCTTACTTGTGCTGTATATTTGTATTGACTGAAATACTTATACCTTGCATCTAAATTAACCTGGTTTCTCCCTACTCTATCTCCTCTCTTTTCTCTCCAACCCCCTCAGCTTCATACCTTCTAACTCTGCTCTTGACTAAAGGACCATCCCTGAGTGAAGACTAAGGACAACAGGCAAATAACTCCAGCCTCCTCAATTAAGAAGTAAAACTACTTGCTGTCCTATAACCAGAGCCCTGTACCTTGGGAAGCAATAAAGTACGTGTTTCCCCAACCAAGTAGTAAAACTGATACTTTCTCAATTTTTTTTTGTTATTTTTCCTATATGTATTAAAAGTTCTGCTGCCTAGCCAGGTTACCCAGCAGCCTTACCCCTTCCTAGCCCTGCATTACTCATTATCTTGCCCTTGCTAACCCATTCTATAACTGTAAAGTGCCCCTTCCTCTCTTGATAAAATAACCAACTCTGTTCTCAGTCTCTCCCTCACCCCTGAATAACTCCTACACTCTTCTCTTTTCCTTCCAGGTCAACTCTCTCTCCACTAGTCCTGCCTTATATTCTCACCCTTCTCTGTCACCCTGCTACATCTCCCAAGTACAGCTCTGCTGTACAGGACTGCCTATATACCTCTTAGTCTACTTGCTGCACTCCTCAACTTCTGCCCTTTTGCTTCCCCTCTTCTTCACCACCTCAAATAATCTTAACTAACACTCACCCTTACTTCCAGTAAGGTGAATTGCAGTAGCCTGCTGCTCACTGATTGTTCTCTCAGACTCTCTCATCCTTCCTGTCTGAACCCGCTCCGTTCGCCCTGCGGGCTCACTCCACTCCCCTACCCCGCCCCCAAATCCCACACGCCCCTAGCACTCCTACATTTATTCCTCAATCTCTCCTCCGCCTTGTTTTAATTAACCAATTAGCTCTTCTCCCCGCCTTACAACTACACTTAATCCACCCAGTCTAAATTACCCAACTTCTGCCTCTCCTTTCCACTTCTTCTACCCAATCTCCTCAGTCTCCTCTATCACCTCTCTCTCAATACTCCTACTCCCCAAACATCTTACTACTTTATCCCTGCCTCCTTCATACAACTTCAGATAAACTACTTCTCTCCATACTGTCATTCCTCACCTCTAACATACTCTTTACTTCCACTGACACTCCCTTCTCTCCCACTTTATACAACCATGGTTTCCTCAGTCCTCCAACAACTTAAAGTCCCCTGCTTCCTCCTTCTCTTTCTGATTCCTTTATGCTATATCACCTCTCACTCTTTCTTTGCTTATACAATTTCCCCAACAAAAATAACTTCCCCCTCAAACTCCCTTCACCATAACTCTTTCTCTCACTTCCATTCTATCTCTTCTTATCTTATCCCACCCAATCAACTTTATCTGTTCCACTATAAAATACTATCCACTACTGCTACTACATTTACACACAAATTAACCTTATATCCAACTAAACCCTCTATCTCTATACCAAAATTTCTTAGGTCTTTTCTACTCAATAATATATTCTTAGCTGGAGATATCCACCCCAATCCTGGCCCCATTCTCTTTGCCAACAATAATCACCCAACTCCTTCTCCCCCACCCCTAAACATATTAAAAATCTTCACCTTGAACTCCCAAATTCTCAATAACAAAGTCCACCTCTTCCAGGCCTGGTTAACCCACAACCAACCAGACATCTTAGCCATTTCAGAGACTTGGCTTAAACCCCATATCTCTGATTCAGAAATACTTCCCCCTGGATACCACATTATTAGAAATGACCGACCTATAAAAAAAGGTGGAGGCTCTGCCATAGTTTACTCTAAATCACTAACTGTAATTCCCCTCCAAATTCTAGTTCCTCAATTTGAAAATACTGAACTTACAGCTGGGCTACTGAAACTAAATAGACACAAAAATATCTGTATTATTGCCCTATATATCTCCCCTGGAAATAATATCCCCATCCTCGAAGTCATTCTCCAATGGGCTTCTACTAAAGTTAACTACGAAACATACATCTTAGGTGATGTAAATATCGACTGGAATAAAATTAACTCTCTCTCCCCCTCCCTTGCCATCAACCTTTATAACTTCACTCAAACAATCCAGCATATAACTAGACCCAACAAAACTAATCCTCCAGGTTCCTCTATTGACTGGATCCTAGTCTCCAATCCAAACAAAATCACTAATTCTGGAACAATTCCAGACACCATTAGTGACCACCTCCCAGCCTTCATTCATCGCACTACCATCTCTTCCCCTCACCAACATCAATACATCCTAACTCGTAATCTTAGTAACTTCAACCCCACAACCTTCTCAAACCTATTCAAACAAATGAACCGGCAAGACCTTAGAACTCTCCCTCTTGATGCTGCTATCAACTACTTCAACTCTGTTTTCTTAGATACACTTAACTCTCTCGCCCCTATCAGAAATAAAAGGGTAAAAATAAATACCGCTCCTTGGTTATCTAAACATACTAAACAAATTATGTATCAAAGGGATAAACAATGGAAGCTGTTCCAAAACAATAAACTGCCCAACACCTTGCTCCAATATAAGCAACTACGTAACCAAGTAAAACAACTAATTACCAAGGACAAAAAATCCTATTACTCCAACCTCCAATCTAACAATAACAATAACCCCAAAAAATTCTGGAACTCTATAAACTCTCTCCTTAATCCCGGTTCCAAAAATAATCCCTGTCCTGACCCAAATAAATCTGGCCAAGAACTATGCTCAGAATTTAACTCTTTCTTCTTACAAACAGTATCTGACCTAACTAAGACCTTCCCTACCAATATCCCTTCTGTTCCCCTTTATTCTCCTTCCAATTCCTCCAATAACCCTCCCCTTAGATTTGAGCTCAAACCTGTCTCTACTAACTTCATAAAAAAACTTCTATCTAAACTTAAACCCTGCTCTAATGCCCCTGACAATATTCCCTCCTCCTTTCTAAAATGTGCTACAGATGGGATAGCACTCCCAATCAGCATCATCATTAACAGATCTATTAACAAATCTTACGTCCCCAAATTATGGCGCTCAGCTTATATCCTTCCACTGCACAAAGGAGGCAAGAATACCAACATCTCAAACTTTCACCCTATTGCTTTACTCTCACCTATCTCTAAAATCTTAGAAAAGTGTGTCCACTCCCAACTTATGCCTTTCCTAACCAAGAACCATCTTCTAACACCTACCCAACATGGCTTTCGTTCTGGTCATAGCACTACTACTGCTCTATTATCCTACTTAGAAACTATCAATCAAGCCCGAGACTCAGGTCACCTGGTCTCTACCGTCTTGCTTGATCTCTCTAAAGCCTTCGACACTGTTTCTCATAATCATCTTCTCCTTCAACTATCAAACCTGCATCTATCTCCTAATTCTCTATCCTGGTTCTCTAGCTACTTATCAGATAGGTCTCAGGCAGTCAAATGGAAAAACTCCATCTCCTCCTTCCTACCCACCCCAACAGGTGTACCACAGGGATCCATCCTGGGACCCATGGTCTTTAATATTTTTATTAATAACTTTCATTCTGCTATCCCCGATGCCAAAATTATTCAATACGCAGACGATTCAACCGTAGTCTGCTCTGCCTCAAACATCTCTGAACTGCTTCTCAAAACCCAAGCTGTCTTCTCAACCACTGAAAACTGGATGCACAAAAACCACCTCTCCCTTAACGCTAACAAATCCAAAATTCTCCTCTTCTCCCCTAGAAAATCTTACTCCTTCGATAAAGACACTTTCAAAGTCCTTAGCAACTCTAAATCCACTATTGAAGTTGTTCCCCCTGCAAAACTCCTCGGTGTTACAGTTGACGAATTCCTAAAGTTCGACATATACATTCAACAAAATATTAAAAAAAAACATCAAAAACTAGGCATGCTATACAGGAATAATCGCTTTCTCTCTCTCACCACCAGGCACACTCAGGCCACTACCTACCTTTTGCCCTCTTTACTTTATGGAGCCCCTCTCTTAACTAACTTGTCATACTCTGTCACCTCCAAACTAGAAAGCTGCTATAACAAAATCTCTAAATTTGCCTCCAGCTGTAAAAACTCCACCCATCATTGCCTTTCCCTTCAATCCCTAAATTGGCTAGAACTACCAAACTACCTAACCTATCTGCAGCTCACAACAGCACACAAACTTATATTTCAGGCATCTAACTGTCCTGCTCTAGCTAATATCCTTCCTTCCTACACCCCTAAGAGATCTCTCAGATCTGAACATCAAAATCTGATTGCTATCTAGAAACCTAAAGGTCCTGCTGGCCAACTTCTCCTCTCTTTCACTATCGATAAGGCTTGGAACTCTCTCCCTTCCTCTCTAAGAACAATATCAAACATTGAAAATTTCAAAACTCAGCTTTTCAAACATCTGTCCACTAAGTGGAAATGCTCCTGCTTTCACCCTACCTAAAACTATGCAAAAACTCACCAATATCCTACCTAGAGCGTAAAAAGGTGAGGCAGTCCTTTAGTCCACCCCAACTAAAAACTATCCAAGAACATATTCATACCACATGGAGTGCTCCATTGCACTCAAAATGTCCCAACGACTTATCCTCATACCGCTTCATGTAAATATTGTAAATAGATTTCTTAACTCTCTTCTCTATGTGCTTATATAATGCATTTTCTCAAACTACTCTATAGGAATACCTTTACAGATGTATAACCTTCTAAGAATGTGCTTATGTGCTCAAATAATGCATTGTCTTAAATTACCCTATAAGAACAGCTTATAATTGTATAACCTTGTAGAATAACCTTAGTGAAGTTGTAGTTGACTTTGTTGTAATAATGAATGTTCCTATTGTACAAACTGGTCACCTCAATGTATCATTCATATTTTATATTTCTGTATTTTGCATTTGTACATCTGGAGCTTTTCTCCCCGGGCCTCCACTGAAAACGGGTCCTCAGGGCCCAGTGGACTTCCCCGTTAATCAAACTGGAAATAAATAAATAATAAATAAATAATGGGCCAGATTCAGGAAGCCTCCGTGTAAGAGTTATAACTCTTACACGGAGGCTGCAGTGAAACTGTGTGATGTCAGCATGTCATGCATATGCATGAGGTGCATGAGGCATGCTGAATCACACTAGTAACTCTTACACGGTTCGTGTAAGAGAGTAGGGGGCGTGTCAGTAGGCTAAGCCCTGCAAGCGGACACGCCCCCGGAAGACTAGAATGGCTGAAAGTAAACAGCCACGAGAGAGGCCATGGAAATGTGCATAAACACACTACACAACACATGCCCCGATAGACCATCACTGTATAAAGTGAAGAGATGTAATAAAATTAAATTAAAACCTTTTTTTTTAAACCCCGTAAATGTTTGCTACTGTGTGCCTGCAGCTGGTGTGCTACTAGCGCAATCACAGTTAGCAATCAGTGGAAAAGGATATAAGAACTAAATATGCAAAGTAAGCCAAGAAGTAATAGCTTAGCGGTAGAGTTGCTGGCCTAAGAGTAGGCAGGCAGGGTTCGAGCCCCCACAACAACCTTTTTTTTTTGTAAATAAGCACTAAAAAGCCCCCTGACAGTATTGTACACATGTAAATGTATTCCCTTTTGTAAAATGGAATGAAACGGAGCATATATTCTGAAGTAACACAATAACAAAAATAGTCAGAAATGTACTGATAGCTAAGCTGCTGTGAGACGGAGTGCCCGTAGCTGAGTAGTGTTTAAAAAGCTGCAAACTGCGTGCCTGTTGCTAGGCATCGGTTTAACAGAGTGAAACTGTTTGCAACTAGCTGTGCTTAGCTGAACATGTGTGTCACTAGCCAATTAAGGTTTATCCCAGCGCACACCGCTTGCATGGCGCCCCACAAGCTAACTGCTAGTGCGATGCGTTAGCTCCGCGCAAACGAGCGCAGACCTGGTTTTAAGTGCTTAAAAGTGCTTTTGGCATGTTTGATTGACAGGTCTCAACTCATTTCTGTCAGGAAAATCAAAAATCAGTTGCCAGATTCGAACCCAGGATACCATGCACTAGAGTCAAGGTACTAAACCACTAAGCCATGACAGCAATACCTAGAAATGCAGAAATAGCATATATATGGGATAAAATCCAGAATGGAGCATGATAAAGCATTTTCAGTGAAGTAGATACAATTCCAAAACGGCCAATCAGAGAAAATCGGCATATATAAGCCCCATAGGCGGGAATACACAGCAGAAACGATTGTAGATCAGAGCTGCAGTCAGAATGAGTGGAGTAGGTGAGGGACGTTGCTTTCGAAAGCACAGCGTTGGGGCGTTGAGGAGTCCAGATACATGGTCTGGCTCCTTGTCCATCATCACGAGGCCCAACTCATGCAGGGCCAGGTCTCATGGGGAGCATATAGGGCAGAGGCATGGGACCAGTTGGCTCGTGATCTGACCAGTGCTACTGGCATTCCACGCACTGGTGAGCAGGTCCGTCACCACCATGCGGACTTGAAACGACGCAAGCAAGACCAGTTGTCCGAATGGATCCAGGAGGCCCGGATATGCCCAACGCCCCACTACTGAGTAAGTTACATTTTACTTATGTATGTAAGGATTTCAACTAGCTGATACCATGGAGATGTGTAGTCCAATATTACTTCTTTTGTATTACAGCTGCAGGTGTCCGCCTATGAATCGCGAGATGCATGCCCGTAGGCTGGTGCGGATGCGCCACCGCAGGTTAGTAACCCCACCCAGTACTTGTAAATAAATATTATACTGTAGCATGTATCAGAACACTGCAGTGTATTGATTAAAAGTAATATAATGTGCAAGCAAGATTTGAAAGTCTGCAGGTATGGCTGCAACAAGTTCATCAGTATGCAAGTGTAACTGGAAATATAATTGATAGAATTAAACAGTGCTGTAATACAGATGTCCCACCATTAATTAAATATAGTGTAACCTGCAGTAGTCTCAAGAGTACAGCTTCAGAATCTGAGGTAGTCACATGTGAGATATATCCCCTGTTGAAATGCTGAATCATGACAGAAGTGAGGCTGTTGGAAAGTGTTTGAATCACCACTAGTCTAACATGTGAACAAAGCCTAGAAGTAGCAACCTGAACTGTGAATTTGCAGGAAGTGTGAGACTGACAGAAAGGGTCATGTATGAATAAATAAAGTAGTAATAACCGCCGAATATATTAGCCCCAGTGTGTTTCTACAGAACTAAATGCATGTGGGAAGTACAACTTAATATACCAAACTGATTTCAGTGTGTCAGAATCTGGAATGTCTAGCCAAATGCTGTATATGGTGATCACAGTAAACAATTTGCAGATAGAATGAATGATTATCTGACAGACTAAACAGCCATAGTTGTCCCCTGTCCTGTCATCAAAGTGTAGCAGGATGATGTATCTGATCAAATTCAAAATAAGTAGGATAGTGATGTATTTGTAACAGGTGTAGCTTGACAGTCAAATAAAATTTATTTTGAAACATCAGCCTCAACTTAATTGTGTACCTATTATAAATGTAAATCAATGTGTAACATATGAATGTGTCATCACTTTCTATCTCCGCCCAACCCTATAATTCCATATAACAACACCCACTAAATAATGGTATGTGAACATTTCATTAATCATGGACATTTGTCCATTTCAAAAATATATGCATGTCTGTTCGTGCATGTGCCCTGTTCATACCTGCAAATCTGATGGCCTGTTGCCATTAATCAACCCTGCATGTTGTTTGACTGTGTATTTCTGTTCAAATAATGCATGTGATATTGATATGCCCCTTGTTCAATGGTGTTAATATCTGGGTGTTTGTTTGATGGGAATACCAATGCATGCTGTTACAACTAATCTGAATGGAATACAATGCCACTAACCCAAACTAACATAACTACTCACAAACCTAGAACGCTTGGGAAGGCAGGTCCCAGCGGACCCACCTCTCCCACCTCAGCTGGTGACTGCACCTGGCACTAGTGCCCAGGCCGGACCCTCCGTGGCCCTGTGCCACCTTCGGGTGGAAGCGCTGCAGGGGATGGGGCCCGCCCCCTCTGCAAGTGTGGCCGGAGGGGTTCGCCCACTCACCCTCCGCTGTGTCCGGTCTGTGGTGCAAGGGAGATCCAAGACACTGTTCTTGGGCCCCTACGCCAGCTCGAGGCTCGTGGTGGCACAGCTAACGGCCCCGCCGCTTGCCCCGCCTACACAGCCCCAGCACAGCCCCGGCCCTGGGCTGTGAAGGAACAGTGGCAACTGCCTATGGGTGGGGATATCAGTTCCACTGTTGCCATCTGTGGGCTCATGCATCTTGGAAATCCCAACCTCCGTCCCCGGCCAATTGTGTAACCCCCACGTGTGTCATACACCGCCCTGTATGCGCCTTGTCTGTCTTGTCTGTTAACCTACCCAACCTACCTCCCCAGCTATACCGACTTCCTTCACCTGACATACCAAAGGGCACTCTGTACCCACAAAAAAATTACGCCCCATACATAGCTGTCCATGTCGCACACATGTCTGCTTGACATTGAAACAGTTAATTACAATTGGCTCTACAACAACTATTAATGTTGTCCTGACACCTCTCTCAGGGGTGAAAGGTTTCTAATGTCTCACCAAAATACATGGAAATGCACAGCTGTTGCTGCCAAAGACATGGGCATCTATGGGCCTTACCTACATCCCTCCTGCAAATCCCACGCTTGTTTCCCTACTGTCTTACCCTCTTTGTGACCCCTTTTTCACCACTTTCCTGTCACCCCTTTTTCTTTTCTTTCAAAGAAATTAGCTGGTGTGCTTGTGTTAGCGGAGCTCACCGCCAGTGCAAGCATGAGCTCCGCAAAACGAAAGCAGACCTGGTTTAGTGCTTAAAAGTGCCTTTATGGCACTTTGATTGACAGGTCCTGTACTCAGTTTGAAAGTTTGCTAAGAAAAATAAATTCCCACTGTCAGTCTCGAACCCAGGACCTTGGTAACATTAGTCTGTATGACCTACCACTAAGCCATGCCTGCTTTACAAGAACACACTGCTAAAATAAATATAACATGTAATAGTAGGAATCAGTATAAAGGCAATATAGGAGATGTACTATCTAAAGCATGTCAGGTAGAGTTTTAATGGCCAAATTACTTGATTCCCATACTAGTTCAGTGTGAACAGAAACAGCCCTGCTACCTGTTAGCTTGTACATAATAATGTAAGGTAATGTACATATGTGAAGGTATGTATATCTACACATACATATATATAAATATATATTAATACATATGAAATATAGTCGTAGGTCTCAGTAGCCATACACACTCACTACAGGAAACAGTGAACATAATTGCAGCAACCTGAATCTGCAACACAGCCTGACCCCTGTGTGACCTACTTACCCTTCTAACTGCTTAAAGGTGGCCTCAGCACTTTGATTGACAAGTCCTGTACTCAGTTTGAAAGTTTGCAAAGTAAAAAAATTCCCACTGTCAGTCTCAACCCAGGACCTTGGTAACATTAGTCTGTATGACCTACCACTAAGCCATGCCTGCTTCAAGTAAGAACACAGTGCTAAAATAAATATAACATGTAATAGTAGGAATCAGTATAAAGGCAATATAGGAGATGTACTATCCAAAGCATGTCAGGTAGAGTTTTAATGGCCAAATTACTGGATTCCCATACTAGTTCAGTGTGAACAGAAACAGCCCTGCTACCTGTTAGCTTGTACATAATAATGTAAGGTAATGTACATATGTGAAGGTATGTATATCTACACATACATATATATAAATATATATTAATACATATGAAATATAGTTGTAGGTCTCAGTAGCCATACACACTCACTACAGGAAACAGTGAAGATATATGCAGCAACCAGAATCTGCAACACAGCCTGGCTCCTGTGAGACCTACTAAGCCCTTTAACTGCTTAAAGGTGCCTCCAGCACTTTGATTGATAGGCCCTATACTCAACTCAAAAGCAGAATATGAGCATACTAGTAGGCCCTACCACAAGACCATTGTAACACTAGTCTGTATGACCTACCACTAAGCCATGACTCTCATACAGGAATATAGTGCTAAATAAGTGGAACACGTAATAGTAGGAATGAAGATAAAGGCAATATAGTATGTCTACTACCCAAAGCATGTCATGCAGACTTTTATAGTCCCAATTACTGGGTTCCCATACTAGTGTAGTGTTAACAGAAACAGCCCTGCTAATTGTTAGCTTGTACCCAATAATGTCAACTAATGTACATATATGAAAGTATGTATATGTACACAGATATATATATATATATATATATATATAGCAATACATATGACATATAGTTGTAGGTGTCAGTATGCATACACACTCACTATAGGGAACAGGCAAGATAAATGCAGCAACCTGAATCTACAACACAGCATGAAGCATGGTAGATGTACTAACCTTCACACTCACAAAACACTGTCAACAGCATACCAGCATGGTCCACGCCCTACAATCTGAAAGGGCAACGCCTATCTCACATACCCTTTTATAGCAGTGTCCTGAAATCACAGTGAGACATGCAATCAGTACACACCCAGCTGCATGCAATTAGCAAATGCTGCCTTACAATTGGTGCAGAGGCCATCACATGGACCTATGCAGATACCTACAAAAGCAATGAGTACCCACACTACACTCATGCAATACATTCATTGCACAAAACCGACAGAGAAAGAGAGAGAGAGACAGAGAGAGAACAAAACAGAAATAAAGACAGCCAGCAGCAAAACCAGCAGCAGCAGCAGCAGCAGCAAACTTCAAGCAGCACCAGTGACACACCAACAGCTGCCACAAACACAGGTAATGCAAAGTAGCAGGTTAATCCTGTGTATACTGTGACACCTCCAAATGTATCATAGTTCACTATCTATAGGTATGTCCATGAGATAGGTTGTGTGTACATAGTCATGAAATATAAACATATGTAATATTGTTGTACATGTGGGCCATAACTAACACTTCCATAGCTTAGAACACAAGGCCAGTTGTGCATATGATGCAGTAGTTCCCAGGGTCAGTAGAGGTTCCTCCTCATTGGTGTGGGACCACTGTGTATGTATGGCACTGTTCAGGTACATATCCTGTAGTATGGCCAGGGATTAATATCAGTCTGTCATGTGGTGCTATGTCCTCCAGGGGTGAATGTAGCACACATCCAGGGATACCATTTCGTAACAGTGATGATATGTGTTCTGCAATGATGAGGGTGGCTCTCACCTGGACATGTGAGAGGATAGGGAGGTTACAGTCATCTGGGATAACTAATAACACGTGTGTAGGACAATGGGGGGGGTACCTGCACCTAAACTGTCTGCAACAATGTTGGCAATATCTGTGCATTTGGTGAATGTGAAGCATCTTAACACTGCAGACAACAGATGCCTTCCCGCCATGTGAATCTGCCCTGTGCTGCAGTAGCCTCCTACTATTGTTATACAATATGCCTGTATCTGTAGTCCACTGGACAGGATTAATAAGTGGTGTGCAGTTGTTCTGGGTTAGATAACTGTGTGCACAGTACATGCAGTATGTGGGATGTCTGTGGTAAGCATATGCAAAGGTGCTGGCGGTGTGTGTTGTGGCTTCCACTGGCCCAGTGGGCTGCATGGATAGCATCACTGTCATAACTACTGAATAACTGTGTAATAACATGCATACATAGCAAGGTAGTGTACTGTGCTTGTGGTGTTGTTCAGATATGTATATCCAGGCTGAGTAATGTGTGTCCACATCACAGGGTTGGATGGCAGCACACATCCAGTATGTATGGATGAACACCCAGAATGTGTCAGACGTGTCACCTGTGCAGAAGTATCTGGCCATTACCTGTGCATCCCCACAACACACACACATGCAACATATGGCAGATGTACTATAGCAGTACACACATGTTCATAGGTTCATACTAGGCTATCTGCCCGAGGGCATTTACAAGCCTAGCCCATCGCTTTGTGGCTTACGCCACCCCTTTAGTATGGGGAACCATACCCATTATTTTGCTGTGCCTCTGTCGAGCAGTGACACGGAGGTAATCCCTGGGGTATATCTGCGATCTCCCATCCATTGGTCAAGATTTCTCTTGAACAAGGCCAGCGAGGTGCTCTGCCTCACATATACCGTGATTTTGTTCCACAGCATAGGGAGTCTTTGGGTGATGAATCTATCCCTCCAGCATGTCCTATTAATAGCCGTGTCGAGGTTTAAGTCTCCGCCTTGTGGCTCTGATGGATCTAGGTTTTTAGGTGAAGCATATTCATCAAATCTGGGTTTGACATGGCCTTGTATGTTGGGCAAAGGTCACCTCTGAGCAAGCTGTAAGTTTACTGAATAGAACATACATGGACATGCTGGAGGGGCAAATTCCTAACTGAGAGGCTCCCTTCACTCTGTAATGAGCTCGAACAGTTGAGAATGAACAGTTCATAGGTTCATACTAGGCTATTTGCCCTAGGGCATTGGTAAGCCTAGTAGAATGTGTTTGTCTTTGCCACCCAATCACAAGTTATGCTGCTATGCCCTTGTCCGACTTTTTAGTATACTTTGCCTCTGTCTAACAGCTTACATAGAAGTGATACCTGGGGTACAACTATGATCTCCATCCACTCATCCAGATTCCTATGGAAGAGAGTCAATGAGGGACTCTGCCTAACCAGTAGTGTGAGCTCATTACAGAGTGAAGGGAGCCTCTCGGTTAGAATATGCCCTCCAGCATGTCCATGTATGTCAGTGCTGAGGTCCAGCTCTCCTGAGCATGTGGCTGTATGGGACTCTGATTGCCTGAGGTGCATCACGCTCATTACTGCTAGGTAGGACATGGCTGTATATGGCATGCACAGATTGCCTCTGAACAGGCAGTATGCCACTGAGTCCAGCTGGATTCACTTTACCTGGGCAGCATATGACATCTGTGTGAGCCATTGCATCCCCTTGATGATGTACTGTTGTCCTGTACCAGTTGCTGTAGGTGTCTGGTTAGGTACATCCCAAAAGGTGCATTGTACGCAATTATAGGCCTGATGATGGATGAGTACAGAGGCACAATGACCTCCCCTGCCATACATGTGAATCAGTCATGATTAGCTGGGCTATATAACATGTCTGTCAATCCACGCTGGCCATGTGGTAGACAAATGACAGACCGCTACCATGTTTCTTCCCCAGGTCCCCAACCACGCCTTCTGTACTCAATGGCCTAACACCTATGTTGTACTGTGCCACCAATGTGGAGGCGTGGGAATCTGCATTGAATACTGATACTCCCCCTCCCTTGTTCAAGTGTTGTGGCCGACAAGAATGGTAACAGCTATAACGCGGTAGTACTGGTGTGTTCCTGTGAAACCTGAAACAGGTTCATGTTACTGCACAGATATCGATGTCCAGAATGCTAGGTAGGGTTTTGGGTGCGTGCATCCTTGGGTCTAGACGCCCAGTGTTGAGTAGCATCACTCTTACTTCCTCATCCTTTGTGATACAAATGGATGTGGGTTTGCCTTATGAGCCTTGCCTAATACAGGCACTATGGGTGTAGCAGGAGGCTCCGCCAAATGTCAATAGGACTGTGGTGACAGGTGCAAGCTGTCCCTAGCAAAGCATACCACCCCAAGATGGCAGGCATTGGCACACCTGTGAATGACACCAGTATGTCAGTCAATTGTTGGAAGGGATCATCGTGCCTTGATATTGTGGCATTGTTCTAGGTGAGGGTAGGATGCTACTCAAGGTCAGGGTCAAACTGTCTCGGGCTACGTGCTCAGAGAGCTCTGTAATGTCTCATGTCATGTAGTCCAGGGAGGAATGTGTCAGGCCATTCACAGCAGCATGGACATTGACTGAGTCATACCTGTACCTGCCTTGGGGTTACCTGACTGTTTGTGTTATGTGGCAGTTCATAGTGCCTGACAGGCTGCACACCGTGACCCTCACCTCGCTAAGCCTGGTGAACGTGATGTGAGTGTGCCTGATGATAGAGGCACCTAGTACAGGTGTATGAGGTGTGTTGTTAACTGTTAATGGCTGTGAGTGTTCAGCACATTGGCTTTGTGTGATATGTGTTGCACATGTTCGCTTATGTGGTAGTGGTTGCCTGGATGTCTGCTTAGGAGGTCTCTGCTGCATAGGCAGAGCTGTGGTCTGAGCCTACAAGTATGATCATGTGTGATCATGTGTTAGGTCCGCTGTTGTGGTAGGTCTACGTGAGACTGGAAGTGTAGTGAGTGATCCCCTTTGCCACGTGACTGGTTATGGCGGTATTGAGTAGACAGAGCCTAGCCTCCAGTCTGGTATATGGTTGCATCACTCACATGAGTTTGAATTTGTTGTTAGGAGGAGGGGGTTGTCTGTGTACATGCATCTGTTCTAACATTGTCTCTGGAGTACCACACTCACCAGCTGGACTGAGGAGGGAACTGACAACTGACCTCTGGACATGCTAGAATACTATTGTGAACTCTGTAATCACTAATGATTGAAAACAAGGTCCAGTGGGGAGTGAGGGTGTACTGACATTACCTACAACTGCTGACTGATATAAAAGCGCCAGTGAGCAAATGCCAGGTAACCTAAGTGCAATGTGTCACAATGAAGTAAATGCAACAATGACAAGCAGTCACTTGCTGTCATGTGTAACATGGAAGTACGCACAGTAAGCAATGCAGATAACAGTAGTGAGTCACAGATGTGTTGCAAAGATGTGTACTATGTGGAAGTAGCATACCAGTGAAATAACAAGCTAACAGATAACAAGCATATAAACAAAGGTAGATGCAGGAGGCCTGATGTAGTGTTTGCTACAACAAACAAGGTGTAGCAATGTCAGTAAGATACAGCTCAGATATGCAGGCACTATAAACCTGAAACCAGATGTCCCCAGCTATGAATGGCAGAGTACAGCCTATTGTCACACATGAGTGCAGACCACAAACCTCGTTAATGTTAAATAACTGGCCTGAAGGCCAACTGCCCATACCAGAAGTAATACACTTGTACACTGGGCCCACAATCAGCAGTTCCCAACTTCAATGGATGAAAGATATGTGTCCTGCCACCACAGTGCTTGCCACCAACCTCCCTAATGTAAAACAACTGGTCTGAAGGCCAAGTACTTAGTACAAATGACATAGAATGATAGCTACACTGTAATCAGGTTTTAACCAATCAGTAATAAGTAGAAGTTAACACTACCTGTATAGAATGTGTACCATGTATTGTTGAGATACTATGCTGATAACCTGTTTGTGTACCTTTCCAGATAGACATGGCACCTAAACGGAATCCTGCCTACTCTGCTGCAGAGGATGACGTGATCCACCAGAGCCTGGTGCGTGACTATGCCATCCTGTTCTCACGCACCACCCAGAATCAGCAGGAGAGGTCTGCACTGTGGCAAAACCTTGTTAGCAGGATAAATGATGTTGGCATGCATGATAGGACATATGAGCAGGTGAGACATCACTGCAGTGATTTGATAAGAAATGTCCGCCAGCTGCTGCAGATATCCGCAGGCAACAGGCTGCCACAGGTGGGGTGGCCACACATCCCCCTCACCAGACAGGAGGGGCTACTGCTAAGTGTTGTGGATCCAGCCCCAGAACAACAGCAACCATCATGCATCCTGATGGAGGTTGGATCCACACAGCAGCAAGACAGCGAAGCTGCAGGTAAGATGCCATATTCATTTATTGTTATTACTTTTACATTTGTTGACCCAGATAGTCTAGCTGGATATAAGTTCATTTTCAGTAGAGGCCTGTGGAGAAAAGCTCCACACATAACGTAATAAAGGCAGACAGACAAGTTGTCATTACAGACAGCCAACATAATAGAATTGTACACCAGCCTGTTAATTAAATCAACATACATGTAAGGAAGTCAAACAGTTTAGAGTCATACACAATGTACCGTTGGTTTCAAAGCAATCCTACCTAAAGCATAATGGTTATGCAATAAGGCAAAAGCCATATACATAATAGTTAGGGCTCAGAAGGGTAGAGAAGTAGAAGGAGTATGACAGATACAATGATATGGAAGAGGCAGGAGTCAAGAAGGGAAGTGAGGAAAAGAAGGAAGACAGTCAAGAGGAGGTGGGAGGGATGGGAGAAGTAGGTCAGAGCATAGAAGGACATCAAGGTGAAAGAAACAGGGTAGAAGCTAGTTTCTATGCACAATGAGGGGTTAAGGGTGAAGAGAGGGTAGGGAGAGGGACGTTAGCCTGACTCCAAGAAGAACAAAGCCAGTGGTTTTGGAAGTACAGTTTGAGTTGACGCTTGAAGAGAGGTAAGGGTGAGATTAGAGTTAACTCCTGGTATGTACATATGACTGTTCTGTACGCTGTTACTTCATGCACGCATAAGGTGTGCATGTGGTATGTATCTGTCATCATGATATATATACAGACATGATGTGCAGCTGATGTGTATAAGGGAACTAGTGTACTACTGTACTGTATCATGTGCAAAATGAATGGCACACATGTGCCCACTGACATTACTCTCTTCACACTTCCAGGTCCCTCCCATGTAGCAATGAGGCAGGCCATACATGCTGGTGAGTCTTTTAAAATTATCTGTAAAACAATTTATAAAACTAGGAAGAGTAGTGTAACTCTGTAGTAGACATGCTGGTGACTGTGTTCACAATAACTGTAATTGACAGGTAGTAAATTGAGTAGTGTAACACGGTACTGATGTGTGTGTTTACTGTGGGTGTGCATGTGTGCAAGTGTGCCTGTGCCCAAGTGTGCATGTGTGTTAGTGTCCATGAGTGCATGTGTCCATTTCTGAATGTGTGCATTAGTATTGAAGTGCATCTCTTTCAAATATGTATTGAGACTGTAATCTGTGTTCCATGTTTTCCTCCCGTAGGTTCTGGTGCTGCTCTGGTGACCTGCAGCAGGGAACCTGAATCTTGTGCCCCAGGTACTGATGATGATGAAATGTCTGTAATGGTGCAGGAAGGTGTGTCTGGGTCCGCCATTGGTCAGCCAATTGACAGTACACAGCTTTCAACCCCGCCACGCGCACAGTCATCCTGCCGCTACATCCTTTGTCACCATTGTCCCTAGGTGATGGACAGTCAGCAGTGGGCATAGATCAGGGTAATGTGGTACCTGTGGTACATGCATCCTCACAAGGCAGCCATGTGCAGAGGCCTCCAATGGTACCACGCAGACAGTCGCCCATGGGTTCTCGTGGGGCATCCGTGGCCGCACTGCCTCTGGCCGACGTGCCCAAGGCGGTATGTCAACCTCCACTATGTTTAGAACTGTCATGCAGGCACAGGCACGTATGGAAAGGTACACCAGACAGGGTCTGAGGGAGCTGAGAGCATGTCGCATAGCCATGACAGACGGCATGCATGATGTTGCTAATGCTATCCGTAACTTCACAGATGTCGCTGACAGACGCTGTGGGGCATAGAACAGCTGCTCCACAACCAGATGTCCATGGGCCAGGGCGATGGTGTGCGCTTGCGACGCCGACGCGGGCCGTATGCCAGCAAGAGCACCAGCTGGCAGTGGCCGCGATCGACAACGGGCCCACTCGCACGCCTCAAGTGCCAGCACCAGCCCCAGCAATGCTGGGTCTGTGCTGTCATCCAGACGCCCCAGGAGACCACGTGTGTCCAGTCAACACACCCCTGCTTCCGATGACAGTACCCAGTCTGGGTTAGTACCGGATACGGCCCGTAGCACCCCTGCCAGGCACAGGTACCGTGTCCGCGCCCACAGACACTGATCTGGATGACCTGACAGGTGCAGTCTGTGGCTGTCCACAAAACCCTGTACATGGCAGCCATTATGTGGGACTGTGTGTGCTTACACACATGCAGAAACCTGGAAACCTAACACCTAGGGCAAACACATACACACACACACTGCACCAACAACGGTCCACCCTGTACTGCTGCCCCTCACAAACACACATACACACACATGTCAATTGGTGTTACCAGTGGCCGGCTTGGGCATACCTAACCCACACCCTGTGCATATGATGACACTGTGCCACCTCCTGCATACTACAACATCGGTGCAGGTAAAGGTAAACACGTTGTTGATGCACAGGGTGACTACATAGATGTGTATAAGTAGTAACATGTTGGTAACTGTTGACTGTTGCAGTATAAATGTGTGTATATCCCAGCAGTCCTGCTGCAGTAACTGTATGAATGTCCTCAATTGTTATCTGCACCCATACTACTTAACAAAGTGTACCAGCTGCACACCATCACATGCTAACATTGACTATGGCAATGCGCATCTTGTGCTGTTATGTAGATTCAGCTACATGTATCTGTTCTGTCACACATGCATTTATACACACCCTGCTACCCACACACATGCACACACTCACCTGCCATTCCCATTATTTATCACCCTACATGAGTAGCTGTTGATACATGACAGGTACACATTTCAGAAGTGCACTATGTTGTTTACTACTGGCATCCCCTTCTCTACCTGTACTCACAGGGTTCAGGCAACCTCATCAGTTGAAGATGTAATGTGCATCAGGTACTGTAGTACCCTGATTGCCACAGCAAACATGTTTCCCATAATGGAAATGCACACACAGACACATCCCACATCCACACACTTGCCACATTCAGGCTTCAGAACACTATCTAGGTATATTCGGTACATGTGCGTGTTACAGTAGCATGTAACACTATACTGAGTACTGGCAGTTAGTTGTCTGTTGTCATGTTGTCTGTATAGAATAAAAGAATTGTTTGATTATCCTACTCCGTTTTGTGGACATTACTTGAAGAAGTGTTACCTTACATGTGTTATCAGTACCACCACCTTCTGTTTTGTAGTTTTGTTTGTATAGGGTGCTATCAACATCACTGCTTGTTAAGGGTAATGACCACCCTGCAGTTTATAGCCCCATGTGGCAAAAGCCACATCCCACCCCATCATTGTGCACACACACTAACCCCACCAACAGTAAAACACATACTTTCCATTTGCAAGATTCAAACCCATACCTAACTGTGCAATGACAGTAGAAACAGACACATTAGCAGAGTGTGCTATTTGCAGTAGTTGGAGAAATCCTTACTAATGCTGTACTTAGAGGGTGCTGACATCATCTGTGTGTAGGAGGAGGGATGTGCACCCTGTAGTGTGTTCTCCCAGTTGGCAAAAGGCAGTTAACCCTCCCAGCATAGTGCACACACATAAACCACACTCATACTAACACACATACATTCCCTTTGCAGGATTCAAACCCCTACCTAACTACGCTATGACACTGAAGAAAGACGCATTAGCAGAGCGCTATGCAAATTATTTGAGGACTTTACTACAGGTGATATAGTTATACAGTCCTGACATCATCACTGTTTCAAAAGGGGGATCTGCATCCTGTACCATACTGTCACGGTTGCTATTAGGGACATTTCCCACACACACACATCGATGTGTTGGTGGTTTGCATATGTGGGGGATCCAGAACTCCAGTGTGATTAGTATATGGTTTGATTGCAACAATGAGGGATATACTCCCAGTGGTGAGCAGTTTGTACTCATGTTTGTAAAGATCAGCTCTACTATATCTGCCCCTCTTGTGGGAAGGTTGGTTACCTGTTCCATAGCCAAAGAATGTCCGATCAATGGGAACCTTAGAGCTTGGGTATTGTGGCTTGTGTAATGTTCACAGTCTATGTTTGGGTAGCTGGCATCACCCAGTATGATGGTGTTTGCAGAGTAATCTAAACTCTCCTGTGTCAGCATGAAGGCTGTGTGGGAGACCTGAGTTTGAGAGGGTGCTGTAAGAGCTCCTCTGTGTCTCTTTCCATGTGGTCCAGGGAGGTACGCCCCAACAGGTAGCTGACTGTGACCCTCCCTTGCTCTGTCTGGAGGGCTGCACGCCTGTCAACAGCTCATGTCAAGCAAGTGCACACCCCTCATAAATGATGTGGAAACCTTCAAAGGCCCAAGGCCTGTTGAAAATATGGACCAGACTGCAGATACCTGTATAGAGTCATTCTGTGGACACATTCAGGAATGCATGGATCATGAAGCCACATATGAAAGCATGACCCAATTCTCCAAAGGCAGATGTCCTGGGCCGGACACCAGCCATAAACACACTATACAATAGAAGGATGGCGCCACTACATGATACAACAACCTCCCAAAATGTGAAGGCACCACTGATGAGTATTGGATGACAACTACAGGCACCCATATGATTGTCTAAGGCCATCTTTGAGAGAGGATTCCACAAGCCACTGAGGATAATCACAAGGCTGCCTGTAGTTATGTTAGTAACCTGAGTGGTACTACCCAGATATGCTCAGAGGTAATACAATATGTCACACAAAATATAAAACACACAGACATTGCCATCATCCTAGTGGACAGGTTCAATGCTGCCTTCTCTCCCACCACACCAAAAGGGAACATATGTCTCGCAGCACAGTAAGCTTCCCCTGACATCACAGATGCTCAGGTAAGAGATGCCCTTCCCAAAGCAATAAACACTGCATCAATGGGACCAGACAGTGTCCCAGGCTGTGTCCTACATGAACCACAAGAAGAGCTACACCCAGACATAACACCACTGTTCAATCCCAGCCTTAATACACGATATGTGGCCAGAGAGTGGCATACAGCAACAGTGGTCCCTCAACATGCAGGTGGTGCTGTCACGGATCCTGGACACTACCCGCCCCATATGTCTGACTAGCTTTGTCTGCAAAGCTATGGCAAGGATCATCATGAACCTCACATATCTAGATATTGTGGACCTACAGACATGTCACCATACACAGTTTGGCTTTGTCAATGGCAAATCCTGCCTATCAAACCTGTTTGCTTTGTTTGAAACAGTCACCAAGGCCACTGTCAAGGGGTAGGAGGTCCACACAGCCTACCTGGACCTTGCATAAGCCTTGGATACAATACCCCACTTGTGCATTCTAGAGAAGCTCACCAGTGTACATAATAACCCCTATGTCACTATGGGTATTGCACAGTGGCTCAAGGGCAGAACACACATGGTAGAATTGCTGGAGCCATGTCAGCCTCCAACCTGGTACAAGTGGTGTCCCACAAGGCACAGCCCTAGGAGCTGTCATGTTCATTATATATTTGTCATAGGTACAGGCCATCATGGAAGTACTGTGGCTCAGCAAGTCGCAGGTGACTGCAGACCTAACACCATAATCAACACAACAGCTAACACACGATCCTCCAAATGGGACTCTTGCAAACACACGACTTGTGCCACAGCCATGGCCTCAACGTGAATGACAGAAAGAGTATAGTCATCCCCTTTGTCAAACACTAAGTGACCACAATGTACCACATATGTGTTAATCCAGTAAGTGCAGACCAAGGAATTATGGACCTTGGGGTACGAGGTTGATAGCATTCTACCATTTGACAACAACATGGACAAAGTGGTTAGGTAAGCATGTTATATGGGCCACATCATCATGGGATCCACATGTAGGCCAGGGAGGACATTGTGCCCCTTTACTCATCCCTCATCATGCCCATAATTGACTATGATGAACCTGTCGGCATGCACCTTACCAGACACCTGCAGCAACTGGGGCTACCACATATGTACCTCAACAAGGGGATCAAAGTGCTCAAACAGATGCCACATACTGACTGGTTAAAGTAGCAGCAGCTCTACTCAGTGACATACTGCCTCTTCATAGGCAATCTGTGCCTGACATAGAAGGCCAGGTCATACCCTCACGTAATGGCCATGCTGCATCTCAGAATATCCAGATCCCACCAGGATACACGCTGGAAATACTTGAACCTCAGGAGTGATATACATAGGACATGGTGGAGGGGCACATTCACAACTCAGAGGCTCCCTTCATTCCTGATTATTATCCCAATAGAGGTTAGGCAGACTGACTCAGTGACTATCTTCAAGAGCGATATTAATGACTGGATGTGACATTGTAGGGTTACCCTGGGTATCACTTATGTGTCACTGTGAGAAAGAGGCACAGTATACTAACCTTGGAAAAGGGCATAGCAAGACAGATTCACAATGCATGTTGAAAGGCACGCACATTCTGGCTAGGTGGATACATGCCCTGGGCAGATATCCCTGTACGAACCTATGGACCTATGTCTCTTTTTCACCATTGGCCCTATGTGCTGTCAATCACCAATGTAATCTCAATACTCCGTAGCATGTGCAAAGGTCAGTTGTCAGTCACCTCTATGGTACAGTTGTGGAATATGTGTGTCATGTAGTAATGTCACAGCTGCCACATGTACACAGTCAACCCTATCCCCTACCCATTGATGTACATCACATGTATGAGATGGAAACACATGGCCAAACTGTAACAACAACATACAAGTCAGTCAGATGCATGGACACATGACTCAGTCATTGTCCATGCCACCACAGCTGATGTGGGATGTCGCCACTGGGATAATGATAGGGAACATGGAAGGGATCACTGAGCAAGTGACACAGGCTGGTAGACCCCTGACCTTGGTTGGCATCAGACCCTCACCAGGGATTCCGACAAATTAATGAATGCTAATGAATAAGTGTAGCTACAACACCCTAGCTGAATGGTTCTTAGCATGCAGTCACTGCATTGCTATGGAATACTGTCTTACCACTCCCACAACAGGTGAGAACATGCAGCTCCTGTACATTAACAACATGTAGACTTTATGCCCCAGACCAGGTGTGCATTCACTACTAGGCTGATAGCATCTACATCTCACACTGTATATACACATCCCACATGCAGCATCTGCACAGAAGACCACGGTCATAATGTTACCCTGTGCAAATACCATGTATTCACATGTGGCAGGCATCACACATGGTAACTATTGAAAGTCACAGGTACATATGTGTATTTGGCACACACATACAGCATGTGTTCATTGCCATAACCGTGTAATCAATGTCATGCATTATTGTGAGGGACAACCCACACACATGGGCATTCTGTGTGTGCACAACACACATGGCATGTCTGTAATCAAAAGCCATACATAATTGTGATATCGCTTAGAAAGGGGTATGTGCATCCTGTAGTGTGTTTTCACAGTTGCCAAAAGGGATATATCAATCATACACACTTACCCCCCTTCACACACACTTGCCACCTGCTGGATTCAAACCCCTACCTAGCTATGTTAAGACACTACAGACGGACGCATTAGCACAGCGCGCTATTCGCATTACTGGGGATTTCTTTTCCCCTGATATACTTATAGGGTGCTGACATCATCAGAGTCTAGAAAGTGGAGTGATCATCCTGTGGTGTGTTTTCCCAGTTGCCAAAAGGGATGTTTCTTTCATACACACTTACTTACCCCCCTTCACACACACTTGCCACCTGCTGGATTCAAACCCCTACCTAACTATGTTATGACACTACAGACGGACGCATTAGCACAGCGGGCTATTCGGATTACTGAGAATTTCCTTTCCCCTGATATACTTATAGGGTGCTGACATCATCAGAGTCTAGAAAGTGGAATGATCATCCTGTGGTGTGTTTTCCCAGTTGCCAAAAGGGATGTTTCTTTCATACACACTTACACACACACTTACCCCCCTTCACACACACTTGCCACCTGCTGGATTCAAACCCCTACCTAACTATGTTATGACACTAGAGACGGACGATTAGCACAGCGCTATTCGCATTACTGGGGAATTTCCTTTCCCCTGATATACTTATAGGGTGCTGACATCATCAGAGTTTAGAAAGTGGAATGATCATCCTGTGGTGTGTTTTCCCAGTTGCCAAAAGGGATGTTTCTTTCATACACACTTACCCCCTTCACACACACTTGCCACCTGCTGGATTCAAACCCCTACCTAACTATGTTATGACACTAGAGACAGACGCATTAGCACAGCGCGCTATTCGGATTACTGAGAGAATCCTTTTCTCCAATATACTTATAGGGTGCTGACATCATCAGAGTCTAGAAAGTGGAATGATCATCCTGTGGTGTGTTTTCCCAGTTGCCAAAAGGGATGTTTCTTTCATACACACTTACACACACACTTACCCCCCTTCACACACACTTGCCACCTGCTGGATTCAAACCCCTACCTAACTATGTTATGACACTAGAGACGGACGCATTAGCACGGCGCTATTCGGATTACTGAGAGAATCCTTTTCTCCAATATACTTATAGGGTGCTTACATGATCAGTGTCTAGAAAGGGGGATGAGCATCCTCTGGTGTGTTTTCACATTTGCTAGGGGTAACATTTGGACCAAGTGTGTGAGCATGCCCAGTTCAGCCTTCCCGTGGCATGTTGTGTGAAAGATGTCTCATTTATCTAAGTGTGTGAGCATGCCCAGTGTGGGCTTTACATATGTTGAACTCTGCAGCCCATCACATTTGTGGATGAGTGTGACCTTCAACAAATACCTGAAGTTTATGGTTGTGTGTTCTGTGCCATGTTGTGTAGTTACTGTCCTAATGCTTTTGTGTGAACAAAACAGGGAGTATACTGTGCCTGCAGGTTTTGCATGGGATACTTTGCACACAATTGTCAACATCCGCTCATACTGACCTAACACTGTAGCACTGTCTAGTGTAGTGTTTCAGTACTTTCACTGTGGTGGTCAGTATCCTGGGCTTTAGTCCTATCACTGCTTTACATTTCCATAGTGTGCACAACAGCCTGGTTAGGGTCCAGTTGTGCACATCTGCACAAAGGCAGTGCCTCTACAGACCCTGTTAATTGCTGCCCCATAAGCTTAACAAGTGTAGTCTGCAAATCTATGGAGAGGATCATAATTGAGCTCATAAACAAAGATATAGGGGCATGCAGACATTGTACCCATCCCATTTTGGCTTGGTCAGGGCAGATCATGCCTTTTGTACTGGGTTGACATCTTCAAATTGGTCACTTAGGCCATTGTTGGGGAAAGGCAGTCCATACAGCCTACCTTGGCCTTGCAACACTTTCAACACAATACCCCACTCAGGTATTGTGGAAAACCCTAACAACTGAAATGTAAACCCATATGTCACAAGATGGGTTGCAAACTGGCTTAAGGACGGGACCCACAGGGTTAGAGTTGCTGGCACTATGTTAGACTCCAGGCTGGTCACAGGTGGTGTCACACAGGGCTCAGTCCTTGGCCCCATTGTTTGTCATGTACTTCCCAGAAGTACAGGCCAACATGGGAGGACTTTGGATGACAATGTTAGCAGATGACTGCACACTGGGCACCATAGTGGACAGTGCATCACACACAGATATCCTTCAGAAGGGACTCACAGTAACTGATAGCTGGTGCCAGGGCCATGGCCTGAAGTCAGAGTGCACAACATGTGTAGACATACCCTTCAGGAAAAGCAAGGTGACCCCAAGCTACCATATAGGTGGCAATCCTCTAAGCACAGAGGAGGTTATCATGGACCTGGGGACCCAGGTTAACAGTCGCCATTCTTCTGAGACTCACATTGCTAAAGTGGCTAGGAAGACCTTCTACATTGCCCACCTGATCAGGCTGGGATTCACATCCAGATCTAGTGGGTCATTGTTCCCTGTACTCTTCACTTATCAGACCGGTGATCAAGTCGAATGCCCTATTCTGGCTGTATCTCACACAACATCTGCAGCAATTGGAGACACCCTGACTGTCCCCCACCTAAAGGATCAAGGAACCCCAACAGCTGTCATATGCTGCCAGATTGACGACACTCACACTCTATTCACTCACATACCGCCTGCTTAGAGGTGACATGTGCCTGACATGCAGGCCATGTCCAAACAGAGATTAATGGGCATGCTCCACCTCAGACTCAGAAGATCCACCTGAACCACTAGTGCAGGTGACTTACACCTTAGCAGGGATGTATGTTGGACATGTTGGAGGGATGGAGTTATCACCGAGACTCCCTATGCTGTGGAATACAATCCTGGTCCATTTGAGGCAGAGCACCTTGCTGGCTGTGTTCAAGAGGTATCTTGACCTAATGCTAGTCGGAGAATGTGTTTGTCCATCAACACATTGTAAGTTTAGTTCGACATGTCATATGTCTTGTTTAGTATACTGTGCCTCTGTCTACCTGTGACATAACATTGATACCCAGGGTAAACCTCCCATCTCCCATCCACTCATTAGGATTCCTGTTGAGGGGACTCAACCAGTGTCTCTATGGACAACCTGTACTGGTAGTTTACTCATGTGTGGGGTGGCTTCTGTGTTTTGGATAATGCAGTACAGCCTGTCCTATATATGTCAGTGCTGGGGTTCAGGTCCCTCATGTGCATAGCTCCCTGCCATTCAGATTGTACAAGGTGCAGCATGTGCATTGATTCCAGCTTGGACATGGCTTTCTACATCAGGCACAGCTTGCATCTGGGTGGACAGCATGGCAGTGTGTGGAGCTGCACTCTGTTTAATCAGACTACACATTACATGTGTTCCAGCTCTGTCATACTCCTGGTGAGGTACTGTTGTGGACTTTACAGGTGCTGGATGTGTGTGCATGAGGTACACCACACAGGGGCTGTTGTGGTCATTTCTAATGCTGATGAAAGATAACTGCAGAACCAGAATGACCTCCCCTTAGCTAGATGTCAGACAGCATGGACCATACAATTAAATGAAAACAGGACCCTCTCCACAAAGGGAAAGTGTCCTGTCTGGTGGACCCCAGCCATAAACAAACTGTATGACAGATGAGGGTTACTAATGCAAGACAGAGCTACATCTCCAAAAGGGAAGACAGCTGTGATCAGCACTAGTAGAAAGCTACATTATCTCATAAAGACATGCAAGGTCAACTTGGGGACATAAATCACCAAAGACAATGAAGGTAACCACACTGCTTTCTTCAGTTATGTCAGACACCTGGTTGTGAACCCTCGGATATGCTCAGAGTTGGTACACAACAACATATATCCCAGTGACCTGACAGATATTGGCAACATTCCAAGGACAGCTTCAGTGCGATTTACCCTCCCTCACCCCCAAAACAAGATAGTTATCACTGCTGTATGTAACCTCACTGTCATCTTGGATGTCCATGTGAGAGCCACACTCAGCAAAGACAAGTACACAGCATCCATGGGACCTGCTGGTATCTCCAGTTGCATGCTATGTGAACTCCAGAAGGGGCTGGACCCATATATACAACTGCTATTTAACCTTAGTCTTGCTACAGGATATGTACCTGCACACTGGCATACGGCAACAGTGGCCCCACTCCGCAAGGGGATGCCTCCACAGACCATGGCAACTACCACCACACAGGCTTAACCAGCCTTGTCTGCAAAGATATGGGAGGAGTCATGGAGCTCTTACACAGACACATTACTGACCTACGGACCCTTGTTCCCACCTAGTTCAGCTTTGTACAGGGCAGATCCTGCCTTTTGCACCTTTGCACCCAAAAAGTACCTACCATGAAGATCAGGGTTCTTCAACACATGTCATATGCTTCCAGAATAGAGGAAGTCCAGCTTTGTTCAGTGTCATACCGCATACTTACAGGTGACCTATGCCTGACATACAAGACCATGTCCAATCAGGATTTGGTGGACATACTCCACTGCAAGCAATCCAAATCCACCAGAGCCATGAGAGCTGAGTATTTGAACCTCAGCACATACATGTATAGGACATGCTGGAGGGACAGAGTCATAACTCAGAGGCATCTCACACTCTAGCAGAGTATCCCAGTTCATGTTTGACAGAGTCCCTCACTGACTCTCTTCAGGAGACATCTGGACAACTGCATATGAGACGGAGGCACAGACTAGACAGAGACACAGTCATGTTATTCAATTACGTAAGGGGTCATAATGTGTCACTACTAAGTCAGAGGCACAATATTCAGAATCTATTCTGTACACTTATTACCACTATAAGGGTGGCAATAGCCACATCACTATGACTAGGCTTATACATGCACTAGGGCAGATAGCCTAGTAGTACACTATGACACTATGAAACACCGTGTATGTGTAGCTATTGTCAATCAAACAGTATGATGTGGCTTGGGGGCTTGATATCTCCCTGTATTCCAACATTGTTTTGTCTATTCCTTCTAGCATGTCTAGGGATCAGTTGCTAGTGTCCTCTCCTGCTCAGCTGGTGAACCTGGGAATATTGAGGCACTGTTACAGTTGCCTCATGTACACTGACAACCCTCTCCTTCTGCCATAAAACACACATACATGTGAGAGATGCAACTATATAGCCAAAGTGGAGGCTGAGCTCTCTCAACATAGGACTAGCAAGACCAGAGAGAGGGTGAAGGTAACCACACACACATCTTTAATCCAGTCTCACATGGCACTGTCACAACTTAAGATCATACACATAGACACACAGAGACACTCTCGGAGGCTCTGATCAGAAGTCTACCAGAATGGCGGTGGCCACCACAGCAGACACTCACACAACTGCCTCCACAGGGCACAGCACATGCAACACATTGACCACAGAGTTGGTGTGCCAAACAGTCACAGCCCTTAAGGCCAAACACAATGCCGGACACACTTGTCATAGGTGACTCCATAGTCAGACACACTGATGTCCCACTCACCAGATCAGGTACAGAGGAGGTCACAGTAAGCTGCCTATCGGGCACTGGAATCCACCACATAATGCAAGCACTCAGGTCACTAAACTGCAAGTACAGGTCTGACCCAGTCATAATCCATGCTGGTGTGAACGACCTGAGATGTACCTCCCGACTACATGGAAAGAGACATAGAGGATCCCTCTGATTATGTAGGCCAGGCAGGTATGACCCTGACCTTCGCAGTATCCTACCTTCACCAAGTATGATGCCACATAAACAGCGAGAAGATGATCAGCTGTAGTATTTTGCTTAGACTATGGTGTCATTCTAAGGGGTCCAATGTCTGTCTGCCTGGGATGACATGCTGGACAGGCCACGGTGATTTGCAAGGGACGGCTTGCACCTGTCACCCCTGGGCTTCCGGATTTCAGATGATGCTCTTGCCACGCCCATTGTGCCATTTTTATGCAAGATTCAGATTCTACACCTACCACCCTAGAACACAGTAAAGGAAAGACACTAAGGGTAATGCTGCTCAATGCCCAAGGTCTCAACCTCAAGCTGCACACACTCTATGCCCTTCTCAGTATGTAGCACATTGATGTCTGTGCTGTGCCTGAAACCTGGTTCACAGCTTCTGACAGCACCCCGGCACTATCGGGTGTTACCTCATATCATGCATTCCGCACCAGCATCCCGACAACACCAAGAAGGATGGTGGGTGTCCATATTCATCAAGGACACCCTCACCTCATGGTTGGTGGCAACACACGATGCATCAGAGACCATCCAGGTGCCAGTGACCGTAGGCAAGACTGCTCTGCAGTTTGTAGCATGTTACATGCCACCCGCCAAACTCAGGTACCTCACACAGCTATCCTGCAAACACTGAAGGGGATAAATGTATCTCAAAACACCATCCTACTGGGTGATTCCAACTATCCACATATAGACTGGGATCACTAATCATGCCACAACACTCTAACACAAAGGTTCCAAGAGTTCATACACTGAAATGCCATGGAACAACTGGTCCCAATCCCTCAAGTGGAGGCAACATACTAGAACACATCATCACGAACATGGGGTCACACTGTTCAACACCAGACATATACCCATCATTGGTGAGATCAGATCATGGACTATTCTCAGTGGGAGTCCACATCCCACCCACACCCCAGATGGGAAATGAAACGGTGAAGACCTT
This sequence comes from Protopterus annectens, assembly GCF_019279795.1. Taxonomy (NCBI): domain Eukaryota; kingdom Metazoa; phylum Chordata; order Ceratodontiformes; family Protopteridae; genus Protopterus; species Protopterus annectens. The sequence goes on from NC_056730.1 coordinate 569,209,442, forward strand.
CTCAAATGCCGACTTCACATTTCTGAGGACTGGTGTGGTCTCTTTCAAGGCCCCCAGGCCAGCAGACACCATTACCCAAGCCACTGTATCACTTAGAAATGCCTTCTACCAGCACCTCCAGGACTGCATGGTTCAGGCAATCCCAAATAATAATGACTCTTTGTACCACAGGCAAGCATCCAGTCTGGTGGACCCTAGCCATAAACAAGCTGTACAACACAAGGAAGGAGCTACTACAAGATAGAGCGTAATCCGTAGGGGGGAAGACACCCTGCTCATTGTGAGTAAAACACTGGGTTCCCCCATACAATCATCCGAGGCATGTTTTGAGAGTAAACCCACTCAGGACTCCAGGGACAATCATGAGGCCTTTTTTACCTATGTTTGAAACCTGGGAGGAAACTCCCAGATATGCTCAGACTTAGTTCAGAATAATGTTGATATCACTGCACCTACAGACATTGGCAACATACTGACTGACAGGTTCAGTGCAGATTTCTCCCCTCCCCAACTGGGGGTATGTACACCAGAGGATTGTAGCCCCCAAACATCTCCACTGCTGGGGTGGGAACTGCTCAATCCAAGGCAGAAAACACTTTATCCATGGGACCAGATGGTGTCCCCAGTTGTGTGCTCCATGAACTCAATGAGTAATTACACCCGCAGTTAGGGCAGCTGTTTAATCTTAGCCTCACCTCAGGATATGTTCCCAAGGAGTGGCATACAGCAATGGTGGACCCACTTCACAAAGGAGGTGCCTCCACCAACCCCAGAAACTACCATCCCATCAGCTTGACAAGCCTGTTCTGCTAAGCTATGGAGAGGATCATAATGGGAATTCTAAATGAAGACATAGGGGACTTGCAGACATTGGATCCAATCCAGTTTGGCTTTGTCAAGGGCAGATCATGCCTTTTAAACTTGGTTGACTTTTTCAAAACACTCACCCAGGCCATTGACGGGCAAGGCAGTCCACACAGCCTACCTTGACCTGGCAAAGGCTTTCACACAATACCCCACTCAGGTATCATTGAAAACATCACCAGCTTAATTGTGAACCCATACATCACAGCATGGGTTGCAAACTGGCTAAGTGACGGAACACACAGGGTCAAAGTTGCTGGTGCCAGTTCACACTCCAGAGCTGTCACAAGTGGTGTCCCACAGGGCTCAGTCCTGGGCCCACATTTGTTCAGTATCTACTTTTCAGAAGTACGAGCAAACACAGGAGGATTATGGCTGACAAAGTTTGAAGATGACTGCAAACTGGGAAGCATAGCTGGAAACCCATCTGACACAGACATCCTTCAGAAGGGTCTCATAGACACAGATAACTGGTGCCACGGCCATGGCCTTACATTAAACACTAAACAATGCATAGCCATACCCTTCAGGAAGAACAAGGTTACCACTACTTCCCATCTAGGTGGCAATCCTCTAAGCACAACGTAGGTTATCAGGGACCTGGGCACCCAGGTTGACAGTGACCTCTGCCTTGACACTCACATTGCCAGCGTAGTTTGGTAGGCCTTCTACATTGGGCACCTCATCATGCAGTGATTCACATCTAGATCAAGGGAGGTCATCGCCCCTGTACTCATCACACCAATGATTGCATACACTGCCCCATTCAGATTGGATGGGCCCACAAATTCCTCGACAGGAGGTGAAAGGGTCTCAAACATATTTCTTATGCTGCCCGACTGAAGGAATTCCAGCTGTATTCAGTCACTTACTGACTGCTCAGAGGTGATCTGTGCCTGACATACAAGGCTATGTCCAACCCAGACTTTATGAACATGCTTCACCTCAAGACCTCTACATCCATCAGAACTACAAGGGCAGGAGACCTAAACCTCAACACAGATATTAATAGGATGTGCTGGAGGGACAGATTCATCACCCAGAGAGTCCATATGCTGTGGAACAACATCCTGGTACATGTGGGGCTGAGCACCTCACTGGCTTTGTTCAAGTGAGATCTTGACCAATGGATGGGAGATTGCAGGTATACCCCAGGGATAACCTCAGTATCACTGCTTGACAGAGGCACAGCAAAATAATGGGCATATTATCCATCAACTTGCAGGTGGCAGACGCCACAAAACTCTGGCCTAGGCTTATTAATGCCCTAGGGCAGATAGCCTAGTATGAACCTATGGACATAGGCCTGGGGCAGTTCCTGCTATTAGGACAGTGGTCTGCAGCAGGCTATATAGTAGTAGTCGGTTTTAGCCATTGTTTTTGACCATGGCTATTCCATGTTGCTTCTTGTTGTGGTACAAACATGGGTGTGTGGTTATCCATGCTATTTATTGCTAGACACCCTCATTTTGTATCTTGTTCCATGTTTTTGCACATGTACATCACTGTATGACGTGCAGCTGTTTCCACAGGGTCATATGCGTGGATATGGATGTTAGTTGGGGTCCTCAGGTGTGCATATTGTACATGATATTACATTACTTAACACATGGCATTCATGCCTCAGGTGGTGCTGCAGGGCCACCTCTGTCGGATACACATACTACACTCCCTGTACATTTGGAAGCAGGTTGTGTCATGTTAGGCATCCCTGTTACTGTATGAGTGAGTCAGAGCGGTATCAGTCCCAGTGTTCCTACTGACCAAGCTATGTGCTATGCGTTGCCTCTTTGCCAAGGCCAGGGCATACTGGGCACGCCTCCTTCTGCCTACTGGGACAAGGTCAGGTTGTTCCTCCTCCGAGTCAACCCCTGCCTGTGGTGGCCTTGGCAATGGTGGGGGGATGTTTGGCCCAGCCCTGTGCTGGTCCTGCTGCAGTTGTTTCCGCAGGATCATATTATGTAGCATAGCACATATCATGATCATTTGGGTACATGTAGTTGGTGTGTACTGCAAAGCTCCACCAGATGTGTCCAGACACCGGAACCGTGACTTGAGCAGCCCAAACACACGCCTATGATATTACGTGTTTGTGCGAGTGCCTCATTATGGCGCTCCTGTTTAGGTGTGATTACATATCTGATTGGTGACATCAGCAACGGCCCAAGTACATAACCTGCATCCCCACTAGGTGTCCGTGGGGGCACTCCGCATTGGCAAATGACTGGGACAGCCGCCCAAGATGCCAGATGTGGGAATCGTGGTAGCTCCCAGGGCAGCCAGCACACACATTCATTATTATGCCCTGGGCATCACACACGACCTGGCAGTTGATGGAGGGGTATCCCTTGCGGTTAATGTAGACTCTACCCCGCCACCGGCTGGTGCTTTGATGCGTATGTGCGGCAGTCTATTGCACCCAGCACCTCAGGGTATCCCGCTATTTGCTGGAAGAGACGATATTGCTGGCCACAACCTCACGGTCATTAGGGACATATATATGATCACTGACATGTGGTGACATGGCATCCAGGAACTGGTGCAGTACCCTGGAGGCTGATGCCTGTGATATCCCCATCATATCACCAGTTGGTCTCTGGAAGGTACCTGTTGCTAGTATTCTTAGGCCAACACATACCTTGGTTTCCACTGGGATGGGTTCCCCTCTGTTGGTTCTGTGTGTGAGGTGTGGCCTGCACAGCTCAACAATCTGCTGCAGGAGCTCTCTGTCCACTCTATAGTGCTCTACTATCTCCAGCTCATGTAACCCATGGTAGGTGACCCTGGGCCTGTATACTCTTCTCCTTCTCCTCACTCTGGGTTGTCTGTCAGCATCTGCATTGTCACCACCCTCAGCAATTTGCCTATGCCTGATTATAATAGCCATGGCAGCCCCTAGCATTTCTGCTCTGAGTTCAGCTTTATTTCAGTTTTCAATTCTGATAGCTTAGTTTCTGGCAGTATCTCTTGTGAGAAACAGCCTTCACTGCTCTTTGTTGTGTTTTAAGTGCTGGGCTGGGCTTCTAGTCTGCCTGTGTAATTGCCTGCTTGTAATTGTTTCCACCAATTAACTCCAGCAGTATTCCCTGGCAGTTTCCCTGTATTTTGGTTGTTTCCTGTTTCCTCTCTGTTTCCTGAGGGGAGCAATGTGCACACCAGCTTAAACACGCCACAGTCACTTAAACGCTAGACACATCCCTACACAGTGTTACACGCCGCACACATCCTTACACGGTGTTAGCTAGGCTGATTCATGCTAAAACGCTACAAGACACTGCCTTACACACGTGCACGCTCACAAGAAACCGTTGTAAACAGTTTGCAACACGCCCCACATGTTGAACCTGCCTTACACACGCGCACACGCTGCATACACGTATATCAAGAAACTTTGAGTGTAGGGATAGCGATACCCTCAATTTCTTGACTTTCCTAGTGTTCTGTTGGGACACACCTCCCTCCCTGATGTCTGTCTGTCATCTGTTACCTTACATTGCCCTCCAATCTGGTACATTTCTTTCTATCCTTCCTCCGTGATGTCACCTACCTCTTACTCTGTTCCTCCCTTCTCTAACTCTTACACTACTCAGAAAGTGCTCATTACCTATGTGGCAGTGTGATTCAGTATTGTAACCCTCATTTACATAGGATTGCCTAGTAATGCTTAGTTACATATCTTACACGGAGCTTCCCCCCCTTGACAACCACTAAACGGAGGCCATATTGTTTTTAGTCTGCAAGTCCCTCCATTGACATTCCATGTAATACATAAATCCCACAATTGTGGGCTTATAAGCTTCGGTTTTCAGTTTTAGGTAGCGCACCCGCTTATGGGGTGCGCTGCAGTTAAACACAAAATCCCGTGAAAAAAAAAAGTTAAATAACTTATTTTTGCAACACTTTTTCATGCCAATGGCCACATATTTGGCCATTGGCATGCTTAATGACACATATGCACCCTTTATTTGGAGCTGACATAGTCTGTTTTGATTTTGCAGAAATGTACTCAGTTGTCAGCTGAGTACATTTCGTAGTTAACACGTCCGTTACACGGACTGGTTTCTGCTTCGTGGATCGCTCAAATACCTCATTTGCATATCTTGGAGCTGCAAATGAGGTATTGAGCATTTCCACGCCCAGTCCGTGTAAGAGACGTGTTAGCTGTCTCTTACACGGAGGTTTGGGCTGTACCTGAATCGGGAGGCTTACATGGAGGCTTACACTACTCTTGAACTCCGTGTAAGCCTTCCTGAATCTGGCCCTGTGTCTTGTAATAGGAGCGTTACTGTAGTATACACCAGCTTGCCCATATGCATGTGCACCCTCTGTCCTTCTCAGTGCTTGGACTGTCAGTTGCATCATTTGAACTTAAATAATCTCAAAAGAATATATAAAGAATGTGAAAATTACAATTTTAGTCAGAAATACAATTTTATTTTGGTTATCCCCCCAAAAAAAATAGGTCCCCATGTATCCCGCCAGTGATTCATCATTATACTCCTGTATTCCTTGATGTGCTCCTTCTTGAAAGAATGCAGTAGGAACTTGAACCTTGACACTTCAGTTGTGTGTGTTTTGTGCACTCTTTCTGTAATTCCGCTTGTGTACAGTGTTTAGTTTAGGCAGTTAAGATCTCTTAGCTGAAGGAGGACTATCTTTTTTTCTTGAAGGTGGCTTTAATAACCCATGTTCTTAATAAGACATATATGGACACTTTCTGTTTAGCTTTCAGCTCATTTCTAACCCGTATTTTTTTTTTGTTTTGTTTTGTTTACCAAAGTCACTGATAGAATGATTGTGACACAGTATGTGGGACTTCACCATCCATGACCAACTTGGTCTTTTGCATTCTGGCTGTAGAGATAACAACTTGTTTAGATGAGGAATGAATTCCTGCTAATAAGATTTTGCAGATGACATTTTTTATTGTATTCTTCATCTGTCCTTACCATTTCACATGGACTGTGTTCTCACATTTATGAAGAAGATGTCAACTCTGCATGTCCTTTGAGCTCGGAATGTCATGTGCTACGTGTCTAACAAGTGTCTTACCATATGCAAGACTTTATATCCAGGAAATGGCATACTGATGTTCAGCATGTAAGCACTACTGTAGTACCCATAGCTATATGGGTTGTTTCTTGCTAGCGGTATAACAGACAGACAGATTACAAGCTTAGGCCTTTTTCCACATGCCCAGACTATTAAACAGCTTGAGCAGAGCTGAAGAAAGAGTGGTTTGAGTGCCAAGCCCTTTAGAGCTTACTTGCCACTGAAGAACACTTCTCTTGTGGGCTTTCAATGATCAGTGAATAAGAATCAAAAAACGAGTCCAGAGTGCAGTCAAGTGCAGCAAAAAATGTACAAAGGTAGAAGTATAACCTGCAAGTAGACTTACAGAGCAGAAACTTTAATAAAACAACAAAAAAAGCAAAGGTAAGCGCTTTCACGACTCACAGGTCGCTTCTTCAGACAGTTGTACTTGCTAAAAACATTCATTTAAATAGTAGCTTACCATCACAGCTTAAAATCATTGACCAATTAGCTAAGCTAATAATTTAATAAGATACTAAAAAGGGGGGGGGAAATCTCAGAAACTTTTATAAAGGACATCTTAAAAACAAATGATATGTTAAAAACAAAAACTGATTATAAAAGAAAACATATTGTTCAACCCAGGATGTTTTTCTGCATTTAACAAGAGGATCCACCTTTGCTCGGCAGCCTCTGATTGATTCTCTATATCACCCCCACTATTGGAACAAATGAGAACTTGTAAAATTAAAAACTTAAAACTGTGTCGAGTCAGTATTCATAACATGTACTGCCAATGCATTTGTTTCCTTTGTGTGTGTGTGTGTGTGTGTGTGTGTGTGTGTGTGTGTGTGTGTGTGTGCTTGGTCTAAAAACGGTTGTTTTTTTATGTTTATTTTCAGGGCATGGCTGAACAGAATAAGCCTGTCTTCAGAAAGTGCACAGAGTGTGGCCATAAGTTATCCTCAGCGAATGGCCACACTCTTTGCGTGGTATGTTTAGGGGTCGCACATCCATCGACCAATTGCTCTGTTTGCATGGGTTTTAACCAGTGGGCCTTGAAAGATCGCAAGGCCAAGCTGGTGATGAAGGGACTGTTGCCTGCTTCTGGGGGGGCTGTCCCGGCTACTACTGCTGCAGTCATGGCGGTGACTGCTTCTGCTTCTTCAGCTTCCTCCTCCTCCCAGGCCGGAACTCATCCTCCTGTTCAGAGGCCTGTTAAAGGGGATTTGCCGAGAAAGGAGAATGACAGGGCTAGGAAGAGGTCCCCGGACTGGTCTGGTCCATAGGGTCCTCAGGCCTAGTACTCCTTGGCTCTGGTCACCGAGGTTCTCACAGGAGCCAGAGGAGGCTAGACCTCCTTCTAGGGTGTCGGTGCACCGACCTTCTAGGTCAGCGTCAGTGGCTTCTTCGTCATGCTCCATCAGAAGCTTGAGTGAAGCGGAGATGGACAAAATGATGAGAAGATTTATTCGCACCCAGATCCAAATGGGAGTTTTGCCAGCCCCCTCTCCCTCTGAAGGGGGGAGCTCGCTCTCTTTTTTTCACTCCAATAACTCTGCTTCGACCCCCGGTATCGGAGTTTTCGGATCCGAGGAGTCTCTGAGTCGGGGAACCGGTGCTGATGGCACCTTGTACCTTGACAATGGCCATTGCCCTGAGCATGTCAGATCCGACAAGTTCAGACCTGAGCAACTCTCGGAGCTGTGGTCTGGGTGTCGGATCTGAAGCAGAATTTCTATCGGCTCCGGCTGTGTCAGGTCATTGCCCCCCCTTTGGCATCTTGGCACCTGCGGGCTCGGCTCCGATTCCCCCATTGGGTCAGGGGAGGGCAGCTTCCTTACTGGTGGCCCAGGAGGCTCGTTCTCCTTCTGCATTTGATGTGGTGGAAAGGGTGCTCTCGAGTGGGTCGAGACCCCTGACTATTTCCTTGGATTCCACCATGGCTCCTTCAGCTCTGGATGCAACTTCGGCCATTTTGTCCACTCAGGGGCAGCCTTTGCCCAATGTGCCCCAGACAGTTCCCTTTGCAGAACAACAGACGGTTTGTGAGTCCACTTCAAACAGTCACACCGAAGAGGCTCTTCGCAAATGGATGTGTAAAAGGAGGCACTTGGACTCCTCCCCAGAGTCCCTCACTGAGGACACTGACTTGGAGGAGGGGGAAGGCTCCCCCAGATCATACCCCAATACTGTCTGCTTTGGAGACATTATGGAAATCCTGTGCCAATGGGGAGGGTGGTCCACCCCCAAGCCTACCTTGGATGAGTCAGTGTTTCTGGAGGCCATTGGCATGGGCCCATCTACTTCTTGGGTGTCCCCACCCATGGATCCATTGGTGGACCTTATCACCTCCTGGGCATGGAAGGAACCGGACACCGTGGAGCCAATTCCAAAGCGTCCAGACAAGATCCTAAGTCCCGCCTCGGATAGACCTAGTTGGAACAAAGGGTCCCCTGTAGACGCTATGGTGGTAGCAGTAGCCACCAAGAAAGAACTAGCCCAAGAAAGTTCTACAGTCCATCCTCCCGACCGTGAGTCTAGGATGATGGATTGCCTAGGGAAACAGGTGTATGCCTCAGCTACCTTTTCCATAAGGAGGCTGAATTACTTGGCACACGTTACCTGACTACAGCGAGACCTTGTCAGAGAGATAGCTGAGTCATCCCTTGAGTCTGTGTCACCAGAAGATAAGCGCACATTCTCCGCATGGATGGCCACTCTGAAAGCGGTATCCAATGCATCCATGCATCTCCTCTCTCATGCCACCGAAGGAGCGGCAAGGGCGGCTGGGTCGGGCATTGCCATGAGGCATCACGCTTGGCTCAGGCTATTTCAGTTCATGGAGCCCTTTAAGGCGTCATTTGCAACTGCCCCTTATGATGGTTCTTCGTTGTTCGGGAAGATCATTCGTGAGACATTGGTCCAGAGTGAAAAGGACGGGATGTCACTATCTGCCATCGGGATCTGCTTCTCTAACCCTCAAACTCCTTCTGCAAGAATCAGTGAGGGCAAAAGATGTGGTTCCGGAAGTCTCAGTATTCCCAGGATGCTCAGGACTCATTTTCTCCCAGGGGCAGAGGGGTTTTGATAGACACAGGCCCAGAGGCAAAGGGGGTCCAAGGAACGTGGGGTCTCGAGAACCGCTCTCGGACAGGCCCACACAGCAACCCTGAGGGCTGCCCGACTGCTCTATTCTGGAGGTAATTTGGGGTCATCTTTTGTTGCACCTAATGGCATGGGAGTCCGTATCAGCAAACCGTTGAGTGCTTCGCATCATATCCAGAGGCTATTCTATCCCCTTTTTTGAATTCCCACTTACATCAAAATTCCTTTCAGATGTACCACCCATGCAAAGGGAGGTAGCAGGGCTCGAGATAGACAAGCTGCTAAAGAAACGAGTCATCCAGCCCGTCCTCCATGACCAGTCTGGATCGGGCTTCTACTCCAGGTTGTTTTTGGTGCCAAATAAGACGGGGGACCTAAGACCTATTCTGGATCTTTCCATCCTCAACCTGTCAGTTGCCAAAGAGAAGTTTCAGATGGTCACGCTACAATCCATCCTGCCTTATCTGCAGGAGAAAGACTGGATGTGCTCGATAGATCTCCAGGATGCGTACTACCATATGAAGATTCACAGACACTCCAGGATATTCCTCCACTTTCGGCTAGGAGCCAGTCATTATCAGTTTCGAGCCCTACCCTCTTCAGTCTCACCACAGCCCCCAGGGTGTTCACCATGGTCATGGCAGTTGTAACAGCTGACCTGAGGCTTTAAGGGATACAGGTCTTCCCGTACCTAGATGATTGGCTCCTTGTTGCTCCCACCAACCATCTACTTTGTCAAACCAGAAACTACATTTTGAAGCTGTTAGGCCACCTGGGAATCACTATCAACACAACAAAATCCTCTCTGATCCCAGTCCAGGTTCTAGAATACATTGGAGCAAGGATAGATACTCTACAAATGAAGGTTTTTCTAACTCTGGAGAGAATTCGGAGCTTACGACTTCATGCATCCCTGGTTATTCAGTCACACATTCCATCAGCAGAGACGGTCCTTTGAACTTTGGGTTCAATGGCAGCCACTATTACTCTTCTTTTTCCCTGTGCTTGTCTTCATATACGGGTTCTACATTGGACATTAGTAGTCCAGTGGTCATGGCTAGATCTGCCATTGACGCATCCTATATGCATCATCAGGGATGGCAGGGAGTCTCTCCTCTGGTGGATACACTCCTCGGATTTGGTCAAGGGATGTCCGTTCATTGCAACCCCTCCCCAAGCTACAGTGACCACGGATGCCTCCCAACTAGGGTGGGGGGGGCATTGCTCGGGAAGGACAGTCCAAGGCACGTGGTCCCTGCATGAAACCAAGTTGCATATCAGTGTTTTAGAGATGAGGGTGGTCCTTTTGGCGTTGCAGGCCCTTCATGCCTTTCTCCCTCTGGGAACAATTGCAATACAGTCAGACAATATGTCAGTAGTCTGGTACATCAACAAGCAGGGAGGAACCAGATCTTATCCCCTCTGTCGTGAGGCCATGAGAGTGTAAAAATGGGCGATCTCCACCAGCTGGTTTCTGGTAGCAACGCACATTCCGGGACGGTCCAACATACTGGTGGACAAACTGAGCAGGACTATTCTGATATCTTACAGTGGTCTCTGAATCCTTCAGTGGTGGAACAGATCTTCCTTGAGTGGGGTTGGCCTTGCTGCGATCTCTTCGCATCTCCTTCCAACGAGAAATGCAGCTAATTATTTGCTCTGAACTCCCCCCGCAGGGGGAGTCCCCCAGAGATGCTCTAGTTCATGTTTGGCTTCCCAGTCTTCTCTATGCTTACTCCCCATTACCTCTTATTTCGAAATTCCTCCAGAAGGCTCACATGCTGGGGAGCAAATTGATCCTCATTGCCCCGTTCTGGCTCGCCAAGTATGGTTGCCCTTCCCCTGGTCTCATCTTCTAGCTCCTTCATGGATCTTAGAGCCAATTCCGGATCTCATCTCTCACCCCTCAGAGGTTACACATCCAAATCTGGTCAGTCTAAAGCTTACTGCTTGGGTGCTCCAGTTCCTATGATAGCTAGGACTCTCAGTTTATCTTCTCCGGTTAAGACTATTCTGGTGGCAGCTCACAAGTAGTCTACCAGGAAGCTTTACCACAGTAAATGGAAGCATTTTTCCATCTGGGCTTCTCAATGAGATCTGGATATTTCATGGCTCCTGTCCCAGCGGTGATGGATTTCTTGGCATATATATTTCATCAGAGTGCTAGCTATTCTACGGTGACAGTTCAATTGGCTGCCATTTCCAATTTTCATATTGGGGAGAACAGGGTTTCTTTAGCATCCTCTAAACTTTGTTAATCCTTCCTTAAGGGTACCTTTCTTTTAAGACCCCTGGTGATGGATCCTACCCCTCCTTGGGATCTGACTTTGGTTTTGCAGGCTGCGTCAGTAGACCTAAAATTTATATCTTGGAAAACGGCCTTCTTAGTAGCCATCACCTCGGCTAGGAGGGTTTCAGAACTCCAAGCGTTTTGTATCAAAGCTCCATATATGGTCTTCCATAAGGACAGGGTGTCACATCGTACCAATCCATCCTTTCTCCCCAAGGTGGCTTCTGAGACTAATATCAACCAGACGATTAATTTACATGTCTTCTTCCCAAATTTTCAGAAAAGGGGTGAATATAAATTGCACTTGTTAGACGTTCCTAGACACCAAACTAAGACCTTTCGCAAGTCCAACCGGTTATTTGTGTCTTACTCTAAACCCTTTCTGGGCAAACCAATCTCCAAGGTAATTTTGGCTTGATGAATCTCTGTTTGTATCCCTCAGGTATACAAAAACAAGGGTATTTCACCTCCGGGTCAAGTAAAAGTACATTCTACCAGATCTATGGCTACCTCGACAGCTTTTTGGTCCAGGGTATCTCTGGATGATATTTGTTGCAGCTACTTGGTCCTCATCGCATACCTTCATTTCTCACTATAAACTGGACATGATATCCAGAGGGAGAGCATCCTTTGGCTCTGAGGTGCTCCGGAATATCCATCCATGAGGGCCACCCAGGTATTTAGTAGCTGGGGACTCTGTCCCACAGGTTGAAGAGCAAATGAAGTAAACTACTTCAGATAAAGAAGTTATGTACTCACCGTAATGTTCCATCTGAGTAGTTCTACTTCATTTGTCTTCAGCCGTCCCTCCCTCCTTCCCCCTGACCTTATGTTTTATTACTCTGGTAGATAGGGGAGAATGCCTCTGCGGCTCTCCTGTTCTTACTGTTAGGTTTATATATAAACTGTTGTGATAAGGTCTTATTGGGTTGGGCTTAGGTGGATAGTGCAGCAAACTTGATCTGAGGGAAGGAAGGAGATGGAGGGGTATTATGGGTAAGGGGAGGAGCTTGGAGCTTGGATCAGATGCTGGTGAAACTGCCGTCTTGGATCCGATACGGATCCGTAACCCACAGGTTGAAGACAAATGAAGTAGAACTACTCAGATGGAACGTTATGGTGAATACATAACTTCTTTTTATGCTTCTTTTGAGAATATGAGGGACATTGTGGCTTTTTTCCCTCATTTAAGAAAAAAATTATCTTGGCGTAATTTTATTGCTTAGGTGTCTCAAGTGATTAAACAGACTTTGAAGTGCGCTTATCATCTGAGGCAGCTTTCCAGAGCTGTTGCTACTGGAATTATGAGAAGTTTTGCATACACAAAACCTTCCCGAGGATGTAAAAAGCTGACATTTTTGAATTCTTAGATAGAGATTTTGTGTTTTGACAGTCTACTGCAGAGATCCTTAAAAATTGTGATGAAAGGGGAGTTGGTTCAGGAGGTTTCTCTGATTTTTCGGCCTTCGTTCTCCAAATTTGCCAAGGGTTTTACAATTACGTCTGCACCCTTCTATAAAAAGCAAAGTAAGCAAACACAGTAAGCTTTTAGTAAGCAGACTTAAAAAGTAATGAATGGTAAGTGGGCTCCAAAAAGAAAGGAGTATCTCCCTCCAGAAACAAGAACAGTTTAACAAGTCTGAACGACTAGCTGCAGAATGCCCCACACCCTCCATCCTGGTAAATCTCTAATTCTCACCCAAAATATGACTGACCATTCCTCTCTTTGGAAACAGTCTCAGACAAATAGGTTGTGAGAGTGATTCATCAGGGATACAGATGGCAGTGGGATTCTGTACCTCCTTTCCAGGATATTCCTTCACATTTGATAGATTACACTTCTTTTTTTCATTCCTGTCATTCAACATCTGCTAACTCAGAGGGTGATAAGAGGCTGTCCCTCTTTTTCAGAATCTGAGAAAGTTTTTATTTAAAAATGTTTCTTGTACCAAAGAAAGAACCTTTTTGGAGACTAGTCTTAGATCTTTCCTTTCTGGAATGTTTTGAAAATTTCAAAATATTATTCCTTCATGGCCTGCTGCCTCTCATTCCCCACATAAGTTTTGTAGTTAGCCCAGATTTAAAGGATGCTTATTATCACATTCCTACAGCACTGTGTCTGGATCACATTTTCAGTTATTTCCTCTTGGGTTATCCACTGTTCCAAGGGTAAAGTGTGTAGCATCAGTGATAGCCTATTGCAGGCTGCAAGCTGTTCATAGTTTTACTTATTTAGATGACTTGCTTATCTTTGCAGAGTATTTTTCAAAGTGTTAGGAATCTCTCAGATCAGAGATCTCCTTCACAAAGTGAGGTTTAGAACATTCCAAGGTTTTGGTTGACTTTTTCCCACAAGATTGTTTATCTGGAATGTCTGCTAGGTACATTAGTTCAAAGAGCATTTGTCCATAGGAAAAATTAGATCTACATATCATTCTTCTGAGCCAGAAGTCCCCATCAAGGGAATTTTGTATGCTATTAGAATGTGTGGTATCCATGATTCCTTTAGCCAGAGTCCACATGTAGAAAATTCAGTGGTACTTAAATCTTTATGGTCCCAATGTCTACATCCCCTTGACATTTCAGATTCCTGTTTTGGGATTTGTGAAAAAGCAACTTAATTTTTAGAGAGACTAGTTTTATCTGAACCCTAGTCTTCCATTTTCCCATCAAGCTCCAACTCAGTCGATAAAAAAAGACACCTCAAACTTTGCTTGGGAAGCAGTGTTTGTAGAACACAGCGTGTGTTGTAACTTTAAGAAGCATTTCAAAGTTGAGGGCACGTGCATGTAAATAGAGAGCACGTGCAGGGAACAGTGCCATTTTGAACAGCCAGAGTGTTAACGTGTGAGTGCGGTATTCAGTCCGTTTATAACTTTACTTAAGTTTAAGTTACTAAGCCTCAATCCTGATGTGTTTGTATATAATAAAGCTGCTTGAACCAAACCCACAACTGTTTGTCTGTTTTATCCTGACTGGACAAGCGACAGTGTTTATGGTAGTTAAAGTGCAGAGTCTTTGGACAAAAAAGTTAGACCAAAACACATACATGTAAAAGACAGGCTGCCAGTAATAAATGCCCTGGTCTCTCTCAGTCATCTGTGGTTCCCAGTACCAATACAAATGCTTATATACAACACAACAATAATGTCATACATAAACAAATGGGGGAACCAGATCTTACCCTTTGTGCAGACTAGCTATGGTATCCTGTGGTATAGCTTTTCAGCACAGTCTCACTATACAGGCATATTACATTCCTTCAAAGCAAAATTTTGTGGCAGACAAACTGAACAGGACCAAGACAGACCCTTGCAAATGGAAATTGAATCATGGGATCTTCCAGGATTTGACCAGCTCTGAGGAACACCTTAGGTAGATATATTTGCCTCCATTCACAACAGTCAACTGGCAAAGTTCTGCTTCTGGATTCCATGTCAGAAGGCCTGGAAGACAGATACATTCTCATTTCCTTGGACAGGAATGCTTTTCCACCACTTTCTCTGATATCCAGAATCATTCTGAAGGTTCATTAGGACTCCAGAGATCATTGTGGTAACTCCATTTTGACCAAGGCAGCATTGGTTCTCCGTTTTTGTTGAAGTGGCCAAGGGCAAGTGCCATAAGCATCCTCACAGACTACCTAACCACACAAGACAGGAGTTATTTGATACATTCCAGCTTGAAACAACTTTAACTGCCTGGATGAAGAAAGTTTTAGTAGCTGTTGTGCACCTTTTTTTCAGAGAACGTGCAGCAGGTGTTAAGGCAAGAGAACCTTCAACAAGGAAAACATATAATTACAAATGGAAAAGATTTTCTAGTTGGTGCTAAGAGAAGAAGAAGGACCCTTTTAAGGTTAGTATTTTTCTGGTTCTGTAATATCTGAGTTACTTTTTTTCTGGCCATTCTTACTGTTCTATTACAGTACACTTATTGGCCATTTTCAGCGTGCCTGCACATGGTTCCTTGTCTTTCATTGCATTCCCATGTTAAAATGTATTTGAAAGGGGTGTTAAATACCATGCCTCATAGACAACTAGTGACTTCTACATGGGATCTTAACTTTGTTTTGGAAGAATTGCTTCATTTGAACTAGCGCATCATACTGATTTGAGGTTTTTAACATGAAATTTTTTTCTGATTCCTCTGACTTCTCTAAAAAGAGTATCTGAGTTGCAAGCTCTTATGGTGGGTCAGCCTTATTTAATTTTACACAGATATAAGGTTTTCTTAAGAAGTGATCCTTCCTTTATGCCTAAAGTAGTATCTGAGTTTACTTTGAACCAAGATATCCATCTCACTGTCTTCTTTCCAGAACCTAAAACTGAAGAAGTAAAGATTCTGTGTTTGATGTTCATAAACGACTCAGGTTTTTATCTTGACAGAACTAAAATCTTCAGAAATTCTAATCAGTTACTTATTTCTGATGAAGGTAAGAAAAAGGGGCAATCAGTGTCAAAGCAGACTATTTCCAAATGGTTGTCTTATGCTATTACCTTTTGTTATACCCACCACCACAAGGCAATTCCTGTTAAGGTTCACCCTTTCAGGGCATTGGCTTCATCGGTGGCATTTTGAAAAGGATTGCATTCTAGAAATATTCTTGAAGCAGCAACTTGGACCTCTGTGTACACATCTACAAAGCACTGGAAACTAGATCCTTTCTGCAGGTCTAGAGCACACTTTGCTAGTACCCTTCTCCAGGGGCTCCTGGATCCTCATTCTACCTCCTCCTAGTCAGTGCAGGCTATGGTTGTCTAGCCATATATCTAAGGCTATTGCAGAAGTGAACATAGCACACAAAGTGCATCAATTGATGAACATATTACAGTTGTGTAAGTTAACTTACCATAACAGTTAATGTTTGAATGATCATTGCTGCAGTAGCCACTCCCTCCCCCATTCCTTTGATATGTTTTTGTTGTCAGGGTGAGAGCTTTTATTTTTAGTTTTCTAGCATTGACCCTTTGAGAACATTAGCGTCCCTCTCTCTCAATTGGCATGAAAGCTGTGAAGGGCTTGGCACCCACACCACTCTATTTCTTCAACTCTGTTTGAACTGAGTAATGGTTTGGGTGTGTGGAAGGTGCGCTGAAACTTTGGAAACCATCCAGCTCTTATATCCTATATGGTATATAACCAATATAGCCAAGACTACTGCAGCAGTGATCATTCAAACATCTGCTGTTATGGTGCGTTTACTTACACAACTGTACTTTGTTGGTTCTAAATGGCTACTGGGCAGTCCAAAGGAGCTAATGATTTGTAAGTTATATCAAGTAAGAAAAAAATATAAACTAAATCTTATAAACATCATAGAAATCAATCATTTTTGAGGGAGATCAAAGCCCACCACAATCCCCATGTTAGTGGCTTTTCCACCATTACCCTAGATTTAATAATAATGAACTCATATGAGGTAGCAACATCTTGGGGAAGGACGTTTTTGTGACTGCACTGACTTTCTTCAATCTTTTCTTTAGACCAAGTATGTATTTTTTGTTCATTTGTACTTTATCCCAGAAACAGGTCAGCATAACTGTATGACAGGCAACATTGAGTTGTTTTAGCTTGCACCGTTGGGCTGTCCTTGCCAAGGGATAGAAAGTCCAGACATTGTCCTGCCTCTGGCTTGATAATAAAATATCAGATATTTGATGTGGTTAGGTTACCTTTTCATTATGTAAGGGATACCACTAGGACTAAATACCTTATGTGTGTAAAAGAATATCCTGCAGTAGTTCATGCTTTAGTGTTCTCATGTTTTGATTAATGCAGTGCCTTTTGTTCAGGGTTACTGGAGCTGAGTTCCAGCACCTAAAGCTGCTTCACAACATTATTGCTGGTTTTGTCAGTGCTGTGGTTACCTTACCCCAGTTTTGCACAAATTGTCCCAGTTACCTGGATGCTCTGCTGGAAAATCAAAATACAGAGACCTCCCTAGTTTGACATGTAAGGGTATAACATACTGTTGGATCTCCTGCACACCATTTCCCTGCCTGTTCCCCAAATATGAGACATTAAGGTATTATTAGCAGTCTGAGTGATGTTAAAGTGTATGACTATGAAGTTTTTTGCTTGACGCTGCCTTCTTCTTCTTTTTCTTCTTTCGGCTTCTCCCGGTTAGGGGTCGCCACAGTGGAACTCCGGTCTGCTAATAATTGGCAGTAGATTGCTTGACGCTGCCTACAGTCTGAAATTCTTTGCATCATTGGTTTTCATTTTTGGTCTGCAGTTAACTTGTGGCCCACCAAACAGTCTGAATGTTCCAGTTTGTGACAGTATCAGCTGAAATATAACATATTTGACATCATAAGGTCATTAAACGAAGGCTTAGTGCAGAAGCGTTACACTGTTATAGTGTTACTAATATAACATCAGAATGTTAAAAGTACTTAGCAAGCAATATGGACTTGTTGAAAAAGCTTTACAAAAGTGTAACTTGTAAATTGTACTTAACGATTTGGAGGGTATGTCTGCTTGGAAGCAAAATAGCCTAGCAATGCTGGGAATTGTCAGTCATCCAGAGTACACTGTGCTCCTCACATCTGTTTTCTGTATTTATATTTAAATGCCACCACTGCACAAAGAGATTTCTTGCATAAATAAGCAGAAATAAATGGCATTAGTTCCTTCAGAGCCCAATCTGACATATCTAGGTACATTGCAAAGACACACAGCTAGAAATCAGTGAAGAATGTCTGCACAATTTTAAAATTCAAAGCACCATCAGCAGAAGTTTAGAAAATGTGATGTGTGATATTTTAACATGATGCTTATAGAAGGGTAGTTCTGATTCAGCTAATGCTGGGAAGTGCAGAATTAGGTTTAGTGACACTGAATGGAGTTCACTGTACCATTAAAATAAAAATGTAATTTTCATTCAGATGGACCACAGAGACTCCAAGCATTCAAAACTGCCTTCAGAAACTTTACCGAAACAGGCATTTTTGACATCACTTTCACATTACCATTGATAGTAAAGGCAATGGCTATCCGTGCATTGGTAGTTTTAGTTAACCTTCATATGTTAGCCAATCCTGGTTGCAATTTTATTTCAGGAAGACATCAGAATTTCATGCCATATTGTGGTGTGACAAAAATCTGAATTTGTTTTCCAAGTTCAGAAACTGCAACAGTCAACATTTGTGTAGGGGCATATTTGTATGTCGTACAAAGCAACCAAAACCACTGCAACTTAAGTTTATGGTCATGAGAATCATTTTCAGAACTAACCTCAGTGTAGTTGCCATTTCTTTTGGAGACCATAGCTTTTCTCAGAACATTATACCATATCCACTTTATCTAGAAGACTTTTTTCTCTTATTAGCATCCTTGCGTCTTCTACCTCAGTCTTGGGCCATTGAAGGTAATTCACCACAAACTCTTGTCAGTGAATGTTGCACTTCATGATGGAGGAATGCAGTCAAGAAAAAGGCCAAGTTCACTCATTTTTATCTAGTTTGCTGAAAAAAGAAATCCTTATACAAAGAAGCCTGGTATGTAATACCAAACGTTCATAAGCAACTGTTCTTTTTTAACTAATGTATGTTACTTCATTCATCTGAAGCGTGAAAAAGCCCATCGTTTTTGCTTAGGGCACTGGTCTAGTAGGCGTGCTATTCAGCTATTTATTGATTTATTTTTTTAAAGTAAAGAAAGTGGCATTTCTGTACTTAAAAAAATGAATAAATAAATGCACAGCACACAGTGCCCCTTTTTGAAGATACAGCAGCTTCAGCACTTTAGAGAGGAAGTGTTGCAGACTTGGCCATTAACTTTGTTGGCTTTCTGCACCATCCAGCCCATGATCTACCTAGACAATGAGTTGGGTAAGTCATGATGGGATGAAGCAAGAAGTCAACAAATTGGAAAGTGTAGGGAATACCTGCAGTGCAAAGAGAACATTGTTCTGTCAGTGACAGCGAGGCAAGTTTTTTTAAATACCGTCACTGGGAGGCAACCAGATATTTTGGAAAACTGACTAGCCACATCTCTCAGCTGTCCCAGGTTTTGCAGAACATTCCTGATTTCTTCTCATTTGCTTTTTAAATACATATTGATGCAAAACCTGTTCTGTTAATTAAGTGAATTAGCATAACATGTAAGAATGCTGGCATGTCTGTGAGGAACTATAACTTAGTTTCACTTTGCTCATTATTTTGACTTTCTAAGAGTACTGTGATCTGTGGTAGGTAACCTGGAATTCTTTAATGTGTGACTACAGTTTCAGTGGAACAAAGCTGAAATGCAATACACAACCATAATTTGTTATTAACCTCAAAAACCTAAAGTGCACATAGCACATGTAGCTATAATTGCTGGGTGGGCATGGGAGCTATCTCTAGAAAGTATCTGACCATGTAACTGTAAGTGTCAATTTTTGTAGGACTAGTATGCATTGGCAGGATTAATGTAATTTGCTTGAAGCAGCTTTGAATATTTCAATGTGTGACTTGTTTACGTGGAACAAAGTTAAAATACAATGACATGCATTTTTTATCAGAGTTGTCTGAAGTGCACACCAGTGTAGTTATAACTGATGGGTGAGCATTGAAGCTGTCTGTTGAAAGTAACTGACTCTGTTTGCTAAGTATAAGCAGTCACTATCTGGCTTTGCAGAAGTAGTGTGGATTTGGATTTGGATGTGGTAAGACAGACTACTTAACTGAAAATCTGAGATACACCCAAGGGGGCTATCTGTGGTGGAAAATGCATATGTCCACTGTTGTATGCTCATTATTCTGGATTTGCAGGAGTAATGTGATTTATGTCATTTTTAACATGTGGAAACTGTGTGGAGCAAAGGTGAAATACATTACATGGCCAACTGCACTCAGAAGTGCTTATAACTGTTTGGTGGGGTTATGGGGTTATCAGTTGCTTATTTTAAACAGTCCAACAGTCCTCTTTCAAAAAAAAAACAAAAAAAACAAATTAAGTCTAAAACTCATCACAGAATAGCCAGGCTTTCAGAGCGTCTCGGGGCCTGGCAGCCCTCACACACCACAGCTGTATAAATGGATTTTGACACAGGCTTAGTAGTGGCCTCTTCCCTGAACTCCACCTAGTTTAAAACTAGCCCTGCTCAGAGGAGTGCAGAGAAGGTCAATGTGTGGGGTTGGGGACAATGTCATTATTTGTTTAATTCTCCTCCCAAACTTCAGATGTCTGCTTACGTTGCTGTAGCTTGTGTTGGTCTTCGGACAGTGTGATCATTATTTCTTTAACTTTCCTTACAAACGTCATAGGTTTGCATAAGGGGTCACTATAGGTCAAAAAGGAGCAGACTGCTGTGTAGGAGTAAGTTATTGTGCTCGTATTTGTTTTCACTTGCCTCACAATCAAACATCACATGCATACACTGGTAGCTGCCTTTTGGGGGAGTGTAAGGGGACACGTTGTGTGTAGATGTCTGACAGCAACATGTTGAAATATGTCATGGTGTATCTGTTTTTTTCAGTTTCATCCCATTTTGCCACCAGAGAGGTATACCAACCATAACTGACATTTGGGGGATAGAGGTGAAGAGGCTTTGTATATGTGTAGCCCCCCACATTATGCCAATAGTTTTTACTAAAGATATATATATATATATATATATATATATATATATATCAATGCATTTCTAATGGATATACCTTCTTATAATAGTGAATACATTAAAATTATGTGGGGGCTACGCCCACCACAACCCCCCATTACACCCCCCCCTTATTTAATATTCTCACTCCAGGGTTGCACTGCAGTGGGGCAGGGGCTATATTCCATTTTCGACCAAATGAACTTCGACCAAGTGAGCTTTCAGTGAAGTGCAATGCCTGGTATCATTTTCGACTAAGTGTAATTCGACCAAATGTATGGAATATATATATATATATATATATATATATATATATATATATATATATATATATATATGTGTGTGTGTGTGTGTGTGTGTGTGTGAGAGAGAGATAGTAGCATCTTGAAGTGTATGACTGTGGCCATTTGTGCCTTTACTTTCATCTCAGTTTAACACCAGAGGAACAAACATGGATGGTGCAGAGGGTGAATATTGTGTTTTTTTTTTTTTTTTTTAATAGGTGGGGGGGGGGGGGTTGGGAGGCTGGTTCTCTTCCAATGTAGGATTTATGTAATGTAGCTTTGCAAGTATTTTTTTTTAGCTTATAGTGAACTGCTGTTTTGTCATCTTTTGAGCATTAAGCCTTAGATACTATTTATTTATTCCTTGAGATAAAAAATGCTACTAAACTTTTCTTTTTCTTCATTGTTTTTGTTGAAACCATCATTGAATGAAAATGTTGAAAAATGCACCTCAGAGTATCTATAACTTCATGGCTTCAGACGGTCTAGCAGCCCCCAGACCCCCTGCTTAATTCTTTTATTTCCTTCATTATTATTACAGTGTTGTCGTTCTTTTTTCGGCTTTTCCCGGTTAGGGGTCGCCACAGTGAAACTCCGGTCCGCTAATGATTGGCAGTAGACATCGTAGTCATTGTTATTTAGGGCATATTGAAAGGACACAGTAAAAAGCAAAGTTGAAGAGTAAGACTGAACTTCTTTCCTTAATCAGGAATTTTAATCAGGCCATCATTGGATGCGCAGGTTGTTTTAAAAAAACTCAAAAATGCACCTCAGAGTACTGTCTTGCTTAGTTAGGATGTGTTGAATGAGTGAATGAATACAAAAAAACAAAAAAAAAGAACAGTAATACAAACCGTGAGAAAAAGAAGGAAAAGTAATCTGGATGGGGAGACCACCAGGTAATGTGCATGGGGGAGCAATGGCCAGCGGAGGATGGGGGCCATGGAGCTCTTGGAATAGGGCACCATGTTGCCTAAGGATTGTGATCAGCTAAAGGGGGTCTTCAGTATGTTGCATTTTGAGAACTCTTGCTCTGCACTTAAGGAAACTGTCATTTGGTGAAAGCCTTAAAACACAGCAGTTAAAACCCGTCGTATTTATGGTCATTGTTGTTTGTAAAAAAGTATCTAATTCTATGTTAATGCTGGCAAACTGGATGCAGTATGGTAAAGTTAGCATATATTCTTATTTGTTTGCAAAAGTTGCAGACTTTAGTTATTGTTTTTGGTGTTTTAATGTTGTTTTGTTGTAAGTCACCTTATGCTGCTCTCAAGCAAAATCTTGAACTACTGAGGCATTTTATGCCCTTGTTCTTCTTTCATGTGATTGATACATATATATATATATATATATATATATATATATATAAAGCCAACAGTGTTATCTGTGAAACAAGCTTAAGCAGTTGGACTGATTTCCTTGTTAGCTTTTGCTAACATTATCTTTTTTTTTTTTTTTTTTTTTTTTATATATTTCAGAGTATTAGAATAATGGAAACAATTCTACAAGAAAAATGGGGCCATCCATTTTCGTAAAGAAGATCTTCAGCCATTCTGGAAGAAAATGGCTACTAGATATTGATTGAAAAGGCTACTTTTATGTCTGAAATGTAGGTGGCAACACAAGAAGGGGATTACGTAACCTACAAAAAATATGGCACTTTTTGTTTTCAGAGTTCAAAATGGCCACTTCTTTTCTAGTCATGTTGAAATGAGAGTGTATCCATCTTGCCACCTAAGTACAGATTCAAGTTTTAATTTCATCATGTGAGCTGAAAATTTTGTATTCAAATGTATCTAATTTATCAGAGCTGTATGCAAATCAGCTTAAAGTAGCACAGCATAGCAGTTCTCCAGCTACACTTTTTATCCATACCTACCAAGGTAGACCATAAATACACTGAAATAACAAGAGTTTTTTTTTAAACATTTAGCTGATGTACTATAAAATCCCAGTATTACTCTTTTCTCTGAAAAGGAGTAGGTCCTTGGACTACTTGTTTAATCTCTGACCTGCGTCCGCTAAATGTCGCTAAATGTGCTAATATTCTTTCAGATGATAACTGATGTTTGGTCTGAGGATATTACCAAAGGCTCTGTGATGCAGTAGAAATTACTTCACATTGCAAGCACTGAAAGTGAACCACAATTATCGGCTACATTGGTATAAAGGAATTTGTACAATAGTATTGAATAGAAAGAAAACTTTTACAGGAAGACAGTCCCTCATTACTCCCACGCCCCCTTAATTAAGGTTACTGACTTCTCTGTTGCACATTCATGGACTAACTGCAAAAACCTTGAAATTAGTAACGTTTTCCCACACCAAGTATGTGGCTATGGGCAGCAAAGTCCATCTACAACTTCAGTTCAAACTCTTGGCAATATTGAACCAAACAAAACCAGATATAGTCCACAAGATTGCCTCACAATAATCCCTTCAATCTCCCAAATTAGACTGCAAATAAAATGTACATACATACATACAAATATTTCAAACATGGACATTAATGCCCTTCTAGCCTGGCAGTATACTAAAATACTTGTTGCCATAACAAATGTCCAGGCTGTTCTTATAAATATCTAAACTAGTACTTGCTTTAATGTAATTTGATAGTCTGTTCCATGCAGCAGCTACTTTGTCAGAGAACCAATTAATACACTTCTCATTCCTATAGAATCTTCTACATAGGCTGTCTGATGATTCTCTAGTACATGTTCTTCGTGTTTCACTGTTGTAGTCATCACACTTGGGTTATCTGCCTGCAGGTAGCCCTCAGTGGGCCCAAATGCTAGAGACTTAGTATTTCTGCGTCAGTTGCTGTCACTCTAGGACTGACGTCAGGTCGTCAGGGGTATAAAAACAGGCAGCCGACACCATTACACCAATCTTTCTTGTCAAGGAGCCCAAAGCAGAAGCAGTTTGCAGGAGTGGCGATCAGCTGCTACCTGAGTTTTCATTTCCAAACTGAATCATCCTGAAGTCTTCTAAAGCTAAGTACCATTGGGGATCCTTTTTTCTTGCTCTAACCGATGTCAGAAAAAGTTAATTGTCCCGCCTGTGGAAAGCAAATAGCACACCGAGATTTCCATTCTTACTTCATCACCTGTTTAGGCCCAGACCATGACGTTCCTCCCTGTCGGTTTTGTGCTTTGTTCAATGCCCGAACTATTCATTGTCGGGCCCTTATTATCGCCAAATGCTTTCGCTCTCGATCTCCATATTCCGGAATGGCTTTGGTAAGCCATCTGACTACCGATCTTCCAAAAAAAGTAAGGATAAAGACAGAGACAGACCATACAGGTCCAAAACTGCCAACTATGCTTCCGTTAAGCTAGTCGCCAGTTTGCCGGTGCTCAGTGAGGTGCTTTCGCAGCCCCTGATGCCCACTTCGATGGATTCGCAGGCTGCTACCGAGACCCTTTCAGAGTCCGTTATGTCGCAAGAGTCTTCTTTGACTATGGAACCTGTGGATGTCTCTACCTTGGACGGGTCCAGAGCTGCTGAGCAGGCACTGGCTTCTGAGGAAGTTCTTCGCATTACCAGTACTCGACACAAACCGACGACTTCTTTAGCGTCTTCAATTTTGTCTAAAACTACCGAGTTTCTAAGACCAAGAGTACGAGCTATGCCTAAAAAAACGATGACCCAGTCTCAAGCACCTTCTTCCTTGCCACAATCTCAAATGCTTAAAATGGCAGAAGACCTGATCATGCTGATTAGGGGAAGCCAGCCTTCCCCTGCTGAGAGAAAAAGGGACTTGTCCCCAGCAGCTTTAACTGACCAAGAGTCCGACGACTCTGATGTTTCTGAATATGAAAACATGACTTTATCTGCTTATGAGGATTCAGATGCAGAGGAACCCATTCCCTCTGCTTCCCCTCCAGAGGATTTTTCTTTTGGTGAAACCCTTCATACTTTGAGAGCATTTCCACTGGGAATGCCAGGATTATCCTCAGTCCAAAAAGAGACGCAGAGGATTTTTAGATTTACCAAAACATAGACCCTTAACTATCCCTCCTGTTCTGGATGTTGTGGATAATGTCTTTATGGAATCCAGTCTAACTCCTGATACTTTAGCCCTTGCTCCAAGGAAACCAGACAGGTACTACAGAGTTCCTGACTATCACAAATTTCTTTTCAAAAATCCTAGTGCTGACCCAGAGGTCATTTCCCAAGGGCCTAAAGGTATAAAGGCAACTACAGCTAAGAATCCCACCCCCCTCAGACAGGGATTTCTGAGCTTTAGAGAGATGGGGTAAAAAGTATACATTTCAACAGCTCTAGCCATTAGTGCATTGAATTGCCAGTGTCACATGCTGAAATACCAGCAACATATTATGGAACTTATTAAGCAAAAATTATCTACCTGTACAGACTGTGCAGAAAGTAAAGAATTACAGGAGCTTATGCATTCTGCAAGCCAAGTCAGCAAGCATACCTTGCAATGTAGGTTTAACGCCCTAGAAGCATCTTGCAGGGCAGCAGTCACTGGTTCTGTACTGAGAAGGCATGCTTTGCTTTAGGAACAGACCTTGCCAGACCATGTCAAATCAAAATTACTAGATGCCCCTTTGAATAAAGACAGTTTGTTTTGCACCAAAGCAGAAGAGGTTCTAAAAAAGATGGAAGAAAAAGCTAAGTCTATGCAGACAGTCAAAGATTTTTTGTAGGTGCAGCCTCCAAGATTCAGTAGGCATTGCCCCTCTCCAGCCCCATCAAAGCCATCTCAAACTAGACCTAAGGGAAACAGACCCCCCTCCCAGATTACAGTCTTGGGGTATGCAGAGATCTAAGCAATGGAGTACCTCCACTTCTAAAACAGGGAGTGCTAAGCCACCTCCTTACGGAAAGAATTCACAATGACTTGTCAACCCCACTCCTCACCTCTGCCCAATTGATTGTGCTCCTAGGAGGAAAACTTGCCCACCATGCAAAAAAACTGGACCTCCATCATCAAAGACTGATGGGTCCTCAACATTGTATCCCAAGGATACATATTTTACTTCCACACACCACCAACCCTGAAAGGGTTCCCAGACCTTCCTCCAAACCAGTGGACAGAGGCACAAAACCAAGTTCAATCCCTGCTGTCCATAAGGGCAATTCAACTTGTTCTTGTAGAACAGATAGGTCAAGGATTTTATTCCAGACTTTTCCTGGTACCCAGAAAAGAGAGCACTTGGCACCCAATCCTAGATCTTTCCATTCTAAACACCTTCCTGGTGGTACCCAAATTCAGAATGCTCACCCTTCAGCAGCTTCTTCTTATGCTGTCCAAAGAGGCCTGGCTAATCACCCTAGATCTAAAAGAAGCCTATCTGCACATCCCCATTAGGAAATCAGGCAGGAAATATCAATGTTTCAGGGCAGGATCTATGCAATATCAGTTCTCTGCACTTCCCTTTGGCTTATCCACTGCTCCCAGCGTCTTCACAAATAGCCTGGCTCCAGCCATTGCCTATTGCAGACAGAGAAACATTCAGATATACCCTTTACTAGGATGATTGCCTGAATCAGGCAGTCAGGAAAAGCTGATGCAGCACCTGACATTTGTAAAGAACCTTCTAACCTCCCTGGGGTACACTATCAATGAAAAGAAATCAAAACTAGTACCCAGTCAAAAGATTTTATTCCTGGGAGAAAGCTTGGACACAGCCTCCCAGATGGCATTTCTTACTCCAGAAAAACAAGCCTATCTAACAGGCTATTTCACTGAAATGGCCACCAGAACCCAGCTATCCACAAGGAAAATTCTGCAGGCTCTAGGGTTCATGGCCTCTTGCATTCTACTAATTCCATATGCCAGACTGCATATGAGGAAACTTCAGTGGTACTTAAAATGTCTTTGGTGCCAACATTCGCAGGACCTGGAAACCACTATACCTATCATACCTTGTCTAAGGATAGAGTTTCTTTGGTGGGCAGCAGCATGCAACCACAACAAGGAGCTTCCCTTTACACAACCCCATGCCACCCAGACCCTAACCACAGATGCATCAGACTATGCCTGGGGGGCACATCTGGGGGACAAGTGCATTCAGGGGCACTGGAGCCCAAGTCAAATTCATCTGCACATCAACCAAAAAGAGATGCTAGCTGCTCAGCACACTCTGACAGCTTTCAGATCCCTTCTCTCACCTGGACCCCTCCTAATAAAAACAGACAACACCACAGTTATGCGGTACATCAACAAGCAGGGGGGAATCCACTCTTACCCACTCTGCAGGCTAGCCATGACACTGTGGAACACGGCATTGGACATGCAGATCCATCTGCAAGCTCAATTCCTGTCAGGCAAGCAAAACTCTCTGGCAGATGACTTAAGCAGAAATCTCCTAGATCCACATGAGTGGCAATTAAATCCCAGCACTTTCAGCCTATTAACCCAGAAATGGGGGATACCAGAGGTAGACCTTTTTGCCTCCCCCTACAATCACCAGATCAGCAAATTCTGCACCAGGACACCACACAGCAGAGCATGGAAAGTGGATACCCTATTCTTCCAGTGGGTAAACCTCTCAATTTATGCCTTCCCCCCTGCCTCTTCTTTCAAAAATACTATTCAAGATAAGACAGGTCAGACCAAGGGCAATCCTGATTGCTCCAGACTGGCCACGCCAGCACTGGTACCCACTACCGTGCAGCCTGTCTCCGGTGCCACCATGGCATCTACCGCAGATCCCAACCCTCCTCACTCAGCAGGAGGGACAGATCCTGCATCTGCAACTGCAAACCCTGGACCTTGCAGCTTGGCTTATTCCTTGAATTCTCACCCAGTGACCAGCCTAAGCAAGCAGGTACAGGACGTCATTCTGGAAACCAGAAGACCCAGTACCAGGAAATCCTATGCTGATAAGTGGAAAAGGTATTGTTCCTGGATTCAGTCTAAAGGAGCAGACACTGCTCTGCCCTCCTTACCTCTAATCCTGGATTACCTAGCAGAGCTACTCCACAGAGGCCTTTCCTTCCCTTCCATTAAGATCCATGCCTCTGCCATCTCGGCTCATTAAAACACTGAGCCACCTCTCTTCTCTCACCCTCTCATCAATAAGTTCTTGAGAGGGGCCAACAATTTAAGGCCACCAAGGAGAGCACCCACTCCGGCTTGGGACCTTAACTTTGTACTGGAAAAGCTCACACTCCCCCCCCCCCCTTTGAACCTGCAAGCGTCAGCAGAGTTAAAATTCTTCTGTTGGAAAGCAGCCTTGCTTCTGGCCATCACTTCAGCTAGAAGTGTGTCTGAGCTGCAAGCACTTATGGCTGTGGAACACTTCATTATTTTTCATGCTGACAGGGTCTCCCTCAGAACTAACCCTACTTTTATGCCTAAAGTGGTGTCCAGTGTAGCTCTCAACCAATCTATCCATTTGCCAACTTTCTTTCCCAATCCTCAGAATAAAAGGGAAAGGATCCTGCACTCTTTAGACATGCACAGACAGCTTAGATTCTACCTTGACAGGACTAAGCCCTTCAGAATATCTGACCAGCTACTACTCAGCTTTGCAGCTGGGGCAGAGGGCAAGGCCATATCTAAATAAACTATTTCCAAATGGATAGCACACTGTATCCATTTCTGTTACAAACACCATGGGAAACCAACCCCTCAGGGGGTCTGAACACATTCCACCAGGGCAACCTCTACCTCTGCAGCATTCCTCATGGGAGTCCCTACCAGGGACATTCTGGAAGCTGCTACCTGGAGTTCTGTTCATACCTTCACCAAGCATTAACACCTGCCTATCTTTTCCAAATCTAGGGCAGGTTTTGCTACAGCAGTCCTGCAGGGTATACTAGCCAGACCCATCTCTTCTTGACTGCCTCCACCCATTTTTAGCTTTGGGAATCAACCCGTGTGTGATGACTGCAACAGTGAAACACAAAGAACATAGTACAGTTGTGTACACTTACCATAAATGTAGATATTCGAGTGTATTCACTGTTGCAGTCCTGGTTTCCCATCCTCCAGCCCCCATATCTCTCTCTCTCTCTCTCTCTCTACTTCTCTAAATGTATTACTCACCCCTTACTGTTGGTATTTAGTTTTTACTGTTGGTGTTTTTTTCCACCATAACTTAGCTCCCTAATTGGGGGCTCCTGACATTTGGGGCAAGAAAAACTGATGTAATGGCATCGGCTGCCTGTTTTTATACCCCTGATGACCTGACGTCAGTCCTGGAGTGACAGCAACCGATGCAGAAATACTAAGTCTCTGGTATTCGGGCCATCTGAGGGCTACCTGCAGGCAGATAACCCATGTGTCATGACTGCAACAGTGAATACACTCGAACATCTACAGTTATGGTAAGTGTACACAACTGTAATTTTTGATAACCCTAAACATTCTCAGAGATAATTGTATCTAAACACCATACATACCCGAACAAGATCTCCTTTTAGATATCTGTAAGAGACACTGTACATGTTCATATATTTTAGTCTTTCATAATAACTTAAATTTTCACATCCATGTATATTCTTGGTATACTTCTGCTGTACTCTGTCCAGTTTACTAATGCTTGTTTTCTTATAAGGTTTCCATATTATTCTATATTCAAGTTTTGAGTGTAATGTAATTAATAAACAATGACTTCATCATTTCTGATTTCCTAGGCATTATAAATCTTTTTATACAACCTATAGTTCTATAACTATCATTAACCAATTGCTGGATCTACACATATACCCTGGTCCTTACATGATTGTACAGTTTTCATCACTGTGTGCTGTATTAAACATTCACCTTTAAATTTCTGTGTTCCAATTCTCATATGCTTAGTTTTTGATGTCTTTGGCTGTGGTGGTGCAGCGGGTAGCGTTGCCACCTCACACCAAGAGGTTCTCCGGTTCGATTCTCGGCTGGGGTGCCTTCTGTGTGGAGTCTGCATGTTCTCCCTGTGGTCACGTGGGCTTCCTCCCACATCCCAAAGACATGCTGTAGTTGGATCGGACACTCTAAATTGGCCCTAGGTGTGAGTGTGTGCATGTGTGTGAGGTTGAGCGCCGGGCTGGGAACTCGACACCATAAAACTCCACTGCCAATCATGAGGGAACAGGTGATCTGCTGTGGTGACCCCTAACCGGGAAAAGCCGGAAGAAGAAGAAGAAGAAGAAGATCAGCGTATTATTTTCCTGGGCCCAAATGGTCAATTTAGTCAAGTTCTTTTGCAGGCATGCCTTATCTGTAACGCATGTAATCAGTTTACCCAATTTCAGGTCATCTACATATAGACAGAACACCTCAGATGAAAAAGTTAAGTCTGAGATATACAGTCTAAACAAGTAAGGGTGTAAGACAGAGCCCTATAGGACATCCTGACTGTAACCAAGAATTTCACCTGTCTAATTGCTGTGTGATACTTGCTGTTTGTAAGCCATGCAGCTATCCATCAAATCAAGAGTATATCAATACCTAGTTGTTCTAATTTATTGATCAATGTTGTGTATAACCCTGTCAAATGCTAAAGTTAAATTTATATAAGTTACATCACAGCACAATGTTTTATTCATAGCTGTTATTATGTTATAGAACATCATGATGTTCTTCTTGTTTCACTGTAGCAGTCATAACTGTAGGGTGATCCTGCCGGCAGGCAGCCCGAGGTCGGCCAGAATCACAAAGTCTGGGTCCGGCGTTGGCTGTACAAGCTAGTACCCTGACGTCAGTACGCTCTGGTACATAGCCCTCAGCCGACGCCATCTTCTCCAGTCTTTCTTGCCGTGCGGTGAAAAGCAGCTCGCAAGTCGTTGGTTGGCGATTTTCGATCTACGTTTTTGATTGCTGTCGGTCCGAAGTTCTTACTTCTCTTCTCAAAGCTAAGTACCCTGTTGGGGAATCTTTTTCTTGTTCCTCCAATGTCAGAAAAAGTTAATAATTGTATAGCGTGTGGAAAACAGATACCTCATAAAGATTTCCACTCTTACTGTCTACCTTGCTTAGGCCCTGACCACGACGTTTCTTGTTTTCGGTTCTGTGCCAGGTTCAATTTTCGCACTATTAAGCGTCGGTACGACTGGGCTTTAAATTACTTTGGTAGACGCTTCAATTATAGAATGTCGTCAGATTCTACCGGAATTCAAAAGAAGCGCAAAGACAAGGACAGGCCTCCGAGGTCCAAACAGGATTCGTCGCAGCTGGAGCCAGCGTCCGGTTCGGCTGTCGTCAGTGAGGTGCTTTTGCAGCCCCTGTCGTCCGCCACTTCTGAACCGATGGCCGATACGGACTCCCATGGGGAGCCATCAAGGCCTATTGTTTTATCTGCTGCAGGACCTTCTGACGTCGCTCCCTTAGATGGGTCCGGAACCGCTGTGCAGGTACCGGCTTCTGAGGGGGTATTCAGGCCTACTCACATCACCATTTCAAAGACAAAGGCAAAGTCCAAGACTCCAGTTAAACCTAAAGTTTCTGCTCCAGCTACTTCTGAAGCTACTCCCAAGACACAGAAGCAATTGCTAAGGATGGCTGAAGATTTGCTTACAATGATTAGGGGTTCTCACCCCCCTCCAGAGAAAAGGCCTCGACAGGATGTTCCTTTGGATTCCTCTGACCAGGCTTCTGTATCTTCTGTTTCTTCCTCTGATCAGGAATATTCCTTTCCTCCTTATGAGGACTCGGATGCAGAGGATTCCCTGCCCTCTGCTTCTCCGCCTGAGGATTTCTCTTTTGGGGAGACCTTACATGAGATGAGGGAACATTTTCATTGGGAAGGTCAGGATTATTCTGCTTCTAAGAAGAGGCTTAGGGAATTCCTTCTTCTTCCTCAACACAGGCCTTTAGCTATTCCTCCTGTTCTTGATATTGTGGATGATGCCTTTTCTGAGGCTAATTTGAATCCTGATTCCATGCCCCCTGCTCCTTCTAAGCCTGATAGATTTTACAGGGTCCCTGATTCTCATTTATTCTTATTCAAGAACCCTTCTGCGGATCCTGAAACTATTTCTCAGGGTTTTAAGGCTGCTAAGGTTGCTTCTTCCAAAAATCCTATTCCCTCCGAGAAGGATTCTCGTGCCTTAGACAGGTGGGGTACCCTTGCTATTAGGGTGCTACCCTTGCTATTAGGGCTTTAAATTGCCAGTTTCATATGTTTAAGTATCAGCAATTTCTTTTGTCTGTTTTGAAGCAAAAGCTTGCTACCTTTCCAGCATGTGCAGAGGATAAGGAATTGCAGGATGTATTGCATGCAACTGAACAAGTGAACAAGCATAGTTTGCATTGTGGTTTTGATGCTTTGGAAGCTTCTTGCAGGGCCGCAGCCTCTGGTACTGTTATTAGGAGACATGCCTGGCTTCGTGAACAAAGTTTGCCGGAACAGGTTAAGGCTAAACTTTTAGATGCCCTATGTTCAGCATGATGTTTTATTTGGATCCAAGGCTGAAGAGGTTATTAAAAAGATGGAAGAAAAGGCAAAATCTATGCAGACTGTGAAAGATTTCTTACAAGTTCAGCCTCCTAGATTTTCCAGGAATTGGCCCTCCAAAAATTGGTCCTTTCCCACGTCTGACAGGCCTCAAAGGGGAAGATATAGACGCTCCAGAGGTCGTGGTCAAGCTCAGGCCTCTTACAGATCCAGACAATGGACTGCTTCTTCACCTAGAAGGGGAGAAGACAGATCCTAATCTCAAAGGAAGCAGACTCAATGACTCTCTCGGTTGGGCTTCAGGACCCCCTTACCTGGATGCCCCTCTCGGAGGAAAGCTTTCTCTTTTTTACAGAAATTGGACTCATATTACCCAGGACAAATGGGTATTGGACGTGATTTTAAGAGGCTACAAGTTCCATTTTCATACTCTGCCAAGGGTTATCGGTTGGCCAGATCTGCCAAAACATCAATGGGCAGAGGCCTTAAATCAAGTGGATGCTCTACTGGCCATGAGAGCCATAGAGCCTGTTCCTTTCTCAGAAATGGGAAAAGGCTTTTACTCAAGACTATTTCTGGTTCCAAGAAAACAAAACTCATGGAGACCTATTCTGGACCTTTCAGTGTTAAACACCTTTTGGAAATTCCAAAATTCAAAATGCTTACTCTACAACAACTGCTTCCAGTACTCTCCCAGGACGCTTGGATGGTGACATTGGATTTAAAGGAGGCCTACTTACACATTCCCATCAGGCAGGAACGCAGGACATTCCTCAGATTCAAAGCAGGCTCGAGGCACTTTCAATTCTCTGTACTGCCCTTTGGTTTATCTACTGCGCCCAGGGTTTTCACCAAGTGCCTGGCCCCAGTAGTGGCTTATTGCAGACTTCAGGGGATTCAGATTTACCCCTATTTGGACGACTGCCTTATCCAGGCAGACAGCAAGGACCTTTTACTTCAACATCTGGATTTTGTTCAATGTCTCTTCCTCCTCCTGGGATTTTCAGTGAACATAAAAAAGTCACAATTGATTCCTTCTCAACAAATGATATTTTTGGGAGCCCTCCTAAATACAACCTTACAAAGGGCCTTCCTTACTCCAGAAAAACAAATACAGCTGGCTTCAATTTTCAAAACCTTGGCAACCTTAACTCAGCTCACTGCAAGGAAATTCCTGCAGGCACTGGGCTATATGGCTTCATGCATTCTCTTAATTCCAAATGCAAGGCTCCATATGAGAAAGCTTCAATGGTACCTGAAAAGTGTATGGTCACAGCATTACCAAGATCTGAACACTTTGATTCCTCTGATCCCCTGCCTCCAGAAGGAGTTCCTTTGGTGGTCCAGGGTGTGCGCTTTAAACGAAGGGAAGCCTTTTTGTCTACCTCAACCTTCTCAAATCATAACCACGGACGCCTCGGATTATGCTTGGGGAGCACATTTTCTAAACAATTGCCAGCAGGGGACCTGGACAAAGAATCACCTGCACTGGCACATCAATCTGAAGGAAATGTTGGCAGTTCAAAATGCTCTTCTAGCCTTCAAGACCCTTTTGCAACCAGGGCCTCTTCTAATTCGTACAGACAACACCACAGTCATGTGGTACATAAACAAGCAGGGGGGCTCTCATTCATACCCCCTTTGCAGACTAGCTATGACTTTATGGGACATAGCTCTAAGTCTGAATCTGCATCTTCAGGCTCAATTCACTCCAGGAAAGCAGAATCTCTTAGCAGACAGCCTAAGCAGAAACATTTTGGATCCTCACGTTTGGATGCTAGACACCAACTTATTCAACAGGATAACTGCAGTTTGGGGGTGTCCCCAGATAGATCTGTTTGCATCCCACCTCAATCATCAGCTGCCTCTCTTTTGCACCAGGTCCTTCCACAAAACAGCTTGGAAAGTGGATGCCCTGTCATTCAGTTGGAGGAACCTTTCGGGATATGCCTTCCCTCCTCTTCCTCTTCTTCCCCGGATATTAATGAAGATAAAACAGGACAAGCCCAAGTTCATCATCTTGATAGCTCCAAATTGGCCTTGACAGTTTTGGTATCCGACCTTACAACATCTGTGCTTGGAACCTCCTTGGATCCTTCCTCTGTACCCTTCTCTTCTGCCCCAGCATCAGGGTCAGATGCTACACCCTCATCTCAAGACCCTTTGCCTGGCAGCTTGGCTCTTCAAGGAAATTTGATTTCTTCTAAGCTCCCCAAACAAGTTTTGGATGTTCTTCTTGAAGCCAGACGGCCTAGCACTAGGAATTCCTATGCCTCTAAATGGAAAAGGTTTTGTATTTGGATGCAGGACCATGGCTCTAATCCTCTTGTGCCTGATCTCTCGTCTATTTTGCTTTACCTTTCAGACCTTTTGTCTAAAGGCCTTTCCTTTTCTTCCATTAAGATTCATGCTTCTGCTGTATCTGCTCATTTTAATACTGACCCTCCTGTTTTTTCTCATCCTTTGGTGAGACAATTCTTGAGAGGAGCTAAGAATTTGAGGCCTTCCAGGACCCCTCCTGTCCCTGCCTGGGATCTTAACTATGTTTTGGAAAAACTCACTTTGCCTCCTTTTGAGCCTGCTGCGGCTTCTGATATTAAATTTTTATCCTGGAAGACAGTTCTTTTGTTAGCATTGACTTCTGCCAGAAGGGTTTCAGAGTTGCAAGCTCTTATGGCTGTGGAGCCATACCTAATTTTCCATCTTGACAGAGTATCCTTGAGGACCAATCCTACTTTCATGCCTAAGGTGATTTCAAAAGTTGCTTTAAATCAGACAATTCACCTTCCTACCTTCTTTCCTAATCCTCAAAATAAAGGGGAAAGGATTTTGCATTCATTGGACGTACACAGACAGTTACGATTTTACTTGGACAAGACTAAAGAGTTCAGAAAATCTAACCAATTGTTTGTTTCTTTTGCCTCCAGTTCTCTTGGAAAGGCTATTTCCAAACAAACTATTTCCAAATGGATTGCTTATGGAATAAGATTTTGTTACACTCATCATGGGAAACAGTTTCCAGGTACTGTGAGAAGTCATTCTACTAGAGCAGCTGCCACTTCTTCTGCTTTTCTCAGAGGAGTCCCTACCAAGGATATCTTGGAAGCTGCCACTTGGAGTTCTGTGCATACCTTTTCCAAGCACTACAATCTCCCTTTGTATTCTAAGACCAGGGCAGGTTTTGCCTCTGCTGTTTTGCAGGGCCTTCTTGCTGCCCCTTCTTCTATCTAGCCTCCTCCCTTTCTTCACTGCTTTGGGATTCCACCCTACAGTTATGACTGCAACAGTGAAACACGAAGAACATAGTACAGTTGTGTACACCTACCATAAATGTAGATGTTCGAGTGTCTTCACTGTTGCAGTCGGTGTTTCCCTCCCTCCTATCCCCTCTTGTTTCACTTTATAGTGTGTTTGTGTTTCCTTGTGGGACTCATTTTTTGTTTATTGGGGATTTCTGACATCTGGGGCAAGAAAGGCTGGAGAAGATGGCGTTGGCTGAG
Source organism: Protopterus annectens (assembly GCF_019279795.1). Lineage (NCBI taxonomy): Eukaryota > Metazoa > Chordata > Ceratodontiformes > Protopteridae > Protopterus > Protopterus annectens. The sequence goes on from NC_056730.1 coordinate 569,245,465, forward strand.
GGCTATGTACCAGAGCGTACTGACGTCAGGGTACTAGCTTGTACAGCCGACGCCGGACCCAGACTTTGTGATTCTGGCCGACCTCGGGCTGCCTGCCGGCAGGATCACCCTACAGTTATGACTGCAACAGTGAAGACACTTGAACATCTACATTTATGGTAGGTGTACACAACTGTACTTTACAGGTGGTAATAGATCTATTTTCAACATATGCATGCTGATATATGATTTAAGTCCCAGCCTATCCAATTCTGACAATAACTTATCCATTATTACCTTCATTATTTTTTAACAACATGAACGTAGACTTAAGGGTCTATATGACTCTGTGTTTGTCCTACTCCCATTTGCCTTAAAGACAGATTTAATAAGCTCATGTCTCCAGTCTTGAGGAATCTCAACATATGTATTTGACCAAGTAAGGTATTGATATAATGATACTGTAAGTTCTTGCTGAAGTGATCTCAGCTCATTATTGCTAATTCCGTCTCCTCCCTGTGCTTTGTTTGGATCCAGGTTGCACAGTTCTTTTTCAGTATAACTTAATTTGATTCCAGTATCTGAAATTACGTGGATGTCACTAGGACAACTTATCACCTCCTTTGTGGAGCCAAACTGTTTTACATAAGATTTTGTAAATATATCTATAATCTGTTGTGTGTGAGAATAAATTTTAGAATATACACACAGTTTATCAGTTTCTATCTCTTTACTCCTTCCACATTTTATGCATCTATAAAAAGGTTTCTTATTATGCTCAATATCTTTATATAAATTTTCTTCAATTTTTTCTTGATCTTGCCTCATACTGTGCTTAATTTGTCCAGCTTATTTATTTCGGTTTTCAAAGTTGCAGTTTGACATCTACTCCGTTTCTTATATTTTTTGTCTCTCACCTTAAGCAGGTATCTTGTCCTTAAGGAAATATTTCCCCCTGATGTATGCTTATTTCCTGATGTTAAACATTTTATTTATTTATTTATTTTTGCTTTCAGTCAATTTCTCTTTCAAAGTTATCCACATTCAATGTGCAGTTTTTCCACTGAACACATCACTCAAGTTAGTTTTACATAGTGACTGTTTTGCTTCCATATAATCTGTGATCGATTTTCTGTGCATGGACATCCATGGTGGTAAAACTTGATGTAACAGTAATTTCTTTAGGAACACAAGCTGTCAAGTATGTTCCCTTCCCTGGTAATTTTTTTTTTTTTTTTTTACAATCTGTAGCAATTGTTCTTGAGCATACATTGTGAATAATTTCCTTACTGATGTTGTTGAATCAATATTATTTCAATCTGTTTCTAGTAAATTTAGGTCCCCAGCTAATATTCTTCTTTCCTGTGTTTCATGCAAGCAGTGTATGAATTCCTCTATGGCATCAGCACTTTACTTTGGTAGTCTATACACTGCAACAATTGTTATGTATTCCAGTGTTGTTTTCACTGCCACATTTACAGTGTATAGTATTGGTGTTATCACTGAGCATGTAATAATCACAGGTCTTGTAACTATTTTTAATCGCTATCATGACACCTCCACCTGATTTTTGTTAACATGTCTGTTACAGTAAAAACATTTATACCCTGACAAAACTGGTTTCCAATCATTGATTTGTTTCACAAACAACATCAGTCTTATGGAAACATGGCAAATTTTCCAATTAAAAAAAACTTTATTATTAATGCTTCTAGCATCAACAACCATTAGAGATGTATCACATTTTGCTGTCTGTGAACTGTTAAATTTTCAACCTGACAAAAATCCTGCCCAGTGTTTGTCAAATATTGCAAAATAGCTTCTGCAAAAATTCTCTTCCCTGATCTTGACAAATGTGTGCCATCCTGTCTGAACATATGTACCTGAAACTAGGCATGGATGCCCTATAGATTCTTGTTTTTAAAAGGGGACATTTTTTCATGTAGGTATTTACCAAAAAATCTTTTCATTCATGGTGACCTGACCATCGTTTTTATATGTGATTTGTGAAAAAAAATACATCCTAACACCAGTACAAGCTATACTATCTAAGAGGACTGTAAGTTCCCTACTAACAATCAGAGCCTCCTTGCAGATGAGATCTTTTGTACTGACATGAATAAAAACAGGTATTTCCTTACGTTAAGGCATTCCAAGGCTTGTCTCACATCTTCTGTTTTTGCTCCTGGCAAGCATAACACTATTCAATATTCATTATCTTCTCTGTAAATGTAAATATCAGTTCATCTAATAATAGAATCTTCAATTACAAGAATATCTTTTCTGACTAGATCTGAAGAATATTCAACTTCTTCTCTATGAATTGTTACAAAGGAATGATCTTCATCGCATTAGTCATGTTAATCCCACTGTTTATATTGCATATTAAATTTGCAAGTATACAGTTCTCATCCAGCTGGCTTTGTTTATTCACACCTTGAGCCATGCAGTCAACACCTGTCTTTCTCTTCTTTTTTCTTACAGCAATGTTCTTCAATCCTTCCACATTCAGTTTTGATTTCTTCCTTTAACACCTACCCCTTGCCTCTTTTTTTACCTTCTCTTGTAGAAAAATTATGCTTTTTTTCTGTGGACTGAAGGTTTTCTGATAGAGGAATGTTATCATTCCCTGTAATATGTGTGTTACATAACAAAGCAGTGTCCTTTTTAGTACATATTCTCTTTACTTTACAGACATTTATCAGTTTCTTTTTCTTCCTTGTTATTTGTTGTGAACTTCTTCCTTTCTTTCTTTTTTGTTTCCTTCTAAACACTCAGATTGCTGATATACTTGCATCGGAATTCCAAGGTTGTCGGGGGGGGGGGGGTCATCTTGTTTCCTAGGTGTTGAATGATCTTTACAGACAATAGATGCATAATTTCTTAAATGTGTTGTATTTGCTCTTTGCCTAAGAGTATTTATCTCACCAGTCCAGTCATTAATATATGTAACAACAGTTCTCCAAGCCGTGCCAGTTGCACAAGTGCAATCATCATCAGTAAGTCTAGATTTATTTCTAGTAATGGTAAACAAATCATCCAAGTTTTTTATATGGGGAACACATATCACCAGTGTTATCTGGTGTTACCTTTAAATATGCATTGCATTTATTACACTGTACAGGATATTTGTGCTTTAGTAAACCATTAATGGCATACTCATTTAAGGAATCCATATTCAGCTTTAAACAAATAAATAATTATAAAAGCAAATAATCAAAATCAGTAACCATAGAATTCAATGTTTACTAAAAATATTGCATCTAAGAATAAATTTGTTTAAAAAACTCCAGGTTTTTAACATACACTTCCTAGCCAGGACAGCCAGCAGCCAAAACCTTCTCTTCTCCCACCTTCCATACCTTCCCCTTTTATAGCCTCTGCATATACCTCCTGTTTTTCCCTCCCTTTACTTCTAGACCTGCTAGCCCTGCGAGTAGCCATGGTTGCAATATATCCTTTGCCCACTAGGTGACACCCTCTTCCTATGTCTAATCTCCTTGAACATCTACATTACTATCTTAATTTATAACTCTCAGGCATCCAGTTTTTCCTATACTTATCTGTCTTGCAATCCCACTCTATCCCTCTACTTTTTACTGTACATCACTCAGCTGCCCTGCCTGTTATCTCCCCCTAAACTTACCTTAGCAGTCAGCACCCCACTGATTGTTTTCACAGAGTTTAGTCCTTCACTGTCTCTACCTGGTCCGTTCGCCCTGCGGGCTCACTCCACCCCCTACCCTGCCCCCAATTCTCACCCGCCCCAGTGCATCTACATTTAAGCACCCTAACCACATCCCCATCCATACAACCAATGACATGATCCACATTGTTAAAGTGATATATCCTAACTCCCACTAGTCTTTTACATAGAACACAATCAGTACTTATCCCTATACAATAACCTATATATTATACTCCCAATATGCCACCTACATCTACCTCACCACACCTTAAGTTCCTACTCTTATTCTCACTAATGCCTTTTCTATGCATACCTTACCTACTTAAATTCTATGAGCATCTTAACTGTCTAGGATTTCATTGCCCCATGAGGCAAACCTCCACACCAACACTTGTAGTCTCTCATAGCCATACAAACATACTCAGCACACCAAACTACCTACCCGCTAAATATCATAGATTGACTCACATTAAATGCTATAGTTCAAGAACGAGAAAATGCCAGAACCTAATATATAAACTTCTAAAACTTACACTGAGAATTCAAGTTCACTCCTTAGTAGTTGGTGATATCCACCCAAATCCTGGCCCAAACACTACCACAACTACAGAGCCCCACACTCGAATTCCTGCCAATACACAATTGCTCACCAGACCCTCTAACTCACTCCTAATAGCCCATCCTAATATTCGGAGCATAAATAATAAAGTTGCCCACCTACATGCTCTCATGGATGTACATTCATTTGACATCCTATGTCTCACTGAAACATGGCTCAAGGCATCAACACAAGACAATGAGGTTATTCCACCCGGATACAATATCTTGAGACTAGACCACAAAGCTAAGAAGGGTGGGGGAGTAGCTATTCTATATAAATCTGGATTACAGGCGACCTCTATAGACTCCAAACCACCATTAACTAGTAATGCAGAAATTCTTATTTCCAAGATTTAACTTAACAAATGTAAATCTATCTAGATCATCTGTATTTATCTTCCCCAGGCAATAACTCAAACAGCCTAGAAGATATCCTTAGTTGGCTTTCCACTACTTACCCACAAGAAACCATAGTACTAGGTTACTTTAATATCAACCGGAAGAGCTGTACCTCTGAACAGCCTTCTACTCATATTAACCTATACGGTTTTACTCAGACCATTACATCCCCCACAAGGACCAATAAACTTAATAACAAAAAAAGCATCCTAGATTGGATTCTCATAAATAGTCATCACCAAACCTACAAAGTATGGACCCTCCTCAAAGATATAAGTGACCATTCACTCAACTTCTTAATCAGATATGAGTGACATTCCAAACCCAACCACCTACAGGACAATAAGAACCAACAAAGATTTTTTCCCTAACAGCTTTCAAAAAGAACTTAAGACATGTGATTGGCCACCCCTGAAACACCTACCCTTAGAAGAAGCAGTTAAATACTTTAATTCTAAATTCTTAGCCATTCCAGACTACCAAGCACCAACACGTACTATTAGAACTAGGGTAAAACCAGCCCCATGGCTCTCTAATGCTACCAAACAAAACATCCTCCTTAGAAACAAAATCTGGGCCAACTAGCGTACTACTAAAAGCCCTGCAGATCAATTAAAGTTTAGACAGCTAAGAAATGAAACAAAAAAAGCCATACTGTTGGACAAAAGAAACTTTTACTTTCAGCTCCAACAAACCCACCAAAACAAACCACATAAATTCTTATCAGGCATCAATAAACTCCTACACCCAGGCCATTCAGTCACTCCCACCCCTTTAGGCTCTGATCACAATAGTCCCAAGCAAATAGCCAATACCTTTAACACTTTCTTCACAGATACCATTCAATCTGTAGCCAATCAGCTATCCCCTGACACCTCATCTTCCACCACCTCCATCTCTAACCCATCCTCCTCATTTCACTTTCCACCTGTTCCTCCATCCCTTGTCTGCACCCTTATTCAAAAACTTAAACCTACCACCCTCTCTGCAGACCTACTACCTGCAGAATACCTGCAAAAAGCTGCAAAAGCCATAGCCTACCCCATATCCATCTTGATTAATAGAACTATTACTGAAGGAACTATCCCATCAGTTTGGAAAATTTCACATATTAACCCCCTGCATAAAGGTGGTAACTCAAATGAATTATCAAACTATAGACCTATAGCTATATTTATGTATTTATTTATTTTATTTTACATTTGTTGACCGGGCTGGTCAAGCTGGATATATGTCCATTTTCAGTGGAGGCCCGGGGAGAAAAGCTCCGCACATCAGAATAGTATTACAGAAACGCAGGTACAATAACAACTTTAGACAAAATTATAACAGTACATTACATATTAGTTTTATGAGCAAGGAAAAAATACATTCCTAGTTACAAAGAATACATTCCTAGTTACATAAGTATGGATATTATCTCCACTGGCAAAAATCATGGAGAAATGCATTCATAAACAACTGTTAAACTACCTATTATAAAACAACTTACTAGCTGTCAACATGGTTTCAGGCCATTTCATAGCACCACCTCTGCTCTTTTATCCTTCTCTGATTGTATTAATAAAAATCGCAATAACGACAGTCTATCCTCAGCCCTCTTTATTGATCTGTCGAAAGCCTTCGATATGGTTAACCACTGCTTACTCATAAACATATTCAAAAACCTGTCACTAGACACACTGGCTATACAATGGTTCCAATCCTACTTAAACAACAGGCAGCAGGCTGTACTGTTAGAGAACAACTTATCTTCCCACCTCCCAATCGCCCTTGGTGTCCCTCAAGGCTCCATATTAGGTCCTCTCCTATTTTCTATTTTTATAAATGACCTACATTCTGTAATACCTCAAGATACCTGTATCCAATATGTGGATGATTCCATGTTAATATGCTCAGCCACTTCTCCATTAGACCTACAGTCCCTAACCCAAAACGTGTTTAATACAGTCGAAAAATAGCTTCTACACCAATGTCTCATCTTGAACCCCAAAAAAACAAAACTGCTACTGTTCACTCCCACCCGTACGGTCACCCCCCCCTTAATTTTACTGTTACATCAAGAAATGGTACTATCATAAATCCTGATCCTACTACTAAACTACTTGGGGTACTAATAGACAACAACCTTACATTTGATTCCCATATTAGCAGTACTATAAAAACAGTCAACAAAAAATTGGGTTCCCTCTACAGGATCAAACCCTTTCTGACCCCACTAGCCAGGACCACTATTGCCCGTGCCCACTTAATCTCTACCCTTCTCTATGCCTCCCCTATATATACTAAGCTATGTAAAAGCAACTTGAACAAACAGGCTATCCCATACAGAACCCATCATTGTAACAATCTTCAACAACTAGGATGGTTAGTTAGCAAATCTACTACTATTTAACCAACTAACAGTTGCCCACAAGATCCTGTAACAGCCTACTAGCACACCAATACTTACAAACCTTATCACCCCCTATAATAACCTCAAGACCCTACGCTCATCAAATAAACTACTTGTACAAGTAGGTAAAACTAACAATTTGGCTGGTGATTCTCTGTTCTCTAATGTTCTTCTTTCGGCTTTTCCTGGTTAGGGGTCACCACAGCGGAACTCCAGTCGGCTAATGATTGGCAGTAGATTTTTACGGTGCCGAGGTGTCAGCTCGACGCCCAACCTTCAACGAGGGCACGCCCATTCATGCATGTCTTTGGAATGCCACTCGACCGCAGGGAGGACATGCTTTTTTTGTTTCATTTCTTAGCTGTCTAAACTTTAATTGGTCTGCAGGGCTAACACACAGAAGGCGCTCCAGTCGAGAATTGAACGGGAGAGCCTTTTGGGGTGAGTCGACAACGCTACCGCTGCACCACCGCTATGCCCCTGTGCTAACCCTGACTAACTACCTCACTTATCTCTGGGTACTAATCACCATACCTGTATAAGCTAGTTACTTTTCTTTTAACAATAAAGAGAGTGTGATTTAACAGTTTAAAATTGTTATTCGAGATTTCTATGTATGACTAACCATAGCTGATATATACTAAGATTCTGTAAGAAGAATTGCAAGGAATGGCAAAAATCTGTTATGTACCTGCATTTATAAAATGTCACTTACTGTAAATAATACTGTGATTTGTGGAGCTTTTCTCCCCGGGCCTCTGCTGAAAATGGACATATATCCAGTTGGACTAGCCCAGTCAACAAATGTAAAATGAAAATAAAAAACTTAAATCAAATTCTTTGAGAAAAAATCACATAAGCAATATACAGCTAAATACTAAAGTAAGTACAGTAAAGTTCTGAAAGACAAAAGCTGTAATTCCTTTACTATCACTCGCAGTCGCACTTCTTTTTAACATTAAAGATCAATAAATCGCAAACCAAGATAAGGTTGTTTAGACAAGCTCAGGATTATCCTGACTGCAGTCTGTGTGAATTTATAGCTGACTAGGCCCCTTGAGATGGCTAGAGCTAGCCTGTCTGAAACCTATACCTTTCTAACAACCAACAGTGAAAATTAAAGGTAAAACAGCAAAATATAAATCAAAGTAAATCTTTTTTGACCACAAGCTATCCCTTCTTTCGTACAAAAAGTGAAAAACAGTGGTAAAAAAATAAAATGAAAATTCAAATAAAACTTCTTTTTCCAGTCAACACCACAGTAAATCACAAATCAAGACAGGATTGTTTATTCCAGGCAGCATGACCAATAAGTCCAACGTTAAACAGAGCAGCACTTGAAATTTGATCTTCAGTGTAAAAGGAATCCAATATTACTGCGTATAATGAAGCACTCTCTTTTCCATTGTGAAACTGGGGGTTGTTACATTTAGCTAGGGTGTGTTTGCAAAAGACTTCCCATGTGTTTCCAAACACATCAGATGTTGTCTATTTTTGTCTGGTTAAGCATGCAGGTTATCAGATCCGGTTACATCCAACCTTAGTTCCTTATACCAGAGTATTGGATCCAAGAGCTCTGACTCCTCCCCTACCCACAATTCCCTCCTCCCAGCTGATTTACCTCAGAGCTTGTTTGCCGCCTGTTAGACCAGACATATTTTCTGAGCACTCCAATGCATTCACGATAACTGAAAGCTACTTTTGATTAAAATCTTTACTCCTCCCTTAGGATAGTTAGTTTTTTTCTTATACCTAAGGATTAGTATTGTTACGTTGTTATTTTAGATAGTTCCTTTGATACATTTTTTTCTAGTGTGCTGTGTTAGAACTTTCAGGTCGGTTTTATATAGTCTCTTATACATATATATATGGGTCCTGGTCTTATTATCGAAAGTATGTTTTATCAAAACATACATGATCAAACTCACGTTCACTAAAGCGCATTTTTGCACTTTTGCTGAAAGGTAACTAAGCACACTGTTGTTTGCATGTAGATTTAGTTGTACATCAACATGTACTGTTGATTGTACAACTAAACAAACTGTTGCTTAGATTGTGGTACAGTGGGGACAAGGGAATATTCCCTTTTCCCCACTGCAGTGCGATCTCGGAGTGAAAATATTAAAAGTAGAGGGGTGGGGGGGGGCTGCATAAACGTGAGTACTGTTTTATTTTTTTTAGTTTTTTGGAGTGTTTTTTTTTTTTTTTTGCGAAAGTGTATTTTTGATAAAATGCATTTTTACGATAGTGAGTGCTATCTTTTACGTTTTGGTGAAACGTACTTTTGATGTATCAACATAAATCCGTATATATATATATATATATATATATATATATATATATATATAATATACACACACACACATATTTTATATATATATATATATATATATATATATATATATATATATATATATGCATATATCATATATATCCTGTTCAAGGAGAGTCCCAGAACTAGAGCATCATGGTTGGATCTCTGACGATGGAGTTGACTCTGAAGTTTTCATAGCAGTTCTTCGGCTTCAGTGCTTCTGCTGTAGACATCTCGGCTCCGAGTTCCTCCTCAGAGCCAACCTCTTTTTGGAGTTGGGAAGCCTACTGACTCTCTGTTAGGCTTTCAAGGCTTTGTAGAGGACTTGGCTGGATACTGTGACTGGTCCATGAACCAACTTTGAATCCATCCCGACTCACAGTGGATCCTGTATCTGTTTCCTCTCATTTGAGTTGACAGGGACAGAGAGACCTAGTCAACTTTGAGGCAGCTCAACATTCAAGCTCCCCATCTGACTTTGAGGTGTCTCAGTCAGTGGCCCTGAGACACATCTCCTGGAAAAGGACATGCACATGGATTCATCTAGACTTTTCTCCCATGTCTGTCACTGAAAACACAGACTTACAGTGGGTATAAAAAGTGTACACACCCCTGTTAAAATACCAGGTTTTTGTGATATAAAAAATCAGACCACAATAACTCATTTCAAAACTTTTCCTACCTTTAATGTGACCTATAACCTGTACAATTCAATTGAACAACAAACAAATCTGTTAGGGGAAAAATAAAAAACGTGCAATAAGCTGGTTGTATAAGTGTGCACACCCTTAAACTAATACTTTGTTGAAGCACCTTTGATGTAATTACAGCATTCTGTCTTCTTGGGTACTCACCTGCCATGAATTAAAGAGACTCTGATTAATCCCAAATAAAGTTCAGCTGCCCTAGTAGGATTTTCCTGACAGTTACTCAGTTGCCTGCTACAGCAAAAGCCATGGTTCGTAGAGAGCTTACAAAGCATCAAGGGATATCATTGTTGAAAGGTATCAGTCAGGAGAAGGGTACAAAACAATTTCCACAGCATTGGATATACCATGGAACACAATGAAGACAGTCATCAAAAAGTGGAGACAATATGGGATAACAGTGATGTTGCAAAGAACTGGACATCTCTCCAAAATTGATGAAAAGACAAGACAAAAACTGGTCAGAGAGGCTGCCAAGAGACCTACAGCAGCACTGAAGGAGCTGCTGGAATTTCTGGCAAGTAATGGTTGTGTACTAATCTCCTGTATTCTCCATATGTCTGGACTATGGGGTAGGGTTGCAAGACGGAAGCCTTTTCTTACACAGAAAAACATCCCAGGCCTGGCTACAATTTGCGAAACAATACATCAAGTCTCCCAAAAGCATGTGGGAAAATGTGTTATGGTCTGATGAGACCAAGGTTGAACTTTTTGGCCACAATTCCAAAAGGTACGTTTGGTGCAGAAACAACACTTCACATCACCAAAAGAACACCATCCCCATGGTGAAGCATGGTGGTATCAGTATCATGCTTTGGGGTTGCTTTTCTTCAGCTGGAACTGGGGCTGTAGTCAAGGTGTAGGAAATTATGAACAGTTCCAAATACCAGTCACTTTTGGCCCAAAACTGTCAGGCATCTGCTAGAAAGATGAAGAAGAATTTCACCTTTCAACACGACAATGACTCCATCCATACATCTAAATCAACAAAAGAATGGCTTCACCAGAAGAAAATTAAAGTTTTAGAATGGCCCAGCCAGAGCGCAGACCTAAATCCAATAGAAAATCTGTGGGGTGTCCTGAAGAGGACTGTGCACAAGAGATGCCCTCACAATCTGACAGATTTGGAGCACTTTTGCAAGGAAGAGTGGGCAAATATTGCCATGTCAAGATCTGCCATGCTGATAGGCTCCTACCCAAGAAGACTGGATGTTGTAATCAAATCAAAAGGTGTTTCAACAAAGTATTAGTTTAAGGGTGTGCACACTTGTGCAACCAGCTTATTGTACGTTTTTTATATTTTATATTTTTTCCCCTAACAGATTTGTTTGTTTCTCAATTGAATTGTACAGGTTACAGGTCACATTAAAGGTGGGAAAAGTTTTGAAATTATTTATTGTGGTCTCATTTTTTTATATCGCAAAAACCTGGCATTTTAACAGGGAGGTGTACACTTTTTATATCCACTGTGGATGATGGAGAAGGATCCCCAAGATGTCTTTCTATGTCACTATTGCAATATTCTCTACAATAGGTATTCCCTGCCAAGTGCAGCCAAATGTCCAGCCAGTATACCAAAGCCTTTTGGTTGTAAACGGTATGCCATATGTCACATGTATGCTCCTTGAGCATGGTACAGGACATAAAGGTGACGTCTGGAGGTGCCATACTCAGAACTTCTTTGCTGCCCATACAGATGCCATCTTCAGTCATCGGTTTGAACACCCGTTTGTTTGCTGGCTCAACCACTATCAGATAAGTGTCCCGTTGGGGGTTTTGATTTTATATTTCTTAACTTTGTCTTGTTATCTGGTTGAAGCATTTCATGCCATCCAGAAAGGGGAAATACCAGTGTGGGAGACAGATTCCCCATAAAGATCCATCCAGTTTCCCTTGTGCCCACTTTTCAGAGGAATTATCCTAATAAGCTTGCCTTTGTTCGTAGGCAGTCTTGCTCTCCCCACAAAGGTAAGAAGGGTGGTAAAAGGGCTCTCCCTGCCAAGGCTACCCAAACTCCTCCTACTCAGAAGCCTTCTTTTTCTGACAAACAATGTGCTGTTTGACTATCCTGTTCTTCTCTGTCATCTTTCCCTGTTTCTTCCTATTTGGGTAGAGGTCATCCAAGACTCTTGGGTTTTTTCAATATTTCTGGTGCTTTCTCAGCTGAACACCTTTTTGAAGGTCCCTTCCTTTTGGATGCTATCCCTTCAAACCTTGTTTTCTCTGCTATTTGCTCAGGCTTTTCTGATTCCCCTGGATCTCAAGGATGCTTATCTACATATTACTATTCATCTCCATTTCAGGAAGTTTTTATATTTCTCTGTTTCATCCTAGCATTTTCAGTTCTGTGCTTTGCCCTTTGGCCTCCCTACTTCCCCAAGGGTCTTCACCAAATGCCTTGCTCCTGTGATTGCTTTCTGAAGGCTAAGGGGGATGCAGGTCTTTCCCTACCTGGCCGACTTGCTTATCCTGACCTCCTCTCAAGAGATATTACTGCAGCACCTACACTTTACCATTTCTCTCCTGCAATGCCTGGGATTTACTGTAAGTTTCCAGAAGGCATTTCTGACTCTTCTCGGGATCATGTTCTTCTGGGTTGCAGTATGCTCCAATGCTGGCATACCTGCCTCCTCCCAAAGCCTTAACTTTCATTGCTTTCTTTCATTCCGTTCTTCCTCTGGGTTCAGTCACAGCCAGAGAATTTCTGAGGGCTGTCATTTACATGACTTCTTTCATTCCTGTGCTCCCTCTAGCCAAGCTACACATGAGAAAGCTTCATTGGTTTCTAAAGTCAGTTTGACTTCAACATTCTCATCCTTTAGTATTTTTAATCCCCTACTTCTGTGCCTCATGCTGGAACTTCAGCGATGGATTCATCAGCTGTCCCTCAATCCAGGGCTTCCTTTCTAACCTCCAGTGCACTCTCAGGAAAACATCTCAGACATAGGACGGGGGGGGGACCTCTTTCGGACCTGTGAAGGTACAGGATCTTTGGTTGCTTCAACAAAAGAAAGACTGCATCATTGTCAGAGATGAGAGCTCTTTTGTTGGCTTTTCAGGCTTTTCATTCTCTTTTTCTTCCAGAGACTGTCAAGATTCTCACAGATAACACCTCAGTAATGTGGTACAAGCAAGGGTGGACAAGGTCTTATCGCTTATGCAGGTTAGCCCTTCAGGTTTGGGAGCTAGCTATCCAGTATCAGGTGACCCTTCTGGCAGTTTGAATTCCCTCACATCAGAACATAGTGGCACATTCTCTGAACATGTCCATAACACTATCCTATGAGTGGACGCTTCACAGGGATGTTTCTGGATATTGTCCACCAGTTGGGGTACTACTCAAGTAGATCTGTTTGCCTTCCCTATGAACAGACGGCCTTCTTCATTCCCTCTGGCCTGGAAGATGGAAGCCCTCTCTTTTTCTTGGAAGGGGCTTTCTTTATGCCTTCCCTCCCCTTTCTCTCATTCCAAAAGTCATGTTCAAGATAAAATAGGATGCTCCCAAAATCTTGTTGGTGAATCCCTTTTGCCCCAGATGGCATTGGTTCCATCTTCTGCATCTTGCCAAGGGTAGTCATCACAAGTTACCTCACAGAGTGTACCTACTCACACACCATAAGTTATCTTTCATCCATTCTCACCTGTCCACTCTTCAAATGATATTGTGGGTGATGGGGTTTTGATCCCCTACAGACACCTTTATCTGAGGACATGCTTCTGGTCCTGCAGGATGCCTGAAAACACACTACCAGAAAATCTTACTTATCCAAATGGAAGAGGTTTTCTGTTTGGTATATTTCCCGTAACCTGGATCCACTTACTGTGGATGTTCCTTTGGTTCTCTCTTATTTGTGTGAATTGCTCAATGCTGGATTGGCATAGTCTTCTGTTAAGGGCCACCTGTCAGCTGACTTTGCTTGTCTGCCTTTGACTCCCCATTTAGCCTCTTGATTTGAGGTCAAACAGTTTCTTAAAGGCGTCCTTCATATTAGGCCTCCCAGAAAGCCTGTCCCTCCTTCCTGGGGCCTTAATTTTGTTTTAGCAAAATTGACTCAAGCTCCTTTTCAGCCTGCTGCTTCAGCTTCTTACAGCATTGTTCTTTTGCCCCTTACTTCTGCCAGATGGGTGGCTGAGCTGCAAGCCGTTATGGGTGTTCCTGCTTTTTTAGTTTTCCATAAGGAGAGGATGTCCCTATGCACTAATCCTTCTTTTATGCCAAAGGTGGTTAATGAGTTGTCTCTTGATCAGTTTATTCCTTTGGCCACTTTTCCTTCCCCAGAGTCTACTAGTGAGAAGGTTTTTCACACCTTGGATTTGCATAGATAACTCTGGTATTACTTGGATAAAACTAAAGCTTTTCATAAATCTGAACAGCTTTTTGTTTCTTTTCATTCTGAGTATTTAGGTTTGGCTATTTCCAGGCAAACTGTTTCTTCTTGGATATCTAAAGCCATTTCTTTTTGCTATTCTTTTCATGGAAAGAACCTTCCTTCTTCTGTTAAGGCTCATTCCACTAGGGCTGTGGCTTCTTCTGGTGCTTTTTTAAGGGTTTGGATACTGATTATATTCCTGAGGCAGCAGCCTGGTCTACTGGACATACCTTTACTAAGCACTAAAAGTTGGATCTGATTTCTAAGGCTTGACCTGGTTTTGCCAGGGTCATTCTCCATGGATTCCTGGAGGGCTCTGTTGGACCAACCTCCTCCCAGTCATCTTCCTGAGCTTTAACATTCTCCCTGTTTTAAAGAATAGTGAAGAGGACATCTACTTGTTATGGTAAGATTTTATACAATGTACTATCCCCCCTGAGGATGTCTTCTTTGGGAATACTATGAAATTGATGAATCAGAGGGAAAGATGGTCCACAGAAACTCTTTCTGAAGAGTCTGAGTTCCTTTTAGCTTTTTTGTCTGGCCCATCGATGTCTTGGGTGGTCCCACCTCCTAACATCTTAATAGATCTCATCAGTCAGAAGACTTGAAAGAAATCTGATGTGGCAGAGTCTATCCTGAAAAAGCCTGACAAGATTTTGGTTGGCCCAAAAGAGACTAAACACTAGTCAAAGGTCGCCCTGTAGATAATGTGTGCATAGCAGCAGCCACAAAGAAGAAACTATCTGAAGAAGGCACCTCTGTCCATTCCCCTAACAAGGAATCAAGGGCATTTGACAGACAGTTGAAATGGACCTATGCATCAGAGATATTTGCACTTTGAGCGCTGAGGTATCTAGCACGCCTTATCCATTTCCAGAGAGACTTAATCAAGGAGTTTTCAGAGTCTCATGTTGGTAGCTTACCTACAGGCATCCAAAAGAAGGTGGACACCCAAATGTCAACCCTGCAATCTACATCAAGGGTAACCAGTACAGATATTACCGTGTCACGCCATGCTTAGATGTAGTTATGCAATTTGCGGAAAGCTTCAAGGCATACTTTATCAATGTCCTCTATGAAAATTTCACCTTGTTTGGACCTAAAGTAAAAGAAACACTTACTAGGAGTAAGCAGGATGGTAAGACCTTGTCTGCCATGGGAATCCATTTTTCCGCACCTCAAAGATCTTTTTCCAGGAATCAGAGGAGATAGAAACTATGGTTCAAAAAATCCCCGTTTTCACCAGGACAGTTCTGGGGATAGACCTTCCTGAAGCAGAGGTGGAGGCAGTCCAAATGGCTGCCACCCAAGAAGAAGCAGCAGATTGTAAAACTTAGGTTTCTGTGCGTCGTTCACTAAGAAACCTTAACAGCATCCCTAAATGGTTGCCCATCTGCTGCACACTGGTGGCAGTCATTGGATGCTTATGCTTACACCGTTTAGCTTGGCAAACCATAACTTCAGATTCGTAGGTGGTTAGGATAATCACCAGAGGTTCTACCATACCCTTTTTTGCCTCCCCAAAGAAAAGATTGAAGATTCCCGATATGCTTGCCAGTTGGAATCCGAAGCAACAGAAGTATCAAAGTTGCTAAACAAGAGTCATCCAACTGATCCCCTGGCCAGTTAGGATCCAGAGTCTGTTCCAAGTTCTTTTTAGTTCAAAAAATATGGGGGGGGGTTCTGCTGAGGAAGGACAGATGGATGTGCTCTATCATCAGGACACCTACTATCACATCAAGGTCCAGCGACAGTTCAGGAGATTTCTCTGTTTCTGGCTTGGAGCCAATAACTACCAATTCAGTGCACAGCCATTCAGACTTATCACATCCCCATGGGTGTTCACCAAGATTATGACATTAGTAGCATCTCATCTCTGATTGCAGGGGATCCAGGTCTTCCAATATTTAGATGATTGGCATCTCACTCTTGCAAACCATTTGGGAATATCAGTCAATCACAAGAACAAACTGCCACCTATGCAGAACATAGAATTTATAGGATGCCAGAAAGACACAGTCTGGCAAACTGCAAACCACACCTTTGCAAGAGTCTAATCATTAAGCTTCATAGCTTATCAAGTGATGCAACATCCAAGCCCACAGTCGAGATCCATTTTCTGCCTCTTAGGACTGATGGCCTCTACTATTACATTTGTCCCAGTAGAAGATACCACATGTTTAAGCACTTGGGCTTTCAGGCCAGTTATTTTACATTAAGAGGGTTCGTGGTCTGCACTCTTGTGGGAGGAGAGGCTGGACTCTGCCCTTCTGAGCTGGGAATTTCTGGTTAAAAGCTTATAGTGCATGCATATCTGAACTGCTTCTTACTGAAGTTGGTGCGCCTTGTTTACTGTGGCATAGACTGGATTCGGGCCTGCTGGGTCTAGCTTTGTTTGTGTAACTTGAGCACTAATCCAGGCATTCTCTAAAGTATTCAATTGTATTTATTACTGCTTGGTAGTAACTTGATTAAAGTGTAGCTATCATTCTAAGTCTTTTGGATTAAGCACTTGGGCTTCAGACCAGTTGTTTTACATTAGGAAGGTTTGTGGCATGCACTGTGGTGGCAGGACAGGTAGCTTTCATCCTTCTAAGTTGGGAACTGCTGATTGAGAGCCCAGTGTCTGTTATTCTTAAAGTGTATTAGTTCTGGTTTAAGCACTTGGGCTTCAGGCCAGTTATTTTACATTAAGAAGGTTCGTGGTCTGCACTCTTGTGGGAGAAGAGGCTGGACTCTGCCCTTCTGAGCTGGGAATTTCTGGTTAAAGGTTTATAGTGCCTGAATATTTGAACTGTATCTTACTGAAATTGGTACACCTTGTTTGCTGTATCATAGACTAGATCCAGGCCTGCTGAATCTAGCTTTGTTTATATGCTTGTTGTTTGTTTGCTTGTTATTTCCCTAGAATGCTAATTCCACCTAATACGCGGCTTCTCAGTGCTTCTGTGGATCACTAGTGATATCTGCATTGCTTACTGTACTTATTTCCTTGTTTCACTTGAAAGAAAGTTACTGTTTGTCGTTTTTGCATTTAAGTTACCTGTAACACATTGCACTTAAGTTACCTGGCACTTGCTCACTAAAGCAATTATATATAAGTCAGCACTAAAAATTAAAGGCACTACACCCTCACTCCCCACTGGCCCTTGTTTTCAATTATTAAGGAATTCCCAATATTATTCTAGCATGTCCAAAGGTCAGTTGTCAATCTCCTCTCCGGTCCAGCTGGTGAATCTGGGAGTCTTGAGGCAATGTTACAACTGCCTCATGTACACAGACAACCCTCTCCTCCTCCCAACAAATTCCAACCCATGTGAGAGATGCAACCATATTGCCAAACTGGAGGCTAAGCTCTCTCAACTCAGTACTGGCATAACCAGTCAGGAGGAGAAGGAAACCACACTCACTACAATTCCAGTCTCACATAGACCTACCACGACAGCAAACCAAACACATAATCACACAAAAACATACATGGAGGCTCTAAATAAAGATCTGCCTAAGTAGCAGAGACCTCCAAAGCAGACACCCAAGCAACCGCTACCCCAAAACAAAACACGTGCAACACATATGTCACAAAGCCAGTGTGCCGAACAGTCACAGCCCTTAAGACTAAACAACACGCCTGATACACTTGTAATAGGTGACTCTATCGTCAGGCACACTGACGTCCCGCTCACCAGGCTGAACAAGGAGAGGGTCACGGTGAGCAGCCTGTCGGGTGCTAGGATCCGCCACATAACACAAGCACTCAGGTCACTCCAAGGCAAGTACAAATATGAATCAGTCATTGTCCATGCTGGTGTGAATGACCTGAGACGTACCTCCCTGGACTACATGAAAAGAGACATAAAGGAGCTCTCTGAGCATGTAGCCCAGGCCGGTATGACCCTGACCTTGAGTAGCATCTTACCCTCACCAAGAATGATGCCACAATATGAAGACAAGATGATCAATTTCAACAATTGGCTTAAGTACTGGTGTCATTCAAAGGGGATCCAATGCCTGTCAGCTTGGGATGATATGCTCGACAAGCCACGATGCTTCGCTAGGGACAGCTTGCACCTGTCACCCCTGGGCTTTCGGATATTGGCAAAGGCTCTTGCTACCCCCATAGTGCCTTTTTAGGCAAGGCTCAAAAGACAAACCCACCTCCATAGGTATCACAAGGGATAAGAAACTAAGAGTAATGCTACTCAACGCCAGAAGTCTAAACCTCAAGATGCACACACTCGAAACTCTCCTTAGCATGGAGAACATCGATATCTGTGCAGTAACAGAAACCTGGTTCAGAGCTCCCGAGAGCACCCCAGCACTACCAGGTTATACCTCATACCATGCTTTTCGGCCCCAAAACTTGGATCGAACCACAAAAGGAGGGGGTGTATCGATATTCATCAAAGATACCCACACCTCCAGGTTGGTGGCAAAGCACGAAGCATCAGAGACTATCCATGTGCAACTAACAGTGGGTAAAACTGCCTTCCAGTTTATAGCCTGCTACAGACCACCCTCCCAAACCCAGGAACCCCACTCGGCCTTCCTGAGAACACTGGAAAATATGAAGGTCTCTCCAAACACCATTATATTGGGCAACTTCAACTACCCAAACATAGACTGGGAGCATTACTCTAGCTCCAAGACCCTAGCCCAAAGATTCCTAGAATTTATAAACTCAAATGCTATGGAACAACTTGTTACCGCTCCCACAAGAGGAGAAAACATACTGGACCTGATCATCACCAACATGGGGACTCTATGCTCCAGACCAGAAGTGTATCCCTCACTGGTAAGATCAGACCATAAACTAATCTCACTGAATATTCACATCCCGACCCCACCCCCTGCCCAGAAAACCACAGTGAAAAACTTCTCTAAAGCAAATTTCACACTCCTCAAAACCGAGGTGGAATCCTTCAAAGCCCCCGGGCCTGTGGAAAATACAGCCCAGACCGCAGAATCCTTTATAAACGCATTCTATGAACACCTTGAGGAATGCATGGATCATGCGATCCCAAATAAAACCAAGACCCAATCCTCCAAAGGCAGACGTCCTGTCTGGTGGACCCCAGCCATAAACAAACTATACAATAGAAGGAGGAAGCTACTAAATGATAGAGCAAAATCCCAAAAAGGGAAGGCATCACTGATCAGTATTAGCAAAAAACTACGGGCACCCATAAAATTGTCTAAGGCCAGCTTCGAGAGAAAAATTGCACAGGACACTAAGGATAATCACAAGACTTTCTTTAGTTATGTTAGGAACCTGGGTGGTAATTCCCAGATATGCTCAGAATTAGTCCAAAATGACAAAAAATACACTGAACCCACAGACATTGCCAACATCCTAGCTGACAGGTTCAGCGCAAACTCCCCCCCCCTCCCTCCCCACCGAGCCGCCCTCTCCAAAGCAAAAAACACAGCATCAATGGGACCAGACGGTGTCCCGGGCTGCGTCCTACATGAACTCCAAGAAGAGCTAAACCCAAACATAAAACTACTGTTCAATCTCAGCCTTACTACAGGATATGTGCCCAAAGAGTGGCGTACAGCAACAGTGGTCCCTCTCCATAAAGGTGGTGCCTCAACGGATCCTGGAAACTATCGCCCCATAAGCCTGACTAGCTTGGTCTGCAAAGCTATGGAAAGGATCATCATGGACCTCATAAATAAAGATATTGGGGACCTACAGACACTGGATCCTACCCAGTTCGGCTTTGTTAAGGGCAGATCCTGCCTCTTAAACCTGGTTGATTTCTTTGAATCAGTCACCAAGGCCATTGACGAGGGGTAGGTGGTCCACACAGCCTACCTGGACCTCGCAAAAGCCTTCGATACAATACCCCACTCGGGCATCATAGATAAGCTCACCAGCTTAAATATAAACCCCTATGTCACTAGATGGATTGCAAACTGGCTCAAGGACAGAACCCACATGGTTAGAATTGCTGGAGCCATGTCAGACTCCAAACCAGTTACAAGTGGTGTCCCACAAGGCTCAGTCCTGGGACCTCTCTTGTTCGGTATATATTTCTCGGAGGTACAGGCCAACACGGAAGGACTGTGGCTGACCAAGTTCGCAGATGACTGCAAACTGGGTGCCATAATCGACTCTCCAGCCGAAACAAGCATCCTACAAAAGGGCCTCATAGAAACAGACAACTGGTGCCAGAGCCATGGCCTCAAGCTAAATGCCAAAAAGTCTATAGTCATCCCTTTGGCAAAAACAAAGTGCCCACAAATTACCACATAGGTGGTAATCCATTAAGTACAGAAGAAGTAATTAGGGACCTGGGGACCCAAGTTGATAGCAATCTCTCATTTGACAACCACGTGGCCAAAGTGGTTAGAAAAACATTTTATATAGCCCACCTAATCATGAAGGGATTCACATCTAGATCAGGGGAGGTCATCGTGCCTCTTTACTCATCCCTCATCAGGCCCATAATTGAGTACAATGCCCTTTTGGGATGTACCTTACCAGACACCTGCAGCAACTGGAAAGACCCCAAAAGTACCTCACCAAGAGGATCAAAGGGCTCAAACAGATGCCATATGCTGCCCGGTTAAAGTAACTCCAGCTCTACTCAGTGGCATACCGCCTGTTCAGAGGTGATCTGTGCCTGACGTATAAAGCCATGTCCAACCCGGAATTAATGGACATGCTGCACCTCAGAAAATCCAAATCCCATCGAGCTACGCTCGAGACTTGAACCTCAGCACTGAAATAAATAGGACATGCTGGAGGGACAGATTCATAACCCAGAGGCTCCCTTCACTCTGGAATAAAATCCCAGTCCAGGTTAGGCAGAGTCCCTCATTGACTCTCTTCAAGAGGAATCTTGATGAGTGGATGGGAGATCGTAGGTTTACCCCGGGTATCACTTCTGTGTCACTGTTAGATAGAGGCACAGTATACTAACCTCGAAAAAGGGCATAGCAAAATAAATTTAAAATGGGTGGTGAAAGCCAAACACATTCTGGCTAGGCTTATAAATGCCCTAGGGCAGATAGCCTAGTATGAACCTATGAAAGTCATACAGTGGACATTGGTAATACAATAGTCACAGAAATTTCACTCCCTTCACACCAGAATCCTACTTACTCAGGTGTGCAGGTGCATTACGTCTCTGTCAGTAGTACAGGGTAGACCCTTTTGCCTACCTGCTTCCAGGCCCACAGTCACCACAGATGCCTCCTGTCTAGGGTGAGGTGGACATTTCAAAGGGAAGATAGTTCAAGGGATGTGGTCAGCAACAGAGACCAAACTTCACATCAGTGTCTTGGAGATCAGAGCATTCCTAGCATTGCAAGCTTTTCAGGGTTTCCTACTCAAGGGTGTAATTTCTATTCACACAAACAGTATGTCAGTGGTCTGGTACATCAACAAGCAAGGTGAAACACGTTTGTACCCTCTTTAAAGCGAGATCATGTGAATTTGGCAATGGGCAATGTATTCAAACTGCTTCCCTGCAGCAACACACATTCCTGGAATGTCCAGTATATTAGCAGATCAGTTGAGCAAGTCTATCCTTTACCTCATGAGTGGTCTCTCAAACAGTAGCAACAACAGTGGCAACAACAGATTATCAGCCTCTGGGGTCAACTTTGCAGCAACCACTTTACTTCTTACTTCAAGAACAACACATGCAGCAGTTATTCCTCAATAGGGACAGTCACCAAGGGAAATGCTTTGGTCTGTGTTTGGCCCCAGGTCTTCTTTATGCTTTTCCACCAGTTCCTCTTCTCACAAAGTTCATTCAAAAAGCCATTAAGTGCAGGTCCAGGATAATCTTTGCCCCTTTTTGGCCTATGCAGGTATGGTTCCCCTTTCTTTGGCTTCATCTACTGCACCCACCATGGCTATTGAATCCATTCCGAGTCTGCTTACACACCCATCTGGGATGCCTGTACCGGATCTCCAGTCCCTAAAACCAGTTGCATGGTTTCCCATTTTTAACAATAGTCAGAGATGCCAGACTTTTCTCCCCTGTAGTCCACATAATTTCCTCTTCTCAGAAGGAATCAACCAAAATGACTTAGAAAAGCAAATGGAAAAGGTTTTCTATTTGGGCATCTTGAAAAGGTTTAGACCTTTTCTCAGCCCCTCTACCAATGATACTGAATTTTCTTTCGGAACTTTTTATCGACAGTTCCAGTTGCTCTACTGTGAAAGTCCAGATGGCCGTCATTTCAAACTTTCACATAGGACATAATGATTCACCCATTGCCTCTCTTAAGGTGACCAAAGCTATTCTTAAGGGAATGTTTTTATTGAGATCACTTGTTCGAGATCTAGTTCCACCTTGGGGCATTACTGTTTTACTGCAATCCTTGACCTAAAAACCCTTTGAACCTGCAGCATTAACAGATTTACAATTCCTCTGTTGGAAGACTTTCTTTCTCATTGCCGTTATGTCAGCAAAAAGAATTTTGGAACTACAAGTACTTTCATGCAAGCTATATTTCCTTATTTTCCACAAGGAAATAGTTTCACTGAGAGCAAAGCTCTCCTTCCTTCCTAAGATGGCAAAAAAATTAACCTTGAATTGATTTTCCTGTATTTTTTCAAAACTTTGCTAACAAGGGAGAACACACCGTCCAAACTTTAGATGTCCATAGACAACTCAGGTTTTAGTTGCATCATACTAAAGACATTGGGAAATCAGACCAGCTGTTTGTATCTTTTCTAAAGACAAAACTTGGACAATATGTATCAAAAGTTACACTTTCTAGATGGCTAGTAGATTGCATTTCTGAATTTCCTTTGTTTGTAAGTCAAGAGGGCTGTCTTTGCAGCCTAAACCTAACGCTCTCTACCAGAATGATGGCAACCTCAACAGCATTTGCAAATAAAGTCTCTATGTCAGTGACATATGTGCTGCAGCAACTTGGTCAACAGCTCATACTTTATCTTATTACAAGTTGGATGTGCAGTATAGAGTTCACACATCCTTTGCTCTCCCACTCTCTGGAATGTCCTTCCTTGATCAAGTCTATCCAGGATGTATTTAGTTAGCTTGGGAATCTATCACACACGTTGACTCAGAGGAAAATAGATGACATCTGATACAAAAGTTCTGTACTTATAGCAGTAGATTTGTGATCTATTGTTATTTGTCTGATTCAACTTCCCTGCCTCTTTCTCCCTTTCATATTGTCATTTTATATCACTGGAGGCTTGATCAGACCTTGATGGGACCCTGTCTGCCTCCTGTTCTGCTTTCTTTCTGTAGTGGACAATGTTGCCAAATCCCATTTCTTTATTTCTTCCTGCATTTATTAGTGACCATTTGAAATTAGTCAGCAAACTTGATTTGAGGTAAATCAGTTGGGAGGAGGGAATTTGCGGGTACGGGAGGAGTCCGAGCTCTCGAATCTAGTACTCTGGTATAAGGAGCCGAGGTCAGATCCAACATCCCACACACTGAATCAGATAAAAGTACCATTCTGTTATAAGGTGCAGCTCCTTCCACATTCATTCATGAAGCAAGGTTTCATTTGTTTCAGTATTTGCTACATATTCAGGGCAAAAGTTTACTAATAGTTTGTTTTTATAAGCATTTTTCTAAGTGGAGCTAAGTATTCCAACTTTTAGCATGAGTTGTTTCCAGGAAGAAGATACAGTTGAATTGTTGTCTACCCTTATGTTGCGTTTCATTTTCTTAGTGCAACTAACATCATTTATGAAAATCTGTGTACCATTTCACAAGATTTTGTGTAACACTATGTTAATTTAGAGACAGATTAATAGTACAAAAAAAATGCAGAAGCTAGAAAAGTTTTGTAGGCCATTTGTTATTTTCAGGTATACTATTAATGTGCCTTATCAAATTTGGTAAGGGATTATTCAAATAAAAGAAAGTCTAAAACTCTGGGAGTATCACTATTCAAAACAGTGACAACTCCCAATATGGCAAAACAAAAAAAGTGTGTTTGTGGGTAGGGAAGTCTCCATGCACCTTCCCCCTCCCAACATGGTGGCAAGCCCCCATGCTCTCAAACTGTACTGTATATATTGAATATGTATAATTCTGACATTGCAGGAACTCAAAAGAAACAAGAGGAAGTTATGAAAAAGCAATACTCATTTTCTGGCTGTCCTCCAAGTTTAACCTCCATAACAAGATATCAGTGATGATATTTTTGAGTGTTGATCAACTGGCCAGTGACAAACGGTAGGGCTCCTGTGACTTTTATTTTTAATAAATTGCATCACTTTTTTGCAACACATAATTAATTTCTGAATCCTCATAATGAGTGAAGTTGCTTTGTTCTTTCCTCTCCAAGTAAAAGTTACAGTTTTGAAAACTACTGGGTTCAGTTAGTTGCATAGCTACGTAAAATGACATTCAAACTGTGAGCTACTCTAAGTGGCTGAGATCTGCTTCGAATAGTAATATTTAATACACAGAATGCAGTCGACCATCAGTGCATCAGAGACACTGATTTTATTGAAGTATAAGGAAATACCTCCTACATAAAGCAATTGAGGAGGTCCCTGCAGTTTGTTACTGGCTAGTTAATCATTTGTCAGTTGAAACCTTGGGAGTGCTGCTGTCCTGAACAGCAGCTTTCCTAGGCTTTAAATATTTTGAATTCTTTGTGGTTTAAACAGTTTTTCATAGAAAACTCAAGCAAATGGCATGGAAAGTTAAGAAATTACTGATTTTATACAATGTCCCCGACCCTCCTAACCCACCCCACCCCCATGAGTCGAACATAACACAGTTAATCAAAACTATTTCTGTTTTTGTGTGGTTTGACTGCTGTTGTTTTCTACACCTTTACTTGTGTTTGTTTCCTTTCTGGACAAAATACACAAATCTTCTTAGTTTAAATCTGACTCCCCTTAAAATGTGACCACCAAAACTAAGAATCTGCATTTTTTTATTTTAAAGGCCAGTGTGAGCCTCTGTGAAAAAGATGTGTGTTGCCATTAAATTTTTGCACATCTGTCATTAAAATCATGTTTATTGGCATCAAGAATATATAGACCAACATCAGAATGAGTTATCATTATGTTGTATTGATGAAATAATGCAGAACGTCTCTCAAGCTATATTTTAAATCATGAAGTGCCATTTTAAATACATTAAAACAGTCAAATCTTTCCTGTCATGCTTAGTAAGGCATTTACTAATTTCTGTTGTTGTATACACAAAGTCAGATTTGCCTTTAGTCTTATCAGTTAAAAAGAAGTTATGTTCTTACCCTAAAGTTCCATTTCTGTTGTCTATCTTCATTTCCATTGACCTGTGGGTATTGGTTCCGATCCTCGGAACCGATTGGCCGCTTTTGTACAGCTTGAGCTGCTCCCTATACCCACAATGCCCTACTCCCCCAATGTACCTCAAATCACATTTGCCAGTAAAGGCATGGCAACTAACATGTTGACATTTTTGGAGTTACACAGCTCTATAATTAGCAACCTCAGGAGCTCAACATAAGGAATAGAAACTCCTTTGAACATTCAACCAGGCTTCCCAAAGACTAGGAAAGGGAATAGGGGGGCAGAAAGGTTAATGGAATTGAAGATGGGCAACACAGATGGAATGTTATCGTAAGAACTTAACTACTTTATCTGATGTTGTCCTTTTCATTTCATTAACCTGTGGAACAGAGTCACCAGCTACTAGGATTCAGGGTGACCCTTATGGAAGGATATTCCGAACAATAGCAGAGCCAAAAGCAGTTCTGCTCCTGAATATGATGTCCATTTTGTAATGTGTAGTAAATGTGTGGGGTTTAGACCAAGTAGTTGCAGCGCAGATATCTTCAATTTAAACTGTAGTCTAAAAAGCCTGAGAAGTAGCCATAGACTTTGTAGAGTGGGCCTTAATAGGCCCTGGTAAGGGAATATTTTTGGAAGAATAAAAGTAATACAGTCTTTCAAGCATCTGTCTACTGATGCTTTGGTAGCAGATGTACCTCTTCTTGTAACTGAAAAAGATACAAACAACTGATTAGACTTCCTAAAGGGCTTGGTTCTTTGACAATACCAAAGCTGTCCATGAACATCAAGCAGGGTATATTCACCTTTGTTTTGATAATTGGAAAATAAGACTGGAAGATTGATGGACTGATTAATGTTCCCTTCCTTAGCCACCTTGGGTAAAAATGAAGGATTAGTGAGCAAGGAAACTCTATCCTTGTGAAAGATCAAGTACAGAAATTTAGAAGAAAGGGCTTGAAGATAAGATACTCTTCTTGCAGATGTGGTAGCTACTAGAAAAAGAGTTTTCGAAGAAAGGAATTTCAAATCTACAGTAGCTGCAGGCTCAAAGGGCAGGTGGACCAAAGGTTGCAAAATCATCGTTAGATCCCGTGGTGGGGTAGGATGTTTCACTGGAGGCCAGATCAGGAAAATGCCCTAAGAAAAGCTTTACAAATCTTAGAAGATGCAAGGGATGAGAAATCAAAGCCAAAATGAAAATTGGATATGGTTGCTAACTGGACTTTGACAGTACAGTAATTAGCTCAGTCACCGAACAGAGAAGATAAAAAGTCAAGTAAGACCACCACTGGTGCTCTAAAAGGATCTGTCTGTCTTTGTTCAGCCCAAATAGAAAATCTCTTCCATTTGCTTTCATAAATCTTACGTGTCGAAGACCTATGTGAGGAGACCAAAATATCTTGAATGAGGGAAAAAAGCCTGGGATATGGAGGGGTGGGAGGTTGGCATAATTGTTAAGGTGTTTACCTTGCAGTTACAAGGTACAGGGTTTGATTCTCACATGGGGTAATTGGCTAGGCTTAAAATGTCCCAGAAGGGCTGTTAAAATGGATAAACCATGTGCTTAGCTTCAGGCCCTGTATGTCCAGATGGGGAAGTCCTGATAGGTGAGAAAGATCTGGGACGAGATCCAACCTCATCAGACTGCAAACCAGATGAGACCAAAGGAAACTGAAGCAGGTTTGTAGAGGCCAAAAGGGAACAATGAAGATTATTTTGCTGTGCAACCTGAAAGCTTTCTGTAAGAAATTGGGAATTAGTGATATAGGGGGAAAAGTATAAAGAGGACAGGAGGCCCAGAGCATCCCTGGGTGACTGTCCCTGAGGATTTGTTGTTGAAAGGGGATGCAGACAGATTACAGCAGGGGAGACCCCATTTGTGGAAGATCATGTCTGCGGTTGACTGATTCAGAGACCACTCATGAGGCATCAGTAATACTTGACTGAGCCAGTGTGCTAATATGTTGGAATCCCCTGGAATGCACATTGCTACCAGAAAGTGTTTTTTAGAGATCAGCCACTGACAAACCCTCATCGCTTCTTGACATAAGAGGTAGGACCTAGCTCCTCCCTGCTTGTTAATGTACAAAACTACTGACATGTTGTCCGTTTGAATTGCAGTAGGCCCCAGAGGTAAAAAGCTGTTGAGTTCTTGCAACGCTAGAAGAACCTCTCTCATCTCCAGTACATTGATATGCAGCTTGATCGTCTGGGATATCTACGTGCCTTGGACTGTTAGACCCAGATAATGTCTCCCCCACCCTAGCTGGGAGGCGTCTATTGTCAACATGGCATTTGGGGATGGAAGGATGAATGGACGTCCTTGAGTAACGTTTGAGGAGTGAAGCCACCAAAGTAGAGATTTATTGCATAATTACAAGAGTTTTGTGGGAAGACTGAGGATTCTTGAGTAGTATCCATTGAACTGCTAATGGCCACTGCAATATCCTCATGTGGAAACAATCATGGCCACCATAGAACCCAATGCCATGAGAACTAAACTGGCTGGAGGCTGAAGTGTGGTTAGAATTTGTTTGATATGACTTCTTAGATTCATTACCCTGTCTGTCATCAGATAAACACAGGATGTCCTTGTATTTAGATGAGCCCCGATCTATGACCTGAACCAGACCCAACTGGGATTTCTGCATGTTGGTAGTTATCCCTAGGGTTGGGGCCAGCTGTGGTAAGTAGTCTCTGACTTGAAGGAGTAGATGCCTGGTTGGAACGGTCAGAAGACAGTCATCCAGATACAGAAAAATCTGGTAATCCTGCAGTCTGAGATGTGCTATCACCACTGCCAAGCATTTGGTGAATACCCTGGGGTCTGTGATGAGACCAAATGGGAGTGACCTGAACTGGTAATGACTGACTCCTAGTCTGAAATATAGGAATTGTTTGGAGTGTCTATCCATTTTTATATGGTAGTAAGCATCCTTTAGGTCCACAGAGCACATCCTTTCATCTGCCTTCAAGAGAGGCAGGTTGGAATGGATTGTGACCACCCTGAACTTCATCTGCTTTATTGATTTTGTTCAGAGAGGTCAGATTCAGAGTAGGTTTCAAGTCTTCTGTTTTTTTTAGTACTAAAAGAAGTAAACACCTGATCCAACTTGATTGGGGGGACCTCTTGGATGATTCTTGTTTGCAAAAGCTTTTCTATTTCATGGGCCACATCCTCTGTCTCTGATTGGGTACAGCATCGGGGAGGTATCGTTTTTTTCACGGGAATTTCCAGAAACTATATGAAGTATCCTCAGGATATGATCCTTAGCACCCATTTCTCACTTGTGATGGCCCCAGTTGCCTCCAGAGGAGGACAGTCGGGTAACTGTTCAGGATCACTGGAAGGGCTTGTCCTGAGAGGTTTCCCATGAGCTCTAATTTGTGGGAACCCCTTGGCAGTGTGGGTAGTGTCTTCCATTTTGATTATTCCCCCACTGCCCCGGGGGAAAATTCTCCCTGAGTGTCCTGAAAAAGACTCTGTGACTTTGGAAACTACATTTTCTCACTCCCATGCTGGTTCCTGGAGAAGGTCCTTTGTGGTGTAGAGAAACATATTCCAACAGCAATTTTTCCATCCCTTTCACTCCGGGAACAGTTGGTCCAAACAAGGTGAAGCTGTCAAAGTGGGCGTTAATAAAGGCTTGTTTGAAAGACTCTGCAAAATCTCACAGCCTCATTCAGCCATAACGTCTCATGGCAATGCCCAAACCGGCAGCCCTTGAGGTGTCTTCTGCAGCATGGGAAATCAAACTCATGGACACATTGGCTAGTGACTGTCGGGTGGCGAGTCTGGAGGAAAAGGTTTTCTGATCCTCGGTGGACAATGGACCCTGGGGTCTAGCTAGAATATTCCTTTACTAAGCCCCTTTGTAATCTTGTATAGTGAGACAAATAGTTTAATGCCCTCAAGGTGAATGTGGAACAGGAGTTAACTCTTTTGCCAACTCTGTCCAATGCCCGGGATTCTGTATTCCTGTGATGAACAGAGGAGCTCTCCTGGGCAAGCTCTTCCTTGTTGGCTACCGCAACAAGTATGGCATCTACAAGGATACTCTTAACCCAAAACAACTGATTTGCAGGGGAGCTGAGACTCTTTTTCACTAGTTTCGGGACTGGCTGTACTGTGTCCGATTTCTTCCAAGCCCTGGAAGACATCAGCTGGATCAGTGGGTCGACCGGGGGGGGGGAACACACCCAGGCAGTAGATGGGCTGGACCCAAAAGCCTTCCACAACACTGATTCTGCCACCCCTTTGGTGCCAGATTTCTAAAATGTGACCCTTCCCTTTCTCAATATCACTGTTCATGGTAACGGATTCTGTAGGGGAATGAGTGTGTCGTCTTTTACACAGCCTGTTCTGAGGGACTTCCTTGGTGGGATGCTCTGAAGAGGTATTGGAATATGCCTGGGTTCCATGATGAGGAGAGAGTGGAGGCTTTGGAGGACTGGCTGTCCACGTAGCAAAATGGAAGCCTCAGGCACCAGACCAGTATACATGGGGGTAGGTACTGTGGCAGAGATCGCAGAGAATCTCCATGGATGGGAGAAAACCCTCTCCACCACATCAAAAGCCAAAGGGCTCCAAACCACCGAAAGTGCTCCCACCAGGGCCAAAGCCATTGGAGCCGACACCTCACAGAGACCTCAAGTCTCCTGCTCCAAGGGGGCAGTCGGAGCCTAGGTACCAAAGGCCGAAGCTCCAAGGGGAAGGGAAGACTCCAAAAGCATCATCCTACTTGGACCAACCTCAACGCTAGAGCTCTGAAACCCACTTGGCACCAAAGCAACCAGAGCTGAGTGGGTTGGGGAAACTGTTGGAGGCAAAGAGGAGACCTCTATCAGCTTCGATGCCTCAACACCGCAGACCAACAGCACTGAAGACTCCAAAACCAAAGGGCAGATTGCAGAAGGAGCTAAAGGTTGGAATGATGAACCCCTCATGGATCCAGATGAGGATGGAGCAGAAACAATCCCCATCTGAATCTGAGCCTTGAGGAATTCCCTCATCATTCTGTCGATGTTCTTGTAGGAAAAGCTTCAGGAAGACCTGGAAGATGCTGATGGGAGTCTTGAGGATCTCTTAGGGGATTGGGACTGAGGTTTCGGATCCTGTGCTATCTGTGCCAAGCTGGGCACTAACACAGTAGGAGCCGGTGGCAAGTCACTCAGCCCCAGGACAACAGATGGTGACTGGGGCAGAGGCGAAGAGCTCGGTGCTGACCAAGTCGGGTCCAACAACTACAGAGCCTTTGTAGGTGGGTCTGAGGACAAACATGCAGGAGAGTGCTTCCTGCTGTCCCAGGAGCCATTAGGCCTCTTAGGAGGGGGCTGAGCCCCTGAAGTTGACTGTCCCTCTGAGATGACTGAAGGAGGCAGCAAACCTTTAAAGACCAGCTTACTCTTCCTGTCTGCCAGAGCCCAAAGGTGGAAGGCTTGACAAATCACACAAGGGGCTTCAAGATGAGAAGGCCCCAAGCAATAACTACACTCCCTGTGGGCATCAGACAGGGGACTCATTCACTCACAGGAAGTGCATTGTTTAAAACCTTGGGGTTTCTATGACATCATTAAAGAAAAAGATAAGGAGAAAGAAAGACTTTTGGAAAAGGAGAGAAAGTGAGAGAGAGAGAGAGAGAGGACTAGTCACAGAGAAACCCAACTAAAAGCGCAAGTATTAAGTTAAATGTAAACTAGAGAAGGAGCTACCCCAGGCACGCTGTAAGTCTTAAAGAGAAGAGGAAGAATATAAGAGAAAAAGCACTGACAAGAACCCAACAAACTAACTTTCACTGGAGGAAGCTCAAGAGCCAGGCAAACTCACTGCTGAAGCAATGCATGCCAAACGTGATCTGAGGTATGTTGGGGGAGTGGGACATTGTGGGTATTAGGAGGATCTCAAGTCAGGAAGCTCAAGCTGTGAAAAAGTGGCCAATCAGTTCTGAGGATTGGAGCCAATACCCATAGGTTACTGAAGTAAAGAGGACAACATCAGATCCATTTTTATCATTTTTTGAAGAATCTAAAAAAGTACTTATAAAGATATTTTTATGTAGTTATTGCCTGTCTTCATTTCCCCATCATTATGCAGTTCAGTTGCACTAGAATTGAATCTTTATTTTGGTCTGTGCATAGGATTTTAATTTCTACTCGCTGAATCATAATTTTGATTGAAGTGCTCAAAGCAATGTTTTGGATCTTAAACAGAGTTTAAAAAACCAAGATAAAATTCTTGATACTAAAATTGTTTGAAAGAATTAGAACTTGATCTGTAACTTGTTCCTACAGCTAGGACATGGATTAAAACATTAACATTTTGTCGTTTTAGCATTACGGGTTTTCAAGACTGATGGTATAGCTGATATGTTTTCATAAATGTTTGTCCAAGTTCATCAAAAGTATGATATCACATGTAAGTTCGAGAACTTTAAAGGTCTGTGCGTTATTCAAAATAAATTATGATTGATACAAATTCATAACTGTCTGACAGATTAATTAAATAGAAGTGTGTCATTGTGTTGCAGTTTTTCAAAACTCTCTTTTAGTATTAAAAACTGCAATGTTTGGCATGGCCTACAACATACCAGCCAAACATTACTTTACGTTTATGCTCTTTATTATTGGGTACTACACACACCATATCTTGTATTAAATGTGTCCACTATGTTTTGAGTTATTGATCACATGTATTATTGTGGTCTTTCTTATTGTATATGTAATAGAATGTCATTGTTAAAGTCTGTCTAAATTAATTTTGTACTCGAAAGACTCAGGCAAGGAAAACAGATGAACACAGGTTTATTGTTAAGCGCTTTTCGTCGTTCTTCTTAGAATTACTTCATCAGACAAATTACTAGGACCAAACCTCAGCTTATATATCATCCTTTTGACAAGTAATTAATCAATTATCTAATAAGGGCACAACTTTACAATTTAAAAGAGTTAGGAACTCATAGAAAAAATATATATATATAGAAAAAAGTAGATGTAAAAAAGTATAATGAAACTGGTACTATTTAACTCATTTGTAGTATACAGTTTACATCAGAAGTAAGTATGTATAAATATAAAACATAAAACAAGTGACAACTTTAAATTTATACATTTTTAAAAAATTCCTAAACATTAGATAATAACTAATCTGTGATTATTTAAAACCCTTCTATTATCTTATACTAATTGAAAACAAGTAAATTCAAGAATTTTACAAAATTGCTACATTTACTTTAAATTACTTATGAATTACCAATGAATGTGGACCAAGGAACATACATAAAACCCTGGGGAAAAATCAATGATCTCTCTGTATGGATTCCAAGTAAAATATACTGTTTAAAGAGCATAAAACATGGAACATGATTAAATATTGATAAATGATTAGAGACTAAATGAAGAACAAGTGTATATAAACAACATAGTCCTAGATAAATGTATAATAGAAATTAATTATTATCTTTTCAAGCTTCTCAATTTCAACAGACATGATATATTACATTGATCATTAAGTCCTGGTTCTAAAAATGCATCAGTCCTAATTTGCCAAGTTAATTCATGTTCTTCGAGAAGTAAGCTTGAAGGACCTCTTCTATTATCAATTTTTATTTGGTCTAAACCTATGAACTTAAATGAATGGCTAGGGTGGGAAAGTATATGCTTAGCTAAAGCATTTTCAACCTTAAGCTTAGTAATGGCATTAATGTGTTCATACATCCTATCACGCATTCTCCTTTCTGTTTTCCCTATGTAGAAACAAGGGCAATTCATGCACAATGCTCCATACACTACCATTCTTGAATTACAATCAAATTTATATTTGGAACCATATGTCTTATTATTAATAATATGACTACTACCAGTTTTTATATATTTACAATATTTACAAGTTCCACAAGTAAATGTTCCCACTGATTTTCCTATTGTAGAGGTGTTCTTATTTCCTAAAAGCATTTTTAAATTTTTACCTTTTCTATAAACTATTTTCGGGAAAATGGAAAACTGTGCAGAACATTTCTTATCATACCGTAATATTATCCAATTTTTATATAATATATCCCTTATTATCCTACTTTCAAGGTTAAATGTCGTAATGAAAGTTGTCCCAGAATTGTCAATGAAAGAACTTGTTTCATCAAAAAGTCTGCTGCTTTCTGACAATCGGTCGGAATCTAATAATGACTGTAACTTAACAGCTTTGATACTGGCGCTTACACAGCGCGTTGACAACTTGGCGGCTAGATTTGAATCTAGCAACGTTTCCTCAGCTACTCATCCGGAGACTAATGAAAGCCTGGATACAGGCATTACACCAGCACAACGTGAACGCCGTTCACCAACTAGAAGTCAGGAGGCTGAAAACACTAATGTCGCGGAAAATGGTCATTACTCAAGTCCGAACAGGAGACGTTACTGTGACCAGACGAGTGGAAACCATTTTAAGTGAAAGAGGCGTCGGAGAGCTTATGGGGAATCCTACCTTTGATAGCTGGCTCAATGAAAGAACTTGTTTCATCAAAATTTAAAACAGTTTTTTCACTAGCATTTTCACAAGCCCTAAATTGTAAACCCAAGGCAAATTGCTCATCTAACATAAACTCATTCATATTGTTAACCTTGTTCAGAATTGGTTTAATGACTCCATTTTCCCTCTTAGTTCTAACTTCTTCGAATATGTCAGTAAGAAAGTCAGTAGGGTATCCCCTATGTCTAAACATACCTTCCAATAATTTACATTCTTCAACAAAGTCATCGTCACGTGATATCATACGGGCTGCTCTAATAGCTTGGCCCTTCACTATTGCTTTTTTCTGAAAAAAAGGATGTAAGCTTGTAAAATGTAGGAAGGAATTGCTATACGTTTCTTTCCTGAAAATTTTGGCAAAAAAATGTTTTTTGTCATTATCTTTAATTAAGTAGACATCCAGATAACTTATAGTATTCAACTGGAAATTAAATGTTAATTTTAGAAAACTGGTAGTGTTGTTAAGGTAATTGACCAAGTCCATGGCTAGATTCTCATTACCATCCAAGCAAATAAAAATATCATCTAGGAAACGTGTGTAGTATTTAACATAATTCAGAAAATAGTCAGATTTCATAATGAAATTCTCCTCCCAGTAAGCCATTACGGTGTTTGCGAAACTTGCACCTACTGGAGACCCCATCGCAACCCCGCATTTTTGTAGGTAATAATCATTATTGAATAAGAAAAAATTGTTAGTTAAAATAATATCCAATAATGATGTTGCTAAATAAACTTCTGATGGTGCAGCACCTTTTTTGACCAAGTAAATATTCACCCATTCAAGGCCTATGTCATGTGGTATTGAAGTGTATAGATCAACAACATCGACTGTGAGGAAATTGAAATTTTTATTAAATTCAATTTCATTGATCTTACTTAGAAAGGCCCATGAGTCTTTACTGATTTGTGTTTCAGTAGATAAATATTTCTTTAAAATATTATCCACTAATTTGGCACTAGCATATGTTATCGAGTTTCTGCCATCTATCAAAGGTCTGAATGGAGGATTTTGTAAACTTTTATGTACCTTTGGTATGGCAAAAAGTACTGGTATTTTAGGCCATTCTATTCTAATATAATTATAAATATCGATGTCACTATAACCTTCGATGAAATAATCACTGAAGTGGCTATTAATAAGCCTGTATGCTAAATTTACTTCATTGACACTAACTTTTTTGTAGGTGTCATTATTTAATATGGCAGAAACTCTCTCGACATAATCATATTGATCAAATAGTGCCATCCCACCTCCTTTGTCAGGTTTTACGGCTCTGATGTTTAAATTTTTAAATAATTTTAAGAAAGCACTTTCGTCAGTGGTAATATTAGGTAATCTACTGAATTTATTGTTCATATGAAAAACAGTATTATTTTTAGTAGTCAAATTACGAAGGTCTAATTCCATAATGGATTCAAAAATCTGAAGGGCTGGATGAAGGGGAGGATTATAATCACTAGGAATATAACAGGGTGAAATATTAGTCTCTGAATCACCTAGTAATAACTTTAAATTTAATTTCCTAACAAACATTTTAATATCTTTAATACACTCCACTAAATTCAAATGTTGATTTGGAATAAAGGTATGTCCTTTAGATAATAATTCTGCAAAACATGGTTCAATTTCCACACTAGAGTAATTATAGATCCTGAAGTCACCGGTTTTATTAGTAGAAATTTTAGGTAATCCAAGTTCAACACCTATCGCCTCGGTTTGTTCAACGGGCGCTTGCTGTTTTTTTGTACTTTTTGATCGGAAAAATTATTCTTTGGTATCGCACCTTGATATTCATAATCAAAACTGTCCAAACAGTCCAAACAGTCATTTTGGTTATGGTAACCATCAGTTCTTTCCCTATTTCCACGTAACCGGTTAGCCCAGTTATTGTTCTCAGGTATTTGTTCCTTGTTAGAGTTCTGGTGGACTTGTGTCCTTCCATTAGGATGGTTACTTTCTTCAATGTTAAATTCTGTAAAATTTTCTCTGTTTGTACTTGAACTATTAGATACAGTTTGAGAAATTGGAGGTTTAGGATAAGCTGTACCGTTTCTATATGCCAAACGGTCTCTTATCATTTTTTTTATTTTTGTTTAATTTAAGCCTTACTAACAATTGATCAATTGTAGAAAAAGACCTCTCATACTCGAACCTGTATTGGGAAAATTCAGTGTTCGATAAAATTTCTTGATTCAAGTCTTTTACATCATTGGACAAGTCTACAGTTTGCAGACCGTAATGCTTAATCATTAATTTAAGTAGTGCGATCCCTTGTTGGTCAAAGAATGTCACAAGTTCTTTGTGGAATAACGAGTTTTCAACAAGCCCCGTTGGGTATACATGGTAACGTAGACCCTTAGGGACCAAATTTTCATTTATGCAACCCTCGAGGTAACTAACCTCGAGTTGAAGTTTTTTAATCTTCAAAAGTTTTATGTCCAACAGTTTTAGTTTGTTGGTTAAAGTGGTTGCACTAACCTGTGTATTAAATGCGTCTTCTGCCGGTAATCCCATATTATGATGGCTCAGAAAATCCAATTTACTGGTATCAATGAGCCAGCTATCAAAGGTAGGATTCCCCATAAGCTCTCCGACGCCTCTTTCACTTAAATGGTTTCCACTCATCTGGTCACGGTAACATCTCCTGTTCGGACTTGAGTAATGACCATTTTCCGCGACATTAGTGTTTTCAGCCTCCTGACTTCTAGTTGGTGAACGGCGTTCACGTTGTGCTGGTGTAATGCCTGTATCCAGGCTTTCATTAGTCTCCGGATGAGTAGCTGAGGAAACGTTGCTAGATTCAAATCTAGCCAAGTTGTCAACACGCTGTGTAAGCGCCAGTATCAAAGCTGTTAAGTTACAGTCATTATTAGATTCCGACCGATTGTCAGAGTTCTTTCATTGACAATTCTGGGACAACTTTCATTACGACATTTAACCTTGAAAGTAGGATAATAAGGGATATATTGTATAAAAATTGGATAATATTACGGTATGATAAGAAATGTTTTGCACAGTTTTCCATTTTCCCGAAAATAGTTTATAGAAAAGGTAAAAATTTAAAAATGCTTTTAGGAAATAAGAACACCTCTACAATAGGAAAATCAGTGGGAACATTTACTTGTGGAACTTGTAAATATTGTAAATATATAAAAACTGGTAGTAGTCATATTATTAATAATAAGACATATGGTTCCAAATATAAATTTGATTGTAATTCAAGAATGGTAGTGTATGGAGCATTGTGCATGAATTGCCCTTGTTTCTACATAGGGAAAACAGAAAGGAGAATGCGTGATAGGATGTATGAACACATTAATGCCATTACTAAGCTTAAGGTTGAAAATGCTTTAGCTAAGCATATACTTTCCCACCCTAGCCATTCATTTAAGTTCATAGGTTTAGACCAAATAAAAATTGATAATAGAAGAGGTCCTTCAAGCTTACTTCTCGAAGAACATGAATTAACTTGGCAAATTAGGACTGATGCATTTTTAGAACCAGGACTTAATGATCAATGTAATATATCATGTCTGTTGAAATTGAGAAGCTTGAAAAGATAATAATTAATTTCTATTATACATTTATCTAGGACTATGTTGTTTATATACATATATACACTTGTTCTTCATTTAGTCTCTAATCATTTATCAATATTTAATCATGTTCCATGTTTTATGCTCTTTAAACAGTATATTTTACTTGGAATCCATACAGAGAGATCATTGATTTTTCCCCAGGGTTTTATGTATGTTCCTTGGTCCACATTCATTGGTAATTCATAAGTAATTTAAAGTAAATGTAGCAATTTTGTAAAATTCTTGAATTTACTTGTTTTCAATTAGTATAAGATAATAGAAGGGTTTTAAATAATCACAGATTAGTTATTATCTAATGTTTAGGAATTTTTTAAAAATGTATAAATTTAAAGTTGTCACTTGTTTTATGTTTTATATTTATACATACTTACTTCTGATGTAAACTGTATACT
This sequence comes from Protopterus annectens, assembly GCF_019279795.1. Lineage (NCBI taxonomy): Eukaryota > Metazoa > Chordata > Ceratodontiformes > Protopteridae > Protopterus > Protopterus annectens. The sequence goes on from NC_056730.1 coordinate 569,283,675, forward strand.
ACAAATGAGTTAAATAGTACCAGTTTCATTATACTTTTTTACATCTACTTTTTTCTATATATATATATTTTGTCTATGAGTTCCTAACTCTTTTAAATTGTAAAGTTGTGCCCTTATTAGATAATTGATTAATTACTTGTCAAAAGGATGATATATAAGCTGAGGTTTGGTCCTAGTAATTTGTCTGATGAAGTCATTCTAAGAAGAACGACGAAAAGTGCTTAACAATAAAACTGTGTTCATCTGTTTTCCTTGCCTGAGTCTTTGGAGTACTAGAAGTTTTTTGTTCGCTTTCCTTTGGTAAATTAATTTTGTGGCAGACAAATTTAACAGCAGTTTGGTAGCGTTGCATAGTGTTTGCTTGTTTGCTTTTCAATTAATGTTGCTTCTGTAGATTTTTTTTATTTTTTATTTATCTTTTGTAAAAGTCAGAAGTCTGTTATAACTTTGTGTTTTGTAGTTCTAATGTAAATCAACTATTTCTTTTACACTTTTTTTGGGAGTACTACTAAGTTTGCATCTGCTGTACACATTGAATTATTTTTATTTTATTTTATTGTCATTTATTGACCGGGAAAGTCCACTGGGCCATGGACCCATTTTCAGTGGAGGCCTGGGGAGAAAAGCTCCACAAAAACAATTACATCAAAGTATAACATAACATAGTATATAAAAGTTGAGTAGAAAATTGCAGATGTATGGAACTGGTAGATAAAAACAGTCATAAAAAAGTCATGCAATTCTCATGATCAAACTATAACAGTAGTAACAAAGTGGTTAACAAAATTAGTTGACACTAACCAAAACTAAAAGGAAAAGGAAAAAAAGTGTAGGATTAGTAAAGCTTGTGATCATATCTACACAGTTAAATAATAATAGAAGTCTGAAGTGCTCAAAGTTTCTCTGTATACTTAAGGTATAAATAAATAATCCTTGCTGAAATGTCCTTTGTATACTTAATGGTACAAGGATTCTTGCTTTATTGAGTGTTTCATTCCGCTATGTTAAGAATAGTGCTTTCCAAAAGCTAAAATGATTGTGCATGTTTCAAGATCAGATAAGATTCCTTTCCATGGCTTCAGTATCACACTATTAACTGAGAAAATTTATCAGCTCGCCAAACATTTCCGGATAGTCCATCTTTTTTTTGAGATGTTGCTCTTTCTGCTGCAAGGTAGTTGCACTAGCCCCATAAATGGTTAAAGTCTTGGGGTGTATGCTAAAAGATCATGTGCAGATTTTTTTTAGCTTTTCTTTTTGAAATAATTATGCCCTTATTATGTAAAGTGAGCTTTCGGATTCTAAAATGTGTAGTTTTCATTTTAGTTAATTCCGAAGACCTATATTTATTAAGTTTAACTCATTTGAGCCTATAGCACATTTTTTGTATATTCTTAGTTTAACACCCATAGCTCTTTATGGTGCCCAGATCTTTCTTGGGTCTGACTTCTTAGTTTAACACCCATAGGTCTTTATGGTGCCCAGACCTTTCTTGGGTCTGACTTTTTAACTAAGTAACTTAACTTATAATAGGCAGAAATAGAAAGGAAAAGGATTTATTAATAGAATGACTCAAAGATTGTGAATATAGGATGTCCCGCAGTATAAAAGCCTTGGTTATATTATGCTTTTTAAGCTGATTTTTTAAAACATGCTCTGGACTGCAAGGATGTGTGTAGACTGTTGGAGGTACAACATTATATAACATATAGGTGTCAGAGAGTTAATAAATGTGTGCTTCTGCTTACCGTGTGCTGAGCAAATGTCCAATTACTTACTGAATTTTTCATTGATTCCCACCTTCTGATAATACAGTAGTAAGGATAAATAGTTTGTAGTTGGTAGGTATGTTTTCTGTTTTCTGCAGCAGAGTTTATTACAAGGTGACCAGAATACAGCACAGCATAAATCAAAAAATAAATGCAGCATAAATCAAAAAATAAATGCAGCTATATTCAAATGAAAGGTACCAAAAGTAAGAATGAACAGGATAAGTTTCTTGGTAAGGTTTTTGTTGGCATTATGTATGTAAAACAGATGGAAATGTGTAAGAAATAGTAGTCTACCAATGGATTGAATCATATCTATGACAGCCCTACTGTACAATGAGTTTGTATGTTATACTGCTAAGGGATTAGTGCTGGAAAAAACATGGAATAATTTGTGCATCTTTGAAGATAAGATGCACTAAAACTGATCATTCCATAGTAGACAACTTTCATTACCGTGTAATAGACAGCTGTTTACTACAGTGTGACATCTTTGTTATTACACTGTATGCCAAGTAGAGTACTCTTTACTTAGGAAGTTATTAGTAGCTCATCGAGTGGCATAGTTATGTCCTGAAATCAGGAAAAAGATAAATTTGTTAGGAGCTTCTCTAGTGCAAAACTCAGACTTAACAGTGCTTAGGAATTCATAACAAAAGCTTGTTAATGGCATCTAAGTGCTGCTAAGAGTGGGTCTCATACTCGGGACCATCAGTTAACAGTGCTTAGCAAAGAATAGTGGCAGATAATTAAACAACTTTTAATTTTGTTCAGTTAGAACTTCATTTTGCTACACTTCCAAACAGAAAGTCTGTTATATTATGCAGTGGAGCACTTTGTTTTTCCTGCTGTCCATACCTATCGGCTGTTCTTGATTTTGCAGAGAAGTCCCAGATTTTGCCTCGTATGTTTGTTCTATTTTCTGGTAAATCACTGAGAATTACAATCAGTCAGCAGTGACAGACATCAGAGTTTCCGACTTGATCGGAAGCATGATGAAAGGTTACCACAGCAGTGTGCAGTGTCAATAATTCCAGCCCCAGGTACTTCCTGAATCCACAAACAGCTACAGTAGTTAAAACAAGTTAGAAAAAGCAGTCAAATTGTATCCAAAAAAAGACGAAATCCTTGATGTATGACCAAACAATCACAACTTTCTGCTTTTCGTCCCTAATAATATCTGGGACTTCATCAGATTGAAAGCGCTAAGTCATGATTGTTTGGTCATCCATTAATGATTTCTTCTTTTTTGGATACAATTTGACTGTTGTTTTTTAAACTGCTGTGGCTGTTTGTGGACTCGGGAAGTACCTGGTGCTTGAATTATTGAAATCACACACTACAGTGGTAGCTGTTCATCATGCTTCTGATCTGGTTGGTTACTGTTTCATTGTTTGTGTGTTTTGTACGAGGGTATGTAACCTTTCAGAAAATGGAAAGTCTGTTGTTCTTTTCACTTTTTAAGTGAATCAGAACAAAATTTCCTCTCTGACCTTTGGAATGTTGGAAAAGATTGGTAAAGCAAGGCAGCAATGGATGAAAAATGTGCTTAGTTCAATGAAACTTCAGCTTTAGGAGTTGTGACAGTGGGAGCTGTTTATGAATAGTGCCTCAGGTATCAAGAATTCATGGAGTCTGTCTGAGTTGAAAAAGTTCTGAGATTTAGTTGTTCAAAGTGCATAGAGACTTTGTTTACTTTACTGATTTGTTGTCTCATTGATGAATTGTGCTGCATTGTGCATCATTTTGTACTGAAATCTGTAGCAGAATAGAGAAAGCATGCCTACCCACAATTACATCATCAGGAGGTGGTGACAGATGGCATAGATTCAAGAAGTAAAAGAACAGCTGTTCAGCAAACAGAAAAATATAAAAAAAATGTTAAAGTAAATAAATGTAATTCCACTGAAGTAACTAAAATAAAAGCTGTATATTTTAGCATTGGAAAGCACACTTTAAACGATGAGATCGTACATACATACAGCAAAAAGAAGTGACAGAAAAACACCTTTTTACATGATCTTGAAATCAGTTTGTTCCCTATTGAGAAGACGTTAAACATTAAATCTCTATTACAGTAGCCTATGCTATTTGTCATATCCTGCCATGGATGTAACCACCAACCAGCTTTCAAAGCTTCGTTGCAACTTTCATGTGTTACTAATTTGGGTCTCAAGAAGAGCATCATAAAAATAGTGTGTAGGGCACCAAAAGTTTTAGAGCTTTCTTTGCCTCCAAAGTGCACTTCCTCTGCAGGCTTAGTGGAACTGACAGCTGACTAGGATCCTTCAAGGATTGGAAGATAATTACCCTACGTAACACAGTATATTTTTTTCCTCAGGAAAAACTGCTTTTTTTGTGAATTTAATTATTTTATGCTATGAATTGTTTTTGATATGGATTGCCATGCCTTGTAAGGGAAATTTTATAGTAGGAATGTTTATGTGAAAAATGTATAAAAATTTGTTTTGCTGAATATTTTTTACATATTGATTTAGAAAACATGTTGGGGTAGAGCATTGCGGTTTTTTTTTTTTTTGGTACTTTTTATTATTTATTTATTTTAATCTCAGATCCTTTAATTTTCTATACGGAATTTTACTGACTCATACAGGTGCCACTACCAGTCTTTCAGGCTCCTTTTCTGTTGAAACCTTGGAGCATTTTTTCTCATCGGTTCTTCCTTTTCCCATCCACAGGAAAATGTCTCAGGAGACTTCAGGTTTCAGGCTGATGGCTTCACTGCCTCAGCTGCTAATGGCGTACTCTGCTGTGGCTGGACTTTGGTTCCTTGAACCATCCTTCCTTGTCTCTCAACCCTCTGCTGTAGCTCTTTGGGAAGCCACTAAGGACTAGGAGTTAAAACATAACCTTTATGGCTTGTTGGCTTGTCCTCTTTGGGAAAGAAGAAACACTTCTTTTCGATCCTGAGAGAATGCTTGTGTGAAGGCTTACCACATAGCCAGATTTAGAGTGACACTGACATGAATTGGTCTTTTTCCAGGGAGTATACCAGGAAAAGAAAACAAAAATTTCAATAATGTTAATGCTTCTTTTTCTTTAACTGTGGAGGGGAATTGTTACTGAGACTTGCTAAGGGACTGCTTTTTGCTTTTATTATTTAAAGTCCTGTTTTTTCACTAACTTCAAATAAAATAAGAAAAATGTTTCCCTCATATTCCGAGTTATTCCCAGTTAAAAGAGCAAGGAATGGAATAGGAGTACCTTCTTCAGTGATTTCTCCTCATGCTGAAGATTCTGAATCTGAGGATAGTGTTTCCTCAGATTTCCCTCCAAAAGAGAGTATCTTTTTCTGAGACTGTAATGAAATGTATTTCAGAGGGAACACAATTAAATCTTTATACCAGTAAAAGTATCATGATGTGTTGCAACTGGATTTTCTTCAGCAGCTGTTCTCCTGATGTTCATCATTCTCATTGCAGTAGCCTGTGAGTTGTATGCTGAAAAAGATAACATCAACTGGACATCTTCCAGAAGCTTTCATCCCCTTGCACACTGTCACTGTGGCTGCTTATAGGCTGAACATATTTTCGAGGGAGCTATATAAACAGCCAAAGTGACTACAAAGCTTCAGAGCTTTCTTGCCACTTCAAAGAATAACAGCTGAGAGGATTCACAAGAAACAGCAACTGACTACAGGCTTTGTTTCTTGCAGATGCATCCCCATATCGGAAACCTTCCACAAAGGAAATATTTTTAAAGTATTTGCTATTTTTCTGAAGAATGATGGCAGTTTTATTACTATCAGATGTTACGTGACAGAAACTATTTTTAGAACAGGGCTTAATATTGAACCCTGGGTTGTTTGGTTGAGGAAGAAATTACCGCTTTTGAGACATTTTAACTGATGTTTAAGGATTTAAAGCATGGGGGTTATTTTTATGTATTTTAAACACTATTTGAGTGTTTTCATGCTTGTGTATGTTTCATGATTACTTGCCTTCTTTATTTTAGTGCTTAAGACATTTTGCTTGAAGGTGTTATATTTAAGCAGTGTAAAGTGTATTTCAGGGTCAGAAGTTTATTTTACGTTTGGTGTTTGAGTACATTTTGTGACATCTTTTCTTTTTTCCTGTCTGCCTGTGCACTTTCTGTGAAAGTGGCTTAGATTTCAGCAGGATTTTAGTGTGCTGCTTGTGCTTTTACCTTTGAATTTTGAGTGTCTGTGTAAGTGTGTAGACTGTGAACACTTGTCTGACTACTTACCTTCCAAATGACTCTCCCAGCAGCGCTTAATGGCAATCAGTCATCTTCCCCAATTACAGCATGGGTACTTTTTCCCATTCCTGCTATTTCTCCTTCCAGTGACTCTTCATTGGCCACTGCTGTTTTTTGCAGACCACTTACTGGCTTCCTCATATCCCTCTGTTGTAGCTTTGCCGGGCATTATGGATCTAGGGGGTTAAATATGTCCTCTTCACCTGTTTCAGTGTCCAATGTGAGTATAGGAGAACCATCCATTTTAGGTTCAGGAGACATTTCATTATCTGTTTGGTGTGCATCTGACCGGTCTTCATCCATAAATGTCACTTGGAAAAAGAAACAGAAAATTAATCATGTTGGACATGCTCCACTTAAAGAAATCCCAATCCCTCCAAGCTACACGCTCTAGGGACCTAAACATTGTCACCACAATAAACAGAACATGCTGGAGGGATAGATTCCTGCCCCAGAGACTTGCCATATGCTGGAACAGACTACCTATCTATGTCAAACAGAGCTCCTCATTAGCACTCTTCAAGAACAATCTTGATGATTGGATGGGTAATAGGAAATTCACCCCAGGGATCACTTCTCTGGTTCTGCTTGACAGGGGCACAGGAAAATAATTTTCTTGTGTGACGAAAGCCAGGGTACCTTTTTGGCTAGGCTTGTATAGGCCCTAGGGCCAATAGCCTAGTACCTACCTATGAAGCTATGACAATGAGGACATGGTTTCTGTTGCTAAAAATTTTAACCCTGGGTGTCAAATGTCTCATACTGTTCCTTATTCTTCCACTCTTACGGATGAGGATATTTGTACAGGGAGTTCTGACTTAGTGTTGTCACTTGAGTGGGTCCATTACCCAAGACTCTAATTCTTTAGACAGTGAGTCTGAATTTGAATATTTAGAGACTTTCTCCTTCTCTGACACTCTCCAGACTGAAGGATATATTTGCTTGGAAATAGGTGGATGTTCCTTCTTCCAAGTTGGGCAGATATGATGTATTAAGAACAAGAAGCCTGCATACTTCACCCATTCCTCCTATTCTGCCTATCTTGGAGTATGCTTTTAATGTTGCCTGTGATGTTCCTAATTCTCAACTGTCTGTACCTAGAAGGGCAGATAAATTGTATAAAGTTTGTGTCGCTAATACATTACTTTTTTCTTTTCTTATTTGAATCAGATTGTGGCTAATTTGTGTCAGGTGTCTTAAGCATGCCTTAAAATGTTTATGATTGTGCTAATATTATTTCTGTGGACTTTGCTTCTTCCAGAGTCTTGAGAAAATTTGTCTTGCTAGGTAACCAAAAGTTTCTAGATAAGTTAAAGGTCACAAATACTGAACTCTCCTCTAAACAGGAAGGTTTTATTTGGACCTACTACTATGCAGGTGCTCAAACAATGGGATGAGATAGATAAATTAATTTATAGGATTTTTCAGGTCCATAAGTTATTTCCCAAATGCTGCATCTTTTTAAAGACAAAATTTACAATCCTTGCCTCCTGCTAACAGACGGACACTTAAGAAGAGATGGCAGGAAGGGACTAATGAAAATTCCAAAAAGAAAGTTTTTTTTCCAGAAAAGGGTCAGGTGCTCCCTTCTGAATGACTGTGCCAGAGTCCTTTGCACAAATCTGTTTCCTCCAGTGCTCCACAGTGTTAAAAAGCTGTTAAAAACAAGAGTCATAGCACATGTTCCTGCAGATAAAATAGCAATGGGTGTTCCAGGGTTCCAAAGGAGGAGTACTCTTTAGGACCAGTTTTAGATTTTTCTTCACTGTCTTTCTGTAAAGACTCCAGAGTTCAAGATATTGACCCTTCAAATGGCATTAAGTCTAGCTGCAGATCAGAACTTTATAGTAACTAGATCTCAAAGATGCATGCCATCAGATTAAATCTCGGGCTTTATTGAGTCAGAACTGATTTAGTAAAGGGATTACCTGGATCACAATCCAGGTCTCCCCTTTTTCTCCACCCACCCTATCACGATCTGTACTGATTGCTCAGATTTTGCCTGAGGAACAGTTTCAAATGGGGCAAAATGCAAGGAGTGTGAGATGGATGAAAACACCTTTGTAAAAGAAATGTTGGCAGTCGTTCACACCATAAAGTCTGTGCATTATCACTGGGACCCAGATTCCTTACAGATCATAAAAGACAACACTGCAGTAATGAGGTACGTAAACAAACAGGAGCTCCAGGTCTTACACCCTATACTGGTTGGCAGCAATAGCTTGGGAGTTAGCTCTAGACGACTGCTTAACTCTTCAAGCTTCATACAGATACCATTAGGGTAGAACATAGTGGCAGACAAGCTAAGTAGATCCTGGGCAGACCCTCACAAGTGAAAACTCAATGTAGACATCTTTCATTAGTTGATCCAGATGTAGGGAACACCTCAAGTAGAACTGTTCACTTCCTTTCAAAACAGACCACTAAACAGATTCCATTCCAGGACTTCCTGCAAGCAGGCATGGAAAATAGATGCTGTTTCATTCTCCTGGTCGGGAATATTCCTTTATTGATTTCCACCCTTTCTATAGATTTCCAGAGTGATTCTGAAGTTTCAGAAAGATCTTCCAAAAATTGTTGTGGTGACTCCCTTCCGACTTAGGCAACATTTTTTCATCCTTATGAAATTGATCAAGACTGATTACCACAAGCTTCCTAAAAGACTATATCTACCTTCACAGGACAAGGAGACTTTGATACACCCTGGCATCAAACAACTGCAACTGACTACATGGGTGATTCAGTTTTGATACCTTATAGGCACATTTTTATTAGGATATGCAACAGGTACTGAAGGAGACAAGAAAGGCTGATACTAGAAAATCGTATGTTGGCAAGTGAAAGATTTTCTGGTTGGTGTCTTGCCAATAAACAGTAATCCATCATGGACTTTGTACCACTGATACTTTAAATATTTGGGTGAGTTGCTATTTTCTGGCCTACCTTATGCCTCAGTAAAGGTATGTCTTGCAGAAAGTTCGGAATGTCTGCCCAAGGATCCCCCTCTTTTTCTTCTTAAACAGTTTCTAAAAGGAATTTTATACCCGAGACCTCCTTGTAGACAGGTTTCCTCCTCCTTTGGATCTCAGCTCTGTTTTAGAAGAGCTATGTCACCCTTTGAACCTGCCTGTCAGGCTGATTTAAGGTTCATTATCTGGAAAACTGCTGTTCTTTATTGCTGTGACATCTGCTAGAATGGTATCTGAGTTGTGAGCTCTCATGGATGGAGATAGGGTCACTCTTCATACAAATTCATCTTTTATGTCCAAGGTTGTTTCATAGTTCATGCTGAATTAAGCCATCAGTCTTCCTATTTTATATCCAGAACTAAAAAACAAGAGAGAAAGCATTCTTCGCACTCTGGATATGCATGAGGAACTCTGGTACTGTCTTGACAGAATTAAGTCCTTTAGGAAAGCTAAGCAGCTCTTTGTTTCCTATTCTGGAACTAAGAAAGGTCAATCCATGTCTAAACAGACCATTTCCTATTCTGAGACTAAGGTCCGTTTGTGTCTAAACAGACTTTTTAGGTGGTTATCCTCTGCTATCATTTTTTGTTATTCCTATCATGGAAAATCTATTCAGGTATTATTAAGGCACATTCATTTAGTGCCTTAGGTTCTGCAGAGATGTACTAAAAGTAGGTGGGCTCAAATTATTTAGACACAGCAACTTGTTCCTTCATCTGTACATTTACAAAATCAAAGTAAACTTTGTCATTTAGAACCACACACAAATGCTTCAAGCTCAATGTGCAGACCAAAAACATATAAAAAAATAACAATATAAATATAAAAACAGAACTACAGACTCTATATTTGACATTAACATTGACACGACACTAGGACATAATTACAATTTTTGTATGTCTATCTGTAGCAGCACAATTGCACTTCGAGGCTTAAGCAGTGGTAGACTAGGGACCATTTTGTCCATTGCATGGAATGTAGCTTATATTTCAAGTTATTGCACAAAAAGTAATAAGCATGCAGAGAACTATTGAGTGTACTGTGTTTGGCCTTAAGTAGTTAGTGAGTGTTTCGGACTTATTTTTGTGTGTTCCGAACTTTGGCTTGTTTTGGACATTGAGTAAGGGTTTTTCCTAGGTTTGGTGATGTCGGATAAACCCTTGGGGTTTAAGAGATGCTCAGCATGTGGTCGGAAAATGCCAATTTCTGATAAACATGAGGAGTGTCTGTATTGTCTGGGTGTCGACCACCTCGAGGTGGAGTGTGTCATTTGTGCCGCCTTCAACCCTAGAGCTCTGGTCGACCACCGGAATAAGTTACTAATTAAAGGTTTGGATAATGGAGGCCCCTTGGTCACTGGTTCCCTGGCTAAGGTGGGCTCCACAGGGGCGAAGAAGAGGATTCCTGTGGAGGAGGCCCCGTCCAAACGTCCCAGGCTGTTGGATTCTAAGTCCTCGGATCCGGCTCCAGCTAGGGCAGTTTCAGATCCGAGATTCTCGGGTCCCAGAATGTCCAGGGAGTCTACTCCTGTATCCAAAGGTCTGGATCCAAAGCCTTCAGATCCGACACCTTCAGCTCCCTCTTCTGGATCCAGGGCTCCAGATTCAAGAACTATGGATCCGAGAGTAGGAGCTGTGCCCATTGATCCGACCCTCTCTGATCTGAGAGATTCAAGGGCTGTTATTTCAGATCCTTCATTGATGTCAGCTCCGAGTAGGTTGAATCCGAGAGTTGTGCCAGAGCCAATTGTAGTGGAGGACCTTCATTTGGATTCCTTGATTTCAGAGCAGGCCTTTTCCTCTCCTAGTAGGTCTCACTATAGGGAGCACAAGAGAAGACCTTCAAGTTCCAGGCAAGGCTCTCCTACCAGGTCCTCCATATCCTCCCGATCTTCCAGGACTGCCTTTCCTATGTATATGGACAGGATGATGTGGGCCTTTCTGAAAGCTCAGATGGAGTTGGGGATTCTGGCTTCCCCGGCGTGGAGGTGGGGAATCCAATCTCCCACTTCCCACTTAACCACTCCTCATCCGACCATTGGCTTGGATTCTCGGGGAATGATGAGCAGGGCGGAGGCCAGGGGAGTGTTGGGGTCCTGTGTGGGCCCATCCCTAGCGGGATCTGTGGTTGATGCTGTTCCTGCCCCCCCAGGACAGACCATCCCTCCAGTCAGAGCTGTTGACCCAGGGTCCATGGGGTTGGATTCAGGTCCGGGGTTTTCGGACCGGTCTCTTTCCCTGGGCGCATCGGCTTTCAACAGCTCTGGCCTGGTGCTGTCTGGTGGAGGGGGGGCCTGGGGAGGTCTACCTTCTCTTCTGCTAGTGTGTTATTGGCAGGAGAGGGGGACGAGACATCCGCACACGGTCATCCTACCCAGCCTCAGTATCTGAGCGGGCTGGGTCACCCTGCTTCCGGTCAGTCCATCCGGCCTAGCCTCCAGGGGGGTGCCTCCCCCTCAGGGGGTCCTCTCCACTTCTAAGTCTTCACCGCAGCCTCCGGCAGAGGAAGTTCCCAGAAAGAGGACATGTAAGAGGAGACATCTAGACTCCCCTATGGAGTCCTTAACCGAAGATATAGATGCTGATGAAGGGGACGTGTCCCCGAGATCTCCACCAGAGGACGTCTTGAGATCCTCAAGGCCAAAGGCAGTTGGTCTGTCCAATCCCCGTCCTCGGAGGAAACCATATTTCTGGAGGCTTTTGGTACGGGCCATGGCCAACAAGGCTTGGAAGGAGCCAGATACCATGGAGCCAGTGCCAAGGAAAGCGAACAAATTTCTCAGTCCCCCAGTAGATAAATCCTTTCAGTCCAAAGTGGTCCCGGTTGATGCTATTGTGGTGGCCGCTGCCACCAAAAAGGAATTGGCAGAGCAGAGTTCTTCTGTCCACCCTCCAAATCGCTAATCGAGAGCTCTGGACAGATTTGGAAAGTGGGTGTTTGTCTCGGCTTCCTTTAGCCTGCGAGCATTAAATTATCTTGTGCATTTCACCCTTCTCCAGAGGTATTTGATAAAGGAACTGTCTACTTCCCTCTCTTGGTCCATGTCTGGGGAGGAATTCAAGGTCATTTCTCCTGAGGTGTCAACCCTTGATTCAGTTGCAAATTCGTCCATGAGGCTAATTTCCAATGCTGCGGAAGGGTCCTCACGGGAGGCGGGCTGAGGCATCGCCATCAGGCGTCATGCCTGGCTCCACTTGAGCGGGTTTGCAGAGGCCTTCAAGATTTCATTTAACAGTGCCCCCTTTGATGGTTCCACTCTGGTCCCACTATGAAAGAGACGTTGATCCACAGTAAACAGAAAGGGAAGACGTCAGCGGTTGGGATCACATTTTCTGACCCTCAGAGGTCCTTTTCTAAGACCCAGAAGGGGAGAAAAAAAATGTGGCTTCAGAAGTTGCACTCTTTCTTCCAGGATGTTCGGGAGGATTCCTCTTCCAGGGGACGGGGAAGAGGTTTCAATGGTAGATGTCACCCTAGGGGCAGAAGAGGCCCGCAAAATCAAGGTTCTAGGGAGCCCTTCTCTGAGAAACCTTTTCAGCAAGATGTTGCCTGACTGTCCTTCCCTGGAGGCAGTCGGGGGTCAGTTATATTTGCACCCTGTAGCCTGGGCAAGCATTACAAATGATCACTGGGTGCTACCAGTTATATCCAGGGGCTATTGCATTCCCTTTTTGGAAGTTACCTTGAAATCAAGAACCCTTCCGGATGTGCCACCTAGTCAGGAAGATTTGGCCCGACAGGAGGTTGCGAACCTTCTTCAGAAAAGAGCCATCTAAGATGTCCGTGCAGGGCAGAGAGGATCCGGAACTTATTCCCACTTCTTTTTAGTTCCAAAGAGATCAGAGGACCTACGTCCTATTCTGGACCTCTGTTGCATGAACCTGTTCGTACAGAAGTCAAGGTTTTGGATGGTCACTGTGCAGTCGATTGTACACCTTTGCACAGCAACGACTGGATGTGCTCAGTGGACCTCCAGGACGTGTACTAGCATATAAAGATGGCTCAACAGTCCAGGAGGTTTCACCGCTTTTGCTTGGGAGTCAATCATTTTCAGTTCAGGGCCCTGCCCTTTGGCCTCACTTCAGCCCCCACCCGGTGTTCATGAAATGCATGGCAGTGGTGGCAGCTCATCTCCATCTACAGGGAATCCAGGGTTTTCCCTATTTGGATGATTGGCTCCTGACGGCCCCTACAAAGCATCAACTATTGGACAACATTCTCAACTTACTCTCCCTGTTTCATCAGTTGGGAATTACAGTGTACATGGCCAAATCCTCTTTGATTCCAACCCAACATCTGGAGTTCATAGGCACTCTGTTGGATACCACCATGCAGCTCGCAGCCCTCGCTTTTTGATAGGTGTCACTTATTCACGCCCAGGTTCAGGTTCTGCTGGAGCAAACATGTCCTCCGGCTTCACACATTCTCAGGGCTCTAGGGTCCATGGCGGCAGCCATTTATTTAGTACTCATGGCTCGGTACCACATGAGAGTTCTTCAGTGGACCTTTGAGGTTCAGTGAGCAGCGTTGCTACATCCCCTGTCATTTGCCATTTGTCTCACCCCAGTGTGTCGAAAGCATCTTTCATGGTGGATTCGCTCACCAGACCTCCTAGCGGGCAGGTCGTTCGCTCCACCAATTCCCATGGAGATAGTCACCTTGGACGCTTTCCTACTAGGGTAGGGGGGCAGGACATTTCCAGGGACAGACTGCCCAAGGGACGTGGTCGCCATCCAAGACCAAATTTCACATCAATGTTCTGGAGATGAGGACAGTCCTTCTGTCATTACAAGCCTTTCAGGATTGTCTCCCTCAGTGAATGATTGCAGTTCTATCGAACAACATGGCAGTTGTTTGGTATATAAACAAGCAAGGGGCCACAAGTTCTTATCTGCGTTTTTTCAAGGCCATGAGGGTCTGGGAATGGGTGATGTCCATGGTGCGCTTTCTCAATGCAACGCACATTCCCGGAGCATCCAACTTGTTGGCAGACAAATTGAGCAGGGCTATTTTGGCCCCTCATGAGTGGTCCCTGAATCCAGTGGTGGCTCAACAGATCTTCCGTTGGTGGGGATTTCGGAGCTGCGATCTGTTTGCATCTCCTCTCAACCACAAATGCAACAACTTCTTTGCATTGATCCCCCCAGAGGGGGAATCCCCCAGGGACGCGCTCATTCACGATTGGGTTCTGGGTCTCCTGTATGCCTTTCCTCCTTTTCCTTTAATTCCCAGAGTACTTCAGAAAGCCAGACACCTCAAGAGTCATTGCCCCCTTCTGGCCTAGGCAGGTGTGGTTCCCCCTTCTATGGACTCACTTGAGGCACCACCCTGGGTGCTCGATCCAGTTCAGGAACTTTTGTCTCATCCGTCTCAGCTTCAGCTTCTGAACCTTCAGACCCTGCGTTTGACAGCGTGGTATGTCCACTTCCGGTGATTTTTGGCTAAGTCCAGGCTAACTTCACCCGTAAAGGATATTATCCTTGCTTCCCAGAGGTCTTCCATTAGGAAGGTTTATACCAGTAAATGGAAGAGATTTTTGATTTGAGCAAAGAATAAGAATCTGGATCCCTTTTCAGCTTCCATTCTGGAGATCCTTCTCTTTTTGACTTCCCTTTTTAAGGAAGGGGCCAGTTTCTCCATGATCAAGGTTCAATTGGCAGCAATTTCAAATTTTCATCTTAGTGGTGATTCTACCTTTACTTCCTGTCTCTGTAAGGCCTTTTTAAAAGGTGTTTTTCTCCTACGACCTGCTGTGAAGCACCCATCTCCTCCATGGGATTTGACTTTGGTGTTGCAGGCATTGACAAAACAACCCTTCAAACCGGTGGCATCTTGTGATGTCAAATGTCTTTCTTGGAAGACTGCCTTTTTGGTGGCAGTAATTTCGGTGAGGAGAGTTTCGGAGCTGCAAGCTCTTACAATTAAGCCACATAGATTTCCATAAGGACAGAGTGTCTCTGAAACCAGATCCATCCTTTATGCCTAAAGTGGCCTCAACAACTAATCTTAATCAATGCATTCATCTTCCAGTATTTTTCTCTAACTATACCAATAAAGGGGAATATATCCTGCAAACCTTAAGACGTTCATCTTCAACTTTGTTTTTATCTACGTAGAAGTCAGGAGTTTAGACATTCAGACCAGTTGTTTGTAGGCTTTTCTATGAATAGAAAGGGCAGAGGAGCTGGATTTCACAGTGCATTTCCTTCATTTACTCTTCAGAAAGTGTTCCTTTATCTGTACCAGTAGGGGTTCATTCCACTAGAGCGATTTCTACTTCAACTGCATTTGCAGATCATCAATCTTTAGATGATATTTTTGCAGCAGCAACATGGTCTTCTCCTCACATATTCATTTCCCACTATAATTTGGATTTGGTTTCTAGAGGAAGGGCTTCCTTTGGCTCCACAGTTCTTCGGCATGTCCTTCCTTGAGAACTCCCAGAATTTAGGTAGCTGGGGACTCTGATCCTAACGTGAGGAATGTTGACGATAACATCAGATTTATAGTTATGTATTACCATAACTTGGCACCTGTGTTATCTGTAGTCACCATTCATCACTGTCCCACCCACCAGCCCCCTTCCCCCTTCCTGGGACATTAGTTGGGTTATGGTGCTTCTATTTTGCTGTTAGTTTTGGTCTGTCTTCTTTCCTTATGCAAACTCGATCTGAGGGATTAGAGGGCAGCAGAGCATTAAGGGAGGGGAGGAGCTTGAGCCAAACTGTTTGTCTGTGTCTGCCGGCTCAGATCCGATATCGGATCCAAGACCCTAACGTGATGAATGGTGACTACAGATAACACAGATGCCAAGTTATGGCAAGTACATAACAATAATTTTACACGAGCCTTACTGCTATGCATAGGACACCAGCATCTAGTTTCCTTTCCACCTCTCAGGGACACTCACACTGTTGAAAGGTGAAGTGAGGGGAAGGGGTGGTGTGGCGATTGATTTTTTATTAATTTGTATTAAATGCATAGAATTCATTTGTATGCCAAGCCCTGGAGAGGGTTGCTTATCTCTCTGACTCAGAAACTATAAGAGCTGTGAAGAAGCTGACTCTGTAGAGCTTTCAGAGTAATCTTTCATGTGATTGTGTGTAACTGAGACAAATGTGGAGAGTAGAAGTGAGTCTACAGAGCTCTGTGTACCTGAATAGGCTTGCATCCACAGTTCTCAAGCTAAAAATGGTGGTAGTCTTTCAGAGGTGAGGTTTTCTTATCTTCAGTAGAAAAGCTTTATGCGCAAGATGGCAGCATGGCTTCTACAAAAGAAATGATTTAAACATCCCCATTGCACAGCTGCCAGGCTGCCATTTACTTTTCATACCTAGGTCCATGTACCTTGTTGTACAAATGTACAACTCCATCTAGTCCTGCAGAATTCCTGATTACAGTATGCTGGAGGGAACAGTCTTGACCACTGACATGGGAGTGAGAAGGTTTTCCAGATTCAAAACAACTTGAAAAAACATCACAAAGGGCAAATGCAGATTAAATGTTAAGGCATTTGTAGAATCATCTTTTGTAGTTAGTGGTTTATATCAGAATTGGTCGTTGCTTTAAAAAAATCTGTCCAATAAATGTTTCCTGCAGAAGAGAGCTTGGTGGTGGTTTCACATCTGTTTTTATTGGGTCTATATTAGAACATCGAAGATTCACAACTTCAAATGTTCTAATATCGACCCCTATTCAGCGAATGCTGAAAATAGCGAAGCTGCAGAACACCGAATTTCTTCCTAGAGAAGGAATTCGGTTAGCCATTCCTGTGGCTTTGCTATGTTCAGCACTGTGGTGGAAAGTTACAGGTCAGGATCAGGAAAGTGTGCAATTCTGTGGACATGAGGGTTATGGCACGGGGTAGGTGAGTTAGGGTTAGGGCGCGGGTCAGGTAAGTGTGCGATTGTGTGGACGTGAGGGTTAGGGTGGGGTAGGTGAGTTAGGGTTAAGGTGCAGGTGAGGTGTGTCTGCGATAGTGACGGACCTTAGGGTTAAGGTTTGGGTTAAGGTAAGTGGATAGCTAGTGGTGTGTGTACAGTTTAATGTAGGGTTAGATGTAGGATTTTAGGTGTATGTGTGTGAATTGCTGTTTGTTTGGTGTGTTTGTGTTGTATGTATGTGTGTCAGAACAGCAAATTTTTTCCCTTGGAAAAAAATTCGCTCTTGTCAGTGTTCGCTGAATAGGGGTCGATATTAGAACATTCAATTTTTTAAAAAGTCGATGTTCTAATATAGACCCGTTTTTATTCATATGGAAAGCCATGGTTCATAATGATTCTAAAATGGAATGCCTTCAACCTTGATATTATTCAAAGTCTCTTTCTCCCACCACAGGATGTCTTGGTAGATTTAATTATGGATGTTTGCCTGTGCATCATGGAACTTTAGGATATGAGAATGTTCTTCTCTTTGAAAAAGGGGGGCTGTCAAATAGTACTTCTAGTACAGTTTGTCTCTCTGGCCTTTCTTGAACCCTTTTTGAGTATTAATCAAATTCAAGTTTGTGTTGTAGTACATGCAGTTTATGTGAACTGTTCTGGATTGAGCTCAAGAACTGATTTTCCTCGTGGTCTTAGTGACCAGCAGTGGTGTGTACAGGCTGTTATGCTGCTTTTTTCTGCTGCGGTTGGAGTACGTATATATTCACAGTTCCTTTCACATATTTGTTCATGTGGTTTTTGCTGCGCAAGCTCTACTGTCAGTGGTTTCTTCAGTCTGGCTAATGTTTATTTCTGAGCACATTTACCAGGGCATCTCATGTCATCAACATAAAATTAGACAATGCACAAAAATAAAAGCATGAGAAAATGTATAATGATTACTATTAGTTAAAAATGGAAATTAGCCAGTTACATGATATTAAAAGCTTGTTGAAACAAGTAGCTTTTGGACTTAAATTTTAAAGAAAATTGTTGTTATCTCAGATCTTCAGTTTGAGAATTCTGTAAGTGAAATTTGCAAATGCAAAAAACATGACACCTTTTAATTTTTAACTAAACCATATGAATCTCCCCTTACAAGGAGGAAAAGGGACCTATAGGGACGCAACAGGCTTTTTAAATAGTTTAGAAGCAATGTACATGACATTTGGAAGATTATGCACAACATAGTAGAAAGCAAATGCAAGTTGTGAGGGCCTTACAGAAACAGATGCTTGGTGCTAGAGCCATGGGTTCAAGCTCAATGCCAAGAAATGTATAGTTTTCCCCTTTGGGGAAAAAACATGTACCTGTGAATTACCACATAGGTGGCAGTACACTAAACACCAAAAGTGTGATAAGAGACTTAGGGACACAGGTGGACAGTGGTCTTACCTTCGATAATCACATCGTCACCACAGTCAGGAATTCCTTCTGTGTGGCACACCTCATCACTAAGGGCTTTTCATCCAGAAAAAAGGAGGTCATTGTCCCACTGTACTCATCCCTCATTAGACCCATTATAGAATACAATGCCCTGTTTGGTATGTACCTGTCAAAAATCTGCAGCAACTGGAAAGGCCGCAG
>NC_056730.1:569607160-569695524 GCF_019279795.1 Protopterus annectens
GGACTGTTGGAACATATACCGTAGGTTCCTGGATGACATTGTCATTTTTTGGACCGCGGGTATAGAAAGATTTGACAAATTCATGGCCTACCTAAATAATACAACCAAATTTTTGAAGTTTACCTACAATATATCTGAAAATAAACTCTTGTATTTGGATATAGAAATATATAAAACAGGTACACACTTTGAGAGTAAAAATACACAGAAAAACTACTTTTTGTAATTCTTATCTGCACTATGACAGTTGCCACTCACCACATTGCAAGAAGAATATTGTCAAAGGACAATTTGTGAGGGGAAGTAGAATGACTAGTGCAGAAAATGATTTTTACAATGAATGTGAGTTACTTCAAAAAATGTTTTTGGAGAGGGGGTACCCACTTGAATTTATAGTGGGGGTAAGAGAAGAAGTAGTTAATGGAAGATTAAACAAGTTTAAACCTATCAAGAGTAACAAGGAAAATATAGCTTTGGAAAAACAAGTTGAACAAAGCAAAAAATATGAGCAGGCTTTAGTCCTAGAATATAATGGGGTAAACAAACTTGTAAAGCAGATTTTTTTAAAAGAGTGGGAAAGATTTGTTTCAATTACTGATTTAGACAACCTTAAAGACATACCCCAAAAGATTATTTATAAAAATTCCAAAAACATTAAGAACATTTTGGAAGATAAAAAAGGAGGGACCACCAAAAGCAAAAATGAAATAAAAGTGGGCACCTACAAGTGTGGTCGGTGCAAACAATGTAAATACATCCTTGGGGTGGAAAAATATTTCCTGGAGAGTAGAAGCAGATGGATAACCAGTGGGGAGTATTTTAATTGTGAAACTAAAGGTATTATTTATTTGGCCATTTGCAAAACATGTACCTCTTTTTATGTGGGTAAATCCGAAAGGAAGTTGAAAAAGAGGATTTATGAACACATCTATGAAACACAATATTAGAGGTGGTCCGTGGGAAGATACCCTAGAATATAGGGAATTGTGGTGGCAAGTGACATTACAGGCAGACCACAAACCAGGTCTGAATGATTTTGTATCCATTAAGCCTTTGCTAAAATTAAGAGCAGCAAAACTTTGAAGTAATTTTAAAATTGACCACTAGATGGCAATTGATGCTGGCTTAAAATCCTATGCATAATGACATTTCCTTTAAATGAATTCTCAACTGATGTTTTGTGGTTAACATATACAATATATTTTTTCATATATTCAATATTTATTACTAAAGGTTTTAATATTCAAAGTTTTTAAGGAAACATTTATTTTTAAAATGAGTAGTTAAAATATAATGGCAAGTAAAACATTTATTGTACTATTAAGATGTTTTTTTCATTCACTAAATACAAAATGGGTGTGTGTTTTTAAACTTTTAAATGGTTAAATGAATTATTGGGTGATTGATTTATTGTTTAAATATTATGATATAAATAAGTGACTTGAATGTTTGGCACTTTATCTGAGGAAGTCTATGGAAAGAGATGAAAACGCAGTGTTTAAATTTCAACGCGTTTATGTTTTATGCTTCAAACTGCATGTGGACCTTGGTTAAATAAAGCGGATTTTTATACATTTGGTTCGGATGGTACCTGGATTCATTGCTTTGCCTTTTGCACCTTGGTTTATGTTTTTTGTTGGTTTCGTGCAAAAACCACCTTCAAATTAACAATAGATTATAAAAATAGAAACTGATTTTTACATGCAAAGTGTATGTGTATATATTTATATATATTTTTTGATTGCCAAATGGACTAAGGTTGATATATTTCCAGCCATGTAGCATATTGTCTTGGATAAAATCACAGACTTAATAATCTACTTAATAATATGGTTAAATAAGAGGTCCCCAAAACCTCTTCCTGCGCATTGGCAATGCACGGCCCCCAACGATATAATGCCAGTAAAAAACACAAATGGAGCCAGCACTTGGTGATAAAAAACTGTATTATAGGATTAAAGCATCACAGCAGAAAAGCAGATACCCGTTTTTCGGGTAAATTATACACAGCCTTCATCAGTGTATCCAAAATTCACAGTTCTTCCTGCCATTTAAATAAGTAAGCATAAACACCCATTGGTGGAAACATTATAAATATTCATTAAGTCCTGGGAAAAGCCCACCAGCTTAATGATCCACTTTTCTTTTCTATTTAAAATATCATGCCAACCAGTTTTACTTTTATTATCACCTTGAATCACATCAATGATTGTGAATAAAAATGTTGCTGTTTAATGTGTAGTGTGGTTCAGAGATACGTAACCTTAGGCATCTTGAAGTTTGACCAATATAGAATCCCACATTTTGCCGGTAAAAAGTAAATGCTTAATCTACTACAATTGCAAAAGCGCTACATTTGCACGTACAAGTAAATGGCCCCCAATCAGTACTACATAATTGCAAAAGATATTAATATCAAAACCTTGGACAGTTAAGTGCTTTAGAAAATCCTTTTTAGTACACACATATTTACAATTTACACCACATGACCACAAGGAAAACAACCATACAGACTGTGTCCAGAAATAGTAGTTTGTATTTTGTTCCTGCCTCTGTTATCCCTGATTTTGTAGTGATTAAAATGAGATTTCAAATTTTTACCATTTCTGTATGAAAACATACATTTATCAGGGATAATCCATAATGTTAACAAGACCCATAGTGTGTCTCTCCCATAAGTAGTTGTAAATCTGAGTGGTTCAGGTGTTGTATTGGCTCCCTCTTATATTGAATAACCTTATTCCGCTTCCATGCCATGTACCTTGTACCTGACTCCATTTATTACACCCAACCTGTACCTTAACTTGTTGTTTACCTGTGTATAATATCCTCCGAGTTTTTTTTGATATGTGGATGGAATGCTGGGAACATATCCTGCTCTAATAAAATTGGGATTTCGGAATGTTGTTGGCTATATGGGGAGCATGAAAATGGGCATCATGTTGTTCCGTAAGCCTAGACCCCATTCATTGTTATTCAAATATTCCACAAAGCCCAGCAACTAGACTCAGTACCCTCCACACCAGCCAGATGTCATCAAGGTAACTCCAAATGTCCAATCAAGGAAGGAAAGTAAAATATTAATCATAAAATCCAAAACTCCAAGATTTCATTGTAGCCATGAAAAGATCATGGGGGCAAAAGCAAAAGCTGAGCCCCATAGCCTAATTTGCCAGTAACAATTGTCTTGTCTTTATAATAAAAACATTGCAAGTAAGGATCTGGCCATGTCAACCAAGAAATTCGTTAAATGAAGCATCATATAAACCAGAATATTCCAATGCCAATATGCCAAGGCCAGGCCAGAGCTTGATGTGATATTGGTATATAGGGCACATACGCCTAGTGTACATAAATACCAATCTTCTTCCAACTGAGCATCAGATATGATTTGTAGAAACTTGTGTCATTTAGTTCAGGACACAAGACTGTGTGTCATTTTGCCCAGACCAAGACAACCCAACAAAGGTTTAAGATATTTAGTTAAATTATACTATATCCAAGGTATTTTTGAGGAATAATCCAATACACTTTAAAATCTATGTATGGTAGGGATGTAACATATGGTTATAATATCTTGTGTCTGATAATTGTCTCAGGGCTCCCTATTGTAATCATCTCAATTCTAATTACAACTGCCCCACCCTTGTCTGCTGAAGTGATCACAATTTGTTTGTTTTGCCAAACTTGAACTATGAAAATGAACATCCTTAAGAACACTATTTTGAAATTGGTGAACCACAGAATTCATGGGTGGTGAGAAATTGGATGCATGATAAGTAAATTTGTCCTTCATTTTCAAGTTAATCAATCTACAGAAGCTAGACAAATCCTGTGCAAACATTTCTTCAGAAATAATGGCACCTGGAATGAAATTCAGGCCTTTATTCAAGATTTTCACATGTGCATCATTTAAGACATAATCAGACAAGTTTAAGATATTATTAACAGGGTTTTGATTCAACTCCCCAATGCCATCTCCAAAAGTCCCTGTACATTGTTTATTTTTTTCTTTACGCCCACCTTTCTACGTTTCCCTTAAAGGGGCTACCCCGGCTTCTTTTGGGCAATGGTGATCCTGTTGTTGTTAAGGATTCATTGTCAGTACCTGATGATGTATCATCGCATGATGTAGATACATTCTGATTATTTTTCTCAAGATGGATCTGGGTCTTTATCTGATGTTGGGGTAATTAAACCTCACATGTTTGGATTGAATAATCCTCTTGATCATCAAATTTTTTCCATCCTGAGGACTTCTATTCAATTTGGCCTCAAAAAAAGGCTCTTTTTTCAAAAAATTTTAACTTATCTGCCAAAATCATGATTTCAGACAGCCCCTTATCTATGGCTCTATTATGAAATTTATAAGTTCAAACTACAAAAGACATTGTGGCTTCATGTTGAATTTTTGCCCATTGTGTGGTTAGTTCATCATCTGCATCACCCACATGAGCAATCCTAAATCCTTTAGTCCCTAGGTGATATTTGCTGTTTGGTAAGCTAAAAAAAGCTTACTATGCCATACATTTGCACTAAGACCCTGAGTGATCTATTCAAGTCATCAATTAGATATTGACTTGTAATATCAGGGTTGCAATTTTCCAACAGGTCTGCATTCCCATCTTTGTTTGAGTTCAAGCCAAAAGCCCTCAAATACTAAGCCAGAGATGAGACTAGACAGATCCATAATGGTAAGATTATGGATGTAGCTGTCAATAATGGTCAGTACAAAAAAATATATTATTAATCAGGACAATAGCAGCTAAAAATATTCCTGTCAGGTATTATAAGAACAACCTACTAATAAAGATGTGTTGATGCAGAGGATGATGGCCACTCCTTTAATAATAATGAGGCCACTGAAAGAGGCTGTATAAACCAAGATTTGGGCTCAATACCACTAAATAAATAGGACAAGGTTCTGCAAACCAAACATCAAATGAATTGGACCATTATAAAATAGACCATTGAAATGACCATTAAATGGGTATAACTTGAGGGGCTTATTCTAGCCAAAATAGCTCAATTGTTGATTCTGAAACTCATCATATAATGATCGAAGGACTCACAATGCAGAGTATCAGTGTTTTGATGTGAACAGGAAAAATGTCCCCTTACTAACCCTATTCTTAAGTCAAAGATCAACAGGCTATTTTGCCCAGTACTGGAGTAAAAGAATGTTAAGATGTTAGATTATGCTTCTAATTAACTGGCATCTAACACTAATCCTGTGTTCCAATAAAGACCCTGGATATATATAAATACTTTTAAATATCCTAGATCAGGTAGCCAAATTGTGAGGGCCTCCAAAACAACGCGAATATCAATATACATATGTTTATTGAAAACCTAAAAATAATAAAAAATGTATAAATGGACTGGTTGTCTTAGAAAATTGTATTGTATGTATCACACAGTTGTGTCCATTCACATATTGTGAACAAACACATAGATAATTAAATGGACCTGTCACACCTTACTAGTGTATATAAGTGAATGTCAGTTGTCAATAAGTGCTCATATACAACAAAGCACCCAGCTCGAGCTAAAGTACTATATATAAAGACGATACTGAATGATGGCCTGTATATTTGAACCCTGATCAAAAACATAGCATGCACCTGCCTGTACACAAAAGTTTCACAAAAACCAAAAACATACTCTAAATGGCTAAATAACACCTATTCAGTACAAATGAATACAGAGAAAACACGGTCATATTCAGCATATAAATCACATGTACTTCTGCAAATTCAATAACCGTTTGTCCTTGTCCATCCCAAACTAAAAATTTTCAAGAGTTAGTAAATCCAAAATAGAACGATGAGATGTGAAGACAGTTCTTGCTGAAAAAATATTAATGCCAGTAAAAACACAAATGGAGCCAGCACTTGGTGATAAAACTGTATTATAGGATTAAAATTACACAGCCTTCATCAGTGTATCCAAAATTCACAGTTCTTCCTGCCATTTAAATAAGTAAGCATTCTAAATAAGAGGT
The DNA here is from genome assembly GCF_019279795.1 of Protopterus annectens. NCBI lineage: Eukaryota > Metazoa > Chordata > Ceratodontiformes > Protopteridae > Protopterus > Protopterus annectens. The sequence continues at coordinate 569,613,165 of NC_056730.1, forward strand.
ACCACATCATTATAAATGTTATTTAAAGTACGTATGGATTATATTATTATAACAGCTACTAAGTAGGGTAGGACAAGCTCGAATGTCACACTGATGGAGGAAGGGATGTGAATTTAACATGTGTACCAATAACACTTTGTTTTATAACACAATAAACCACTCCCTTGCCTGATAAAAAGTATATATATATATATGTATATATATATATATATATATATATATATATATATATATATATATATATTTAGAAAGCCTGTGAGGAAATTATTACTCTATTTTTTTTTGTAGTTTTACTTGGATCGCTTGTCTGTGTACTTAATAAAGGATTTGTGACTTAAAACAGACTGCCTGCCTTGCTTGGATTACTTTCGAATACTTAGTAATGCTGTACAAGTATATATTTTCTATTATTATTTTTGTTGTGTTTTGTTTTGACTTTAGACGAGTTTAAGTTCTCTACTTCTACTACTATTGTCTGATCTGATTAATATACACTGATTTACTACAGGTATATAAACTGAAAATCTTCCACACAGAGAAGTTTCTTACACTGTTTTGTTTTCAAACCCACTACACTTATTTAGTGGGTTGTTTTGAGACTTTGGGGATACCATGGAGATTACTTGTTTTTTGCATTCTCTGAGATACATACCTGTCCCCACATGTCCTGTTTAAGTTGCAGGCAAGGCTTAAATCTTTACATTTATCAGCTCTAGTGATGTTTGTTTTGTGGATATGAAAAAGGTCCATCAGAGCGGGATATAAGGATGCCATGTGTGCCAGTCTTAAATCATCTCTCAGAAGTCTGTAAGAAACTGTGTATAGAGATAGGGCTTTGAGGTGATCTGCATAGGACACTGTATTCTTTTTGTTAGGAACCTTTGTGGGCATTCCATTTGTTGCATGTCCCTGGCCAGGTACATACAGAAATGGGCTTTATACTCAGTTGTGGGTCTGATAATGGCTGAGTACAGTGGCACAATGACTTCCTTGGGCCTAGATGGCTTGCCCTTACTTTTAAGTTGAATGATGTAGAATGATTTTTTTACAACGGCAGACTCATGTTAGTCAAAAGCCAGGTTACTCTCTACACGACTCCCCAAATCCCTGACTGCTGTGTCTACTTTAGGGGTGTTTTACCAATGACGTAGTTTCCCTGAGTGGCCCACTTCCTGTTATACATTTCTTGGTATTGAGTTTCAAGACGTGGCTTTGGCACTTGTCATTTGTCCTTGTTAGACCTTTTTCTGTAAGATGTTAGTATCTTGGAAGTTTGTATGATTGCTTCTAGCTTGCACTTATCTGCAAACTTGGTAAGGCATACGCCTTTGACATTAGTCTTGACTTCCAAAAATAGATCAAACCAGGAAAAGCAATAAAACAACTACAAAATAAGAGAAAAAAGCCTCTGAGGCTGAAGTACAAAACTGTAAGAAATTCTGAAGAAGCTGCTGTAAATTTATTCCATGCTTTTCGTTTGATACAAAAATCAAACTTCTTTAGACAAGTAAATAATTAAAAACACACATACACTTTAAACCGTAGTCTAAAGGTCACATGATGTTAACTTCCCAATCAACGGGAAGATGATGAATAATTCATTAATACCATCATGGGTCCCCGCTTGACTATGTTCATTCATAAGAAACAAAAGTAAAAAAGATAAAACCACATTACAAAGCACCCAGATACACTATAAACAACAAAATGCAGTACCTGAGTATTACACATATCATCTTATGACAATATAGAGTATAGACTTGTTAGAGCTTTACTTGTGTAGAGCATTTATTGTTAGAATATTATTTCTTTGCTGCTCACTTTATTGCATTTTTTAGTAATGCCTAGTTATTAGTGTGTACATTTCCTCATCTATTGGTTTAGAATGTGTTATACCACTTAATTGGTATCAGTATTCCTATATATTTGCAACTGCATTAATCTGTTGAATGTGATAACTAACAGCTTGTCTTAATTTTCACATTATCACAAACTGAGGCATTTATCTGTGTATAGATTACCTAGTTTTTCTTTTCTTTCCACTCCTCTGTTATCAGCTTTGTTTTTTTTTGTATTTTTTTCTTAACAGTTGCTGTATTTTGTATTAATATTGATTATTTTTTTTCCCAGCTTCTCCTTTTAATTCTACTTTCCCTGGATCCCCACCAAGCCAAGTTCAATCTACTGGCCTGCAGTGCTCTTTAACAGAACCAGGCAACCTTGGAATGAGTGTTATTTTTAAAATATACAAAAAGTATGTTTTGTCCTCCCGACAAAATTAATTGCTAGCCCTTGTTTAATTTCTATTTTTAAGTAAAGCACTCCATCATAGACGTTAGCTTGCCCCTCCCCATATTGTACTTCCTAACAGCAGTCTCCCTTTGCAAGCTGTTTCAACTATTTTAAAGCCCTGCTGTTTTTCTAGTATTACTAAATCCTTTCTCTTATAACTTGTGGTCTTTCTAAATCCCACATACTCCTGGTTACAAGTGTTTATTTTATTTCAAAAGAAAGGTATGCAAAACAAGTAAGTCCAAAGTACCTACTGATTTTCGTATTGTTTCAGAACATTATCTGCCCCCCCCCCCATTCTGTACTTCTAACTGCAATCTGTGTTTATATGCTGTACTATTTGTATGCTCTGCTGTTTCTCTACTTCTACTAAACCTTTTCTCTTATAAATTCTTGTCTTCCTAATTTCCACATAACTCTTTGGTAAAATTGACTTATTTTATTTCAATAAGACAGGTATGCAAAACAAGCAAGCCAGAGTACCTACTGCCTTTTCTTATTGTTTCTGTAGACTTGCATATCTGTGAAGTCAGGGCCAGCCCTTTTCATCATACTATTGTTATCCACCACTTTTCTGGTCTATTCTGATCCTCCCCCTCCCCACAAGAACATTTGCAGCCTAATCAGGGCTAGCCCTTTTCATTATAACCTATAAACCTACTGATAGTCTTCCTTCATCTGTTGACCACTACACTCCCCTCCCTTCCCCCAATTCCAACCCTCCCTCAGTGGTCCTACCTTTATTACAAACAGTAACCCCTCCCACCCTTCGACCTATAACATCACCACACCTATACTTCCTCCTACAACTTCTCACTACTATCCCTCCTACTCAGCTAATATGTACAAGCACACCATACCTATATTCACTGCATGCACACTCCTTGCATACATCACATCTTACCAAACCTCCACCATTCCTGCACTCAACCACTACCACTGTACCACCATGCACACCACCACTCATATTCCACCTCTACTCTACTACTCTCTCATCAGGTCAACAACCTTCCCGATACACCCTCTATGTAGACTACAGACCACAATACCTAAACTAAAAACAACCACACAAACCTAACATAACCCTACCACCATACCTATTACCCACAGAACACAATCAAAAAACTTCCCTTATAAGCAAGCATATACAGAAATTGATAAAACTAATAATCTCATCCATATCCAAACTAGCACTCAGTGGAGATATCCATCCTAATCCTGCTCCCTCTATCTCCAACCCCTCCCTTAATAATCAGACTACAAACCACATCTCCCAAATCACAGTCAATAGAAAGCCAACCGACCTCCTTCTGATAAGCCTAAATATTAGAAGTATATGCAACAAGGTGCATGAATTCCATGCCACCATAGACTTCTACTCCCCTGATGTAGTGATCCTTACAGAAACATGGTTAAAACCACACATTACTAATGAGCAAATCCTCCCTACTGGTTATAATATACTAAGAGTAGACTGACTAAACAAAAAATGAGGTGGTATAGCTATAATACTTAAGCAGCATCTAGACATCCAGATCTTAAAGTTAGCAGCTCCCCAAACAGGTAAGGAAGAAATAATATATACCAACCTTAAAATAAACCAAAATAAAACCCTAAACATAATAGGTTGCTACTTCGCACCTGGCCACAACATCCCTCCACTTGAAAATTTCCTCAGCTGGACTACCCACCACCTACCCCAAGAAACTTTAATTCTAGGGGACTTCAACACTGACTGGCAATCCTGCTCTTACAAACACTCAACCCATCATGTAAATCTTCATGGCTTCACCCAACTAGTCCAGTCACCTACTAGGATAAATAACTCCAACAAACACACTACCCTTGACTGAATACTAGTCAATAAGAGCCCCCAGTCATATATATCACTCCCCAACCTTATTACTAAGAAAACACCTTTATAAAGCAAAACCCATCATCTACCATCAAATATGCAAAAAAAAATAACTTCAACCCTCTCTCATTCAGCTCATCCCTAAAAGACTGTAACTGGCAACCTCTAAAATACCTCAAACTAGATGACGCAGTTGACTACTTTAATAAAACATTCCTAAGCATCCTTAATTACCACGCCCCCATAAGACATTCCCGAACTAGAACCCAACAATCTCAGTGGCTACAAAAAAACACGAAGTCTGAAATGAAAAACAGGGATAAAGTGTGGGACAACTGGCGCAAAACCAAAACCTCCTCTACTAGGCAAAAATTCCTAGAAATACACAATAGAACCAAAAAGCTTATAAAACAGGACAAAATCCAATACTACCAGTGTGCCTGTACCTCCTCCCAACATAACCCCAAACAATTCTGGTCCTCAATAAACTCCATCCTCCACCCAGGTAAAGTAAATACACCCACTCCTAACTTAACTCACTCCTCCGAAAATATTGCTACCTCTTTCAACAATCACTTCACACAAACCGTACTATCACTACCTAGACAACACAACTCCCCCCATAAACCCACACTATCAACTAGAACTAACAATCTCCCAACTAGCTTCTCTTTCTCTCCTGTTCCTACCTCCAAAATAAAACAACTACTAACTAAACTTAAAACCACCAGATTAGCAGCAGACAAGCTCCCAGGTGAATACATTCAACTTACAGCTGATGCTCTAGCCTACCCCGTATCACTATTGATTAACAGATCTCTGTCAGAAAGTTATGTTTCTACACTATGGAAAGTCTCACACATAATTCCCCTACACAAAGGAGGCCCCTCCACAGATCTAACCAGTTACCACCCCATAGCTATTCTCTCACCACTCTCCAAAATACTAGAGAGATGCATTCATTCTCAAGTCTCAGATCACATCCTTGCTAACAACCTCCTCTCCAACACACAACATGGTTGCCAACCTAACCATAGCACCACCACCGCCTTACTCTCTTTCTCTAACACTACCCTACAAAGTAAAAATACAGGTTATCTCTCCTCAGCTACCTTCCTATTCCTCTCTAAAGCTTTCAACATGGTCCCACACAAACAACTCATCTTTCTTCTCAATAACCTATCCTTCTCTCAACCAGTCATCAACTGGTTTCAGAGTTACCTATCTGACCGCCAACGAGCAGTTGTTTGGCAGGACAACCTATCCCCCCAACTACCAGTCTTCATAGGAGTTCCCCAAGGGTCCATCCTTGGACCCCTACTCTTCTCTATTTTCACCAATAATCTAGCCTCAGCCACAACACATGGCACACTCATACAATATGCAGATGTACAATACGCAGATGACTCAACCATCATCTGCACAGCCCACTCTCTACCAGAACTGCAAAAAGTCACACAGGAAGCATTTTCTTCTATTGAAACTTGGTTATCCGATGCCCAACTAATACTCAACCCAAACAAAACAAAATTACTAATCTTCCAACCCACTAAACTTACCATAGACAGCTCTGACTTTAACATCACAGCAAAAGACAATACCACCATCCATCCTACAGAACACACCAAATTACTAGGAGTATAAATAGACAATAAACTGAACTTTGACATTCTCATTTCCATGACCATTAAAAAAGTGCACAAAAAACTAGGAGCATTATATAGAAATCAGCAACTACTTACCAAAGCAGCTAAAATTTAGGTAGCAAATTCTCATCTTATCTCTACCCTACTTTACACCTTGCCAATATTTACTAACCTTGGACAATGTGATCTAAATAAGCTCGAAACCTGCTACAACAAAATCACCAAATTCGCCACAGGGGCTTCCTACCGTACTCACCACTGTCTCTCACTAGCAGAACTGGGCTGGCTAGAGCTCTCCCACCTCCTTCAATGGTACCAACTCACACTCGCCCACAAACTAATAAACCAACCACTAAAAGTCCCATCCCTCCAGAATTGACTCCAACCCTACATAACCACAAGACCACTAAGATCCAGCCACAAAAACCTCCTACAGGTCACAAGAGCCATTAACTCTGCTGGAGAAGCATTATTCGCCTGCACTATAGCCAAACTCTGGAACTCCCTACCATCCTCAATTACCTCTGTAACTTCTTGCACCCACTTTAAATCCTTGCTAAAATCACACTTCAAAACTTGCCAGATATGCCCTTGCAACCCCCCCACCAATACCATCCACTCCCCCCACCCACTACCTCTCTCAGCCCCCTGTCAACAACCTACTCTTAGCAAGCTTGGCTACTCATGTTCCCAGCTACCTACCACATAATACTAACTTTTTGTAGCAACAACTGCTAATGGCTGTTATTGTAGTAGAAATCTTTGTGTTCAACATCTTTGTATCATGCACAGTAAGGGTTAAAATGTGAAACTGCATTGCATGCAAAGAAATAAGCCAAAATGAGTTGTTTTTCTTGTAAGGAATTTGCTGACCAGAAAGGAATGCACAGATGCTACTTTGGTCCAGGCACAGGCCTATCTTGGGACTGACCTCTGACCAAGGAGGAGTGCATAGATGTTACCTTGATGTAGGCACCAACTTATCTTGTGTCTGACTTTTTACCATCTAAGGCTCCAGTGAGTGAATTTATAGCCTTGACTGAAATTCCTTGTCTAGTAACCAGCTGCTGTGTATGCACAAAAGAGGGTATAAAAACCCATGTAAAGTGTGTAGAAATTAGACTGCTGACAACCAAGAACTTTGTGGCAGGTCTCCATGCATGTAAAATAAACTCTTTTTTGGCCTACCTTTTTGCTGCGTGATTCTTCCAGTATATGTTAAGAGTATTAAAATCTTTTGACATTTCTGGCGCCCAAGAACGTGGGGCCACCTCTTCACGGTACGAATCGCATAAGAGGGACCGAAAAACCTGTACAGGAAGGGGAGAACGAATCTCGGGCTCCCTTGAACGGAAAGACCTCCGACAAAAAAGTCGTAAGTAGAGGCCAGTCACTCTTTGATTCGATCCGTGGGACGGTGACGAACGAGGGTGGAAGATCCGCAGTAAGGTAAGCTTTTTTTGTTTTTGTAAAAGTTTTTTAAGGGACTAGTCATAAAGGAATTTCTTTTGTTTAAATTTTACAAAAGACCGGTAGAGATCTCAGGAAAAGGAAACAGTTTTTCTTTTAAATAAGAAAAATGGGAAACAGTTTTTCTTTTAAATAAGAAAAATGGGAAACAGTTTTTCTTTTAAATAAGAAAAATGGGAATAGGAAGCAGTTGTTGTGTTAGTAAGGGCTGCTTAAATAAAAGGACTGAGGATGAGGAATATATGTTTAAATTACATCCGAAAAACTTAAAATATATGAAAAAATGGAAAAAAAGACTATGGGTTTAGTGGTACCTTTTCAAAATTAAAAAATTAGTAAGATAAAAAAAATTGCAAAAAGGTGGACCCTAAAGACAAAAATTTTAAAAGAACAAAAAATTAAGGAAAAAAAAGGAATGGGCTCTAAAAAGGGATTTTTCCACAAAAAGTTAAAACATTTCTTGAAAAAAACGCCCCCCCTTGACCGATTTTAAAAGAGGGGTTTAGCCCCCCCGTTAAAAGGGAAAAAGGAAAATCAAAAAAGGTTCTTTGTATTTAAAAGGGGGCGGGAAGGGGGGGAAAAAAACCCCCTTTTTTTTAAAAAAAAAAGGGAACTTTATAAAAATGAAAACGGGTAAAAAAAAGAAAAGGAATAGAACCATTTTTTAAAGCGTAAATAGAAAAAGAAAAGAAAAAGGTTAAATTTACTGGGGGAAAAACCCTTATTTAATGAATAAAGATAGGGAAGGGGACTGAACGGGGGGGGGAAAAATTAGGAATTTTGGAAAGGGAAAAAAGGGGGGGAAAATTTTTTAAACAAAGGGGGATTTTGCAAAAATTTGGGAAGAAAATGGTTGAAAATTTCAATAATATGTGGCAAGGAAAAGGGCCCAGGTGCTATCAGGGCGGTCGTAAAAAAAAGGGGAAATTTTTGGGATGTAATAAAGAAGGTAAAAAACGGGATAAAGAAAGCGATTTTAGAAAAGGTTTCTTTTTAGCCTACAGGCAGAAGCAGAAATAACCAAATATTTACAAAGGGAAAGGATTGTTTTGTTTTGGGGGGGCCTTCAGGACCCCAAAAAACTGGTCCATCCTGTAACCTATATCTTAAAAGGCAGAAATCAAAGGAAACCAAAACCCCCTAGGTTTACGGATAAACTAAAAATTATTTTTACAGTTTAAAACCCCTGTAAAAAGGGAGAAATGAGGTTTTGGAAAGGGCCCGCCCAAGGGGATTTAAAAGAGTAGAAAAAAATGAGTTCGGGGGGGAGGGTTTTTAACATGGTCAGAATGATTTGTGAAACAAACCCAAAAAAAAAGTGAAAATGACTCAAGGCCTTAACAAAATGGAAAAGAGGGGATAAAAATAAGAAATGTAAAGAAAATGGGGAAGCAAAAATGGGAAAGTTTTAAAAAAAGGTACAAAAACCTGAAAAAAAACTATAGGGGGATAAACAAAAAATTTCTATTACAGGTTTAAAAAGAATGAGATTTTTTTTTTTTTCCCAGCCTGTAAAAAAAAAAAAAAAAATCAGGGTATTTTGGGGGGAGGAAAGTTATAAGGGCAAAATGCCCAAAAGGGGCATTAAAAAAGGTAAAAAGACAAATTTTTACCCAGGTAAAAACCCATGCCCCCAAAACGGAACCCCAGGGAGGGATTTGACTTTTCCCAAACCCCGAGGAAGAATTAAAGCAACAGTGAACCCCAGGGTTGAAGGGGGCTTAAAACACAGGACGGGTTAAAATCTCCAAAACCGAAACCCCAAAGAAATTTAAAAAAGGCAAAAGGGGCTTTACCAATAGGCCACAGGCGGGGTTTTAACCATCACGTTCAGTAAAAAATTTTTAAAGAAAAGGAGGGACCTAAAGGTACAATCTGAACAATCTTTGGAAAGGGTTTGGGCCCAGTACATCGTTTTCAAAGATATCCTTCCCCAATAATTTTTTCTGTCTTGTACAGAACCATTTTTACCCCTTAAGGAAGTAGATTTTTTTCCCACTTTTTGAGAAGGGTTACATACAAAGACTAAATTGGGAACCCTTTTAAAAAGTAAACCCGGCAAAAACCGGGAGGCTTCATTACTTTAACGGGAGAATTTAGGTCACCCAGGGGGTTTCTTGGCCCCCTTTTGGATTGCTTTTTTGGAAAAAGGGGGGGACAAAGGTAAAAAATCAAATTCTTTTTTAAAACTAAGTAGTATCAATAACAAAGGGAACAACAGATAGCTTAAAAAGGTTTTTCAGGCCCCAACCCGAAAAAAAAAATGTTTTTTTTGGGAAAACTTTTTTGCGAGTTGGCCCCAATTTGCAAGGGTGATTCCTTTGAACATTTTCATTCCCAGGACACTGTGGCTAAAGGGACTCAAAAAGGGTTTCGGGGTAAAAAATGATACGGGACGAAAATTCTTCCCTCTAAAACCTTTTTTGGGTGTTGTAAGGGGGTTTATGACACGGTTCTTTCAAATTTTGGGGAAAATTGAGACCTTACTTTTTTTCCAGAAAGGGACAACTGGCACAGTTCCACCGGAAAAGCGTATCCGTACTGGGCACCTGAAACCCTTTTTTTTGTTTTGACCAACTTCTAGCATCTTGCGAAAACCTTAGGAAAATTATTTCTTTTTAGAGACATTTGCCTCATCAAGTTGTTAAAAACCCAAAGCTTTGGGGAGACTATTTAACCACCAAGCCTACAAGATGTGTATTTTAGATTAATTCAAATGTTTCCAAACCAGAAAGGATCACCTTTCAAATTAATTACCCTTTCAAGGGGGCAGCACTAAAAATGGGCGGTTTTACAAAGGGGATCAGCAAACTAGTAAGGACAAAGGGGCAAAACCCCCCCCCAAACCTGTCCCGGCCCTAATTGACTTTGCCAGACAGAATTTAAAGGTAAGGCAGTTCTTTCAAATATGGGTTTTTAGGCCATGTTTTCCAGAATGGAAAAAGGGGGAAATGGTTGCCCAGGAAAAAAACCCCCCAAAAGGTTTAACCTTGCCCCCGGCTCCCCAACCCGGGGTTGGGCCATCTTAATTCAGACCACTCCCAAAGGTAATCCTTGGAAAGTACTCCTGCAAAATTCCCTTTAACCCACTTTTCCCCAACCACACAGAAAAACTTCACCTACAAAAATTTTACAAAAACTTTACAAGTAATGCGGCTTAGAAAGTTGGGAAAAACACAGGGGTTAAAAGGGGCTTTAGAAGCGGGTTTTTTTGTGGCCTGTAATTGTCGCCAAAAAAGGTATCCCTTTGTATGCAGGCCCACGCCCCGGGTCTGAGGAAATCCAGAATTTTCGGCCCAAGGGGCGCTTGAAAAATTTTTTTACGGGTTTTTTGGCAAAATCCAGGTTTGGGGGGTCATCCCCCCAGCAGCTTTCCCGTCCTTCCCTTTCACAAAATTTGAATTTTTATTGAAAAACCCTGAAAAACAGGTTTATTTTATTTTTTTAAAAAAAAGGGGGAAATTTTTCCGGCCCCCAAATGAGTGGTCCCAAGGCCCACAAATCAACCCCTTTTTTTGGGACCCACATGACACTGAAATGGCACCATTTTAAAACCAAGACAAAAGGGCTCCTTTTCAGTTTAAAAAAAAACCCCACTTCCTACCAACAGTACGGGGTTGGGGAACACCATAATGGTTTTCCCAAAGGGAAAGAGTTAAAAGAAGTTTTGGGAAAACCCTTTATTGGGCCCCCTGTAATGCAACCCCTTTTAAAAAGGGGCCCCTTTAAAAAATTTTAAAGTTTTTCCCCCAGGGCTTTTGCTAGGGGAAAGGGGGAAAAAGGTGCAATTACATGGGTGCGAAAAAACAACACTTTCTTGTGATTTTTTTTCAATCGAAGAAAATTAAAATAACCGGAAACGGGGAAAATGTTAGTAAAATTTGTTTTTAAAAATTTTGTAGAGCTCGAGAAAACCGGGGGGAGCATTTCCCCCCAAAAGCTTAAAAATTTTTTTTTTTAAATGGTATTGTTCTTTTCTGTTTTGGCCTTTTTTTTAAAAAAAAATACCAAAAGGGTGTCAGTTGGGCACCCCCCTTTTTCTCCAACAAAATAGAAAGTTTTTTTTTTAAAAAATTTGTTAAGCAAGTACCGTATTCATGGGGGAGAACAACCCCTTGGGGGAAATGTACTTGGACTTTTATGTTTAAACTTCAAAGGCCTTAAAAAAAATGATTACCCCCATGGGGTCTGGAACTGGTTTAAAGATTAAAAAATTTTAATTGGAGGAAATGTAAAACCTAATTCTAATGAAATGATATTCAACAAGAAACCCTTTAAAGGGCAAAATGGGGCTTTTTAAAGTACAACTTTTTGAAAAAATTTATTGTGATGATTTTTTAAAGGGCACCAAAAAACATTCAAAAAATTTAAGGTGTGATTGTTATTTTTCTGTTGGCTAAAATTTCCAAAATTTGGGCATTTGGGGTTTTTAACCCCAGCTTGACCCACCTTTTTTCCCCAAAGGGTAAAATATGAAATGTTGCTTTAATTTTAATGTGGTAGGAGCATCCGGATTACATGTTTGGAAGTAAACCTGCCAAGGGATTTGGGGCTATTTATTTTTGGGGCTTACTTAGCCTAGGGACAAAAATCTTTTGGGGGCCAGAAAACTGAAAAATGTTAAAATCGGGAAATAATTTTTTGGCAGATTGGTACATACTAACTGCAATGAGGACTGTAGGTTCAGTAGGGCCCCTTTTATGGGAAAGGGGTATTGAAAGGGTTTGTGATTACGAAATGATTTTAAAAGCACAGACCAAGAATTTCTCTTAAAACCCAAAGTTTTGATGTTTTTTAAAAATTGGGTTTTGGGTTTAAAAGTACGGAATTTTAAGCGTTGTTTGGGGCCCATTTACCATTTGGGGGGTTTTTTTTTCCTTCCCAAGAAATATAAATGTAGCTGAATAACTAAACTTATTATTTAAATATAAAAAAATTATCATAAAAAAATTGGGAAATAAAAAAAAGATGTACAAAGGGGTTTTGGGGAAAATGTAAAAAAATTTTTGTGTTCCATTTTTGACATACGGGAAATTGGAAACTGCACTGAAAGAAAAAAATATTTTTTTTTTGAAAGGAATTTGTGCCCAAAAAGGGAATGCAATAGCTATTTGGCCGGAAGGCCATTTCTGCCCGAAAGGAGGATGCAAGTGTTCCTTATTACAAACATTTTGGTTTGTTTTTTACCATCTGGCCCCAAAGGGGGAATTTTACCTTACAAACCGCAGAACCATGCTGTTTCCAAAAAAAGGGGTTAAAAAAGAAAGTTGTAAAAATTAATGCAAAAAAGTTTGGGGCATTCCTCTGTTTTTTTGGGCCTCCTTTTTTGGGGTTTTCCCCAGTATTGTTAAATAAAAAACTTTTAATTTCTGAAGAACCCATTTAAAAAATAAAGGGATGAAAATGTGGAAGGGGAAAGAATCTGGTTCCCTTGAACGGAAAGAAAAAAAAAGTAAGTGACCCAGTTTTTAGTTTCCCCGTGGATGCAAACGGGGGAAAATCCCAAAAGGTTTTTTTTTTTGAAAAGTTTTTGGGACTATCAAAAGGGAAATTTTTTGTTTAAATTTTACGAGGTAGGACCAAAAAAACTTTTTCTTTTAAATAAGAAAAGGGGAAAAATTTTTTTTTTAAAATAAAAAAAAGGGGGAAAACAGTTTTTTTTAAAATAAAAAAAGGGAATAAACAGTTTTGTTTTAGAAGGGCTGTTTAAAAAAAGGACTGGGGAGGTTAATGTTTAAATTAATCCCAAAAATTTGAAAATAAAAGATAGGGGTTTAGGGTATTAAAAATCTGAAAAATCGGGGAAGACCGGGGCACTAAGGAAAAAACAAAAAGGAGGACCTGACAGAAAGGAGAAGAACTTTTAAAAGGGAAAATTTTTTTCAAAAAGGGAAGTAGGGCCAGTAAAAGGTCATTTTTGCCACAAAAAAGGGGAAAACCTAGTTTTGAAAAAAGTTTTAGATGTCATAAAAAATTGTAATTCAAAAAAAAGAAGAAAAAATCAAAAAAAGGGGCCTTTTTAAAGGGGGGGAAAGGAAAAAATTTTTTAAAAAAAAGGGGGGGGTCTATAGAAATGATAGAAAAATGGTAAAAAAAGGCTAATAAACCCTGAAATATATTTTAATCAAAAAACTTAAAAAAAAAAAAAAAAAGGGCAAAATTTAAAGTACCGGAAAAAACAATTTTAATTTAAAGGGCCCCCCGAGGAAAAAGGGGAGGGTAGACAAGGGGGGGAAATTAGGACAAAGTTAAAAGGGAGCAAAAGGGGGTGAATTTTTAAATGGAAGAAGGGTTTTCGAAAGTTGCAATGAAAAGTGCTAATCTATTGTCTTTGGGGACAACAACCACCCGGTCTGAGGTCACTAAGGTAAAAAACAAAATAAGAGAGGAGGAATAAAAAGGTGGGAATTCAGGAGGGAACAGAATACTATTTTTAAAAAAAAAAGGGACCTGAAGTTTACAAACATAGTTAGAATCAAGTAACAAAAGGTTAAGGGAAAAATGTAAATTTTTTTTCAGGGGTTAACCCCCTGAAAAAGAGGACCGTTAACTTCTGAGATAATTAGTAAGGAGCGGCCCCAAAAAGGGAAAACCCCCTTTCCCCCCAGGTTAGGCCCCTGAAAAAACCAAACACAGGGGTATTGTTTAAAATTTTCCCCTTAAAATTGGAAGAGTTTTTGAATTTTTGGGAACGCTGTGCCAGATCAGGGTTCACCCAAACATAGAAAAAAGAGAGAGGGGGGCAGGGTGATTTCACTCGGTAAGTAATAGGGAAAAGGGAAAAAATGTATAAAAGTAAAAGGTTGCAAAATGGAAAAAGAGGGGTTAAAAATAATTAAAAGTTACGAAAGTTTGGGCCCGACAAAAATAGAAGGCAACAAAACAAAGGTAAAAAATTTTTAAAAATTTTTTGGGGGCGGGAAAATTCTATTCTGCAGTCAAAAAAAAATTGATTATTTTTCGAAAAATTCAGCAATGCCTTAAAAGGGGAAAACAAACATGGTTCGGGGGGGAAATTACAATGGGTAAAATAGCCAAAATTGGGCTGTAAAAAGGAAAAGATAAAGGGGCCCCCAGGTGCCAACAGTGCCCCCAAGAACAAAGCCACCCGGGGGGGATTCAATTATTAAAACCCCGGGGAAAAATTAAATTACTCAGTAGACCCCTTTGGCCCGGGGCAAATGAATTGGGCTAAAAAAAAGGCAAAGGGAAAATCCCAAAAACCGTTTTACCCCAAAACCCCTACCTTTAAGTAAAACAAAAGGGGGGGTTTTACCAGGACATTATAGAGCTTTTTAACCAGCACAAACCTGTAACAACCCTTTTAAAGAAAACCGGGGGGCCCGGGAGTTAAGGATTGAAAGTTTCGCTTTTACCAGGGTCCCGACCAGGCAAATGAATTTCCCCCTTAAAGATTTTTCTGTTTTGTAATAACGCATTTTTTCCATTTAAGGAAGTAAGGTTTTGGTTCCATTTTTAGACAACTTTTACTCCAAGACGCAGGGAAGGAGGCCATTTTTGAAAAATTCAACCCGGAATTTAAAATGGTGCACTCTTTTTTGGGGAACTTACTGGCTACCCACGGAGGTTTTACCCAAAATTTTGGGGTTTTGTTTTCGGTAAAAAACAAAAGGGTAAAAAACAAAAAAATTTTTAAAATAAATACGTTCTAGGCTTACCTTTTCAAATCGGTAAAAACTGTCGTAAAAAAAAGGTTTTTTACGGAAAGGCCCAGACAAAAAGAAATGTGTTTTTAAAAACTTTTTTGTCAAGTTACCCCTTTGCAAGGAATTTCCTTTAAATTTTTTTTCCTTCCCCATGGAACATACGCTTACTAAGGAATAAGGTTTTGGAAAAACCCTATAGCAGGTTCAACACAGCCCTGACAAAAATTTTGAAAAATTTGGGGGGTTTAAACGGCGTTAAAACGGGGATGGGGAACCATTGCTTTTTTCCGCGGGACCAGGGCCCGTCTTTGCCAACTTTTTAAAAGCATTCCCGGTGAGGCCGGGGGCCCCAATATTTTTTTTATGATTACCTTACCCATTTGCGTAAAACTTTACGGAAAAGACCTTTTTTTACAGCACCCAGCAATTTTTACAAAAAATGATATTGGGGATACTACTTTTCCCAGAATTTCCAAGCGAGAGGCCCCCTCACTATTTTAACTTAATCACCTAATGTTTTAAAGCCCAGATTAAGGATCAGCCTTTAAAAATTAAGGCCCCCTTTTTGGGGGAAAAAAGGGGGGGGTTTTAAAAATTTTTCAGAAAATAGATAAGGCTAAGGAAAAATCTCCCCAAACCCTTGAAAGGGAATTGTTTTTTGACCGACATGCCCCTTTTCCCAAAGGGTAAGGCATTTAACCGGTTCAGTTGCCCCGGAAAAAGGGAAAAAGGGGGAAGGTTACCCTCAAAAAAGGAAAAACCCAAAAGGTTTTAAACCCCTTTTTAAGCGAAACCCCCGGGGGTTTGGCCACGTAATTCAAAACCACAAATGCCAAGGATCCATACCTTAAATCACACTGACAAAACTGCAAAAGTTAGCCTTAACCTCTATTTTACCAGACCAACAAAGGGAAATTCACCTGAAAATTTTGTTTAAAAAACTTTCGTAATGGGCAGACTTTGGGAAAAAAGGAGGGTTAAAAGGGGTTTTCAGAACAGGGTTTTTTTTAGGTCCAAAGAAAATTTTTCCAAAAACCTTTTTGGAGTTTATTATTGACGGCCCATGCCCTTTCCCGTGCCATTTCAAAGAACCAAAAATTTTCGGCCGGGGCTTTAAATGAAAAATTTTGTTTACGGCCTGGGGAAACCAGGGGTTCACCCCCAGAGCTTTCCCTGCCCCGAATTTTCCCAAAATCTGTAGGTTTTCAGAACAATCCGTTCCAGAACATTTGGAGCATTAGTGACAAAAGGGGAAAGTTTTCCTAAACCCAACTTTGGACCGGGCCCACAAAAACTTATCCCTTTTTTTGGGGCTCCCCACTCATTATTCGAAATGGAAAATTTTGAAAAAATTTATTAAAAGGGGGCCCCCTTTTCAGAGCAAAAATGTGTCCAAATAGGGGGGTTGGGGAAACCTTGGTTTTCTCAAAGGAAGACGAAACCATGGGCGCCCAGTTTATAAACGCATCTCCCCCCGTAATGCGTTCTCCCCAAAAGGGTACCCTTTAAACTTTTTAATGGGTTTTTACCCCCGGGGGAAAGCTTTCGGCCCGTATAAAAATGAGATTCATGGGAAAATCTGCAAAAAAACATTTTAATAATATTATTTTTCAATGAAGAACTCCGGGGGAACCAAAAACTTGGGAAACAGTTAATAACTTTTTTTAAAAAATTTGCTAAAAATGCAAAAATCCGGAAGGACACCTTTCCCCCAAAAATTTCCCAAAATTTTTTTGTTAATAAATTGTTACCTTTTCCCGTTTTTTTAAAAAAAATACCAAAAAGGGAAGTAAAAAAAGCGGCACCATTTTAATAACGCTTTAAAATTGCATTGCTTTGCTTTTTTTTCAAAGGGTTCACACTTTTACTTAATTGGGAGTTATACCCCGGGGAAAAGATTTGGTTTTTAAACGTTTAAAATTAAAGTACCCTTAAAGGAAAAATGCAACCCCTATTCCCAAAGGGAATGTATTTTCCAAAGACGGAAAAATTTAAGGGTTGGAAGAATTAAGAACCATAATTCTAACTGTAAATAATGGGCATGTACAACAAGAACCAAAGAGGCTTTTTAAAAAGGGGTTTTTAAATTAAATTTTTTAAAAAAAAATTTTATTTTTAAATTTTTGTTTGGGAAAAAACAAAAAAACTACCCAGTAAAAATAATAAGTTGTTTTTTTCTTTAAAAGGGAAAAAAATTCCAAGGTTGGGCCCAATTGTTTTTGGGTTTTTGCCCCAGCTATGCCCCACATTTTTTAAGGTAAAATCGAAATGTGGGGGGTTTAATCCCTGTTAACCCAACTTTGGCTTGGACAATACTTTTCCCAAAGTAGAAGAAGGGATGTCCCAGGACGGGGGAATTTATTTTTGGGGTGGTATTTTACCTATACGTAAAATTTTTTGGGACTAAAAATTAAAAACTTTAAAAATCTAAATGAACTTTTTTCCCGGGTTGGGTGAAGGGAAAACTGTGAGGACTTGTTTAGTCGGAGGGGATTTCACCCAGAAAATACTTCAAGTGTTGTGTTTACGAAAGAATACAAAAGTACGGAAATTCAGAAAGTTTTGCAAAAAACCCGGGCAAACCAACTTTTTTCCAAAAGGTTTTAATTTAGGAAAGTACGTGTGTTTAACTGTATTTTTGGTGCCTTTTTTCCTTTTTGGGGTTTTTTCATTTTGCCCAAGTAAAAAAAGATTGTCCCAAATGAACTGCTTTTTATTTAATTGCGATCTAAAAAAATTTGAAATAAAATTATTGAGTAAAATGTTTTTGGGGAAAAGAGAAACTTTTGCAAATTTTGTAATGCACGAAGGGGTTTAAAATGTGAAACGTTTGCGCGAAAAAACAAAAAGAGGTTTTTTTGAAGGTTTCGCCAAAAGGGAATGAATATGCATTTGGTCCGGAACCTACGGGCTGACCTTCCCAAAGGAAAAGATTTCCTTGATGAAACCCAAATTTGTTTGTTTTTAACAAGGCTGTGATGTTTAATTGCAAAAATTTTGTCATAACCACGGGGGTTTTTGAAAAAAAAAAAAAACCCATGAAAATTTAAAATTTAAATGCTGCAACCAAAACTTTTGGATCCCATGAGTAAAAAAATTTTTGGGTATTTTTCGGTGACCCCAGTTTGTTAAAGTATTAAAATCTTTTGACTTTTTGAAGAACGTGGGGATTTACAAAATGCAAAGAACTAAAATGAAGGGGGGAAAAATTTGGGGTTCCCGAAGGAAAAGCCCTGACGTCAAGAAGGCCTATCTTGATTGACCTCTGAAAAGGGGGGAAGACCCCAGAAAGGGTTTTTTTTTTGTAAAATTTTAAAACATCAAAAAGGTTTTTTTTTGTTTAAATTTTACGCCCTAAAATTTCCGGGGGAAACAGTTTTTTTTTAAAATAAAAAAAGGGAAAATTTTTTTTTAAATAAGAAAAATGGGAAACTTTTTTTTTTTAAATAAAAAAGAGGAAAAACTTTTGGGTTTATGGGCTGCAAAAATCGGGGATAGGTAAGTTTAAATTCTAAAAAATTAAAAAAAAAAAAAATAAAAGACTGGGGGTTTAGGGCCCTTGAAAAACTGTAAAAAAGGAGAGACCGGGCCGAAGGAAGGGTTAAAAAACAAAAAGGAGGTTTCCTCAAGCACGAAAGGTTTAGAAAAAGTTAAAAAAATTAAAGGAACTTTTTAAAAGTTGGCCAGTAAAAAGGGGTTTTTTGTAAAAAAGAGAGAAACAAGTCTTAAAAAAACCCTTTTTCCCTTTATAAAAAGGGACCCCCCCCTTAAAAAGAAAAAGGAAAAAAAGGGTGTTTGTAGTCAAAAAGGGGGGGAAGGGGAAAAAATATATTTTTTAAAAAAAAACGAAACTTATATAAATGAAAAAAAAATAGGTAAAAAAAAAAGAAGGTCAACCCTGTAACCTCTACCCACAGAGAAAAAATTTTAGAAAAAAAAAAAAAGGTTTTTTACAGGAGGGTAAAAACTTTTTTAATTTAAAGGGAAAAATAAAAGGGGGGGGTAGGGCGGGGGAAAAAGGAATTGGCAGAAGATTAAAGGCGAAAAAAAGGGGGTTTTTTAAATGCATAAAAAGGGGGTTTTTCCAAAGTTTCCAAGAAAAGCGAATCAAGAGTGCTTAGATACAGGAGAAGGACCCGGGGGATCCTAAAGGGTAAAACAAAAGAGGATTTTTTTGGGGAGTAAAAAAAAGGGAAAAGGGAAAAAGGGGGGAACTAGTACTATTTTTAAAAAAAAAATATCTTTTACCTGCAGTTATTTAAAAAAAGAAAAACCTAACTTTACAGGGAAAAAATGTAAATTTTTTTACAGGGTTAGGAGCAAAAACGAGGAATGTAACTTTGAGATACGAAGAAAGGCAAAAGGGTTTTTTAAGGAAAAAAAACCCCAGGTTCCGGACCCGAAATCCCTTCGGGTTTTAGCTTTGTTTTAAAAATTTTGCCCGAAACAAGGGATTTTAATGCAATTTTTGGATAATGGGGTTTAATTTGAAAAAAAAATTAAAGATTTTCAGGGGGGGCAGGGTGATTTAAAGGTAATAAGTTTGCGAAACTAAAAAAAAATGATAAATGACTAACAAATTTGGTTAAGAAAAGGGAAAAAGGTGGAAAAAAACCTCAGACTGCTAAAAATTGAGGCCAAACGAAAATTAAAGACAATTTTTTAAAACCAAAGGCAAAAAAACCTTTAAAAACATATTTAAACAAAATTTCAGCTGATTTTAAAAAAAATATCAGTTTTTTTGAATAATTTTTAATTCCTGTAAAAAGGGAAGAAAAAGGGCAGGGTTTGGTGGGAGGGACTGAATGGGCTAAAAGAGAAAAGTTATGTAAAGGTGGAAAAAGAAAAAATTTGGGGTCAAGGCTGCCAAATGAACCCAAAAAGGAACCCCCCCCCGGGGGCCTTTGAAATTTTCCCAACCCCGGGAAGTTAAATTAAAATGTCCAGACTCCAGGTGTGGAACAGACGGGCAAAAAGAAAAAAACTTAAAAAATCCAAAATCCTTTTTAATCAAGGATAGAAAAAAAGGGCAGAAAGGGCATTCTCCCAGGATACAGTCTTCGATTTTAAATTCCATGCCGACAGGAACAACCCTTTTTCCCCGAAAAAAACCCGGATGGGCCTAAATGGCGGGACGGCTGTAAGCTCGGGTCCCAAGGGGCTTTGGCCCCAACCATTTTTTTTGCAAATGAACCTTTCCCAAAAATTTTTTTCCAAAACATCGATTTTTTCCACCCCCAGGAAGATAGGTTTTTTCGTTTTTTATGGCGCGGACAAAAAAGCTAGAGGGAATTTTAACCCAAATTTTTAAAAATTCAAAAAACCTGGACTTTTAAGGGGGAGGGCATCTACAGGGGACACACTTACTCCCCCCCCCGGGGTTTTATAAAAACGTTCGGTTACATTTTTTGGGTGGGGGGGGAAAAGGAAACAAATTAAATTCAATTTTAAAAACTGGTGTACAGGTTTCCTTTTAAATGTTAGACAACTTGTTTAAAAAAAATTTTTTTTACAAAACCCGTCAAAAAAAATAGCATTTTTAAATCTAACGTGTAGTTGGTTCCCTTAGCAGGGGAAGGGTTTTTTTCAAATTTAAATTAGGCCACATTCCCGGAAAGGGAAAAAAGGAAAACGGGTTTACGGGTGCAACTGTACGGACGAACACTTACTCCCCCCAAACCTTTTTTTAGCGAATTGTCGGGTTTTGCATTTCTGTTGAAAAGGGGATAAGTTAACCCATTATTTTATTGTAAACGGGAAAGTACGATATTGCCAACTTTTAAAGCGTAGCCACTGATGGTGAGGGGCCCCCCTATTTTGCAGCCTTCCCAAGAACATTTGATAAAACTTTCGGAAAAAGTTTTTCCCTTTTGCAGAATTTGTTCATCAACTTTTTAAAACCCCATGACTTTTGAGCGTGATCCCTTTAACCAAAACCTTTATAAGCTGATGAGGTCCCCCACTATTTTTGACTTAAACCTTTGTTTCCAAGCCCAGATTAAAGGGAACCCCTTTGGGAAAATTCGTTGGGATTTTTGGGATGGGTAGACAAATGGGGGGTATTCAAAGGGGGATGCAGCAAAACGGGAACAAGGTATGAGGAAAAACCCCCCCCCCAGGCCGTGGGGCCCCTGTTGTTTTTTTTGACCAACCCCCTTTTTCCAAATGGCATTTACTTCTAAAAGATAAGTACTTTTTCCCTCCAGCTTTGCCGAAATAAAAAAAGGGGGGTTACCCCAAAAGGAAATCCCCCACAAATTTAATCCAGCCCCTTTTAAACTGAGGGGTTGGCCTCGAAAGTTGCAAAAAAAAAAATCCAAAGGGACCAGACCTTGGAAAGCCTTGAAAAAATAAAAATGACCTTAATCACTTTTGACCGGAACACAAAGGTTCATCCACAGAAAAATTTGACAAAATTTTTCTTCAGGAACTTGTCAGCGGAAAAATGATTTAAAAGGGGGCTTTCAAAGAGGGATTTTTATCCAAAGATAAGTATGTTTCCAAACCCTTTTTGGACCATTGGAAGATGCCCCGGGCCCTCGAGGAAATAACCACAAATTTTTCCGGGGCTTTTACGAGCTCTTTTTTGATGGCCTCTTTGTGCACAAAATTGGGGGGGCCCCCAGACTTTTGCCTCCGACCATTTCCAAATTGTATATTTCATTCAACCCCGCAACAGAAGGATTTTTTAGTATTATTATTTTTTACAAAATGGGGAACTTTTGGTAGAACCCAGTGTTTGGGTAAAGGCCCTTCAAAAACAATTTTTTGGGTCCCAATGATTATTCTGAAACAACTTTTGAAAACCAAGTTTTTAAAAACCGGGCTGCCTTTTCAGTTAAAAAAAACCCCATTCCTCCCCCCAAGGCTTTGGGTTAAAAATTTGGGTTTTCGGCCCTTTTAAAACTCGGGGGGGTCGGAAAAACGCTTCCCGGGCCTCCTTAAATCCAACTATTAAAAGGGGTACCCTTTAAACATTTTGGGGAGCCTTATTACCCCCCCATGGAAGATTTTTTGGGGGAACGGGGGGGGAAAGGTAGCAAACTAAAAATTACAAAACCATTTCTAAAATGATTTTTTTTGAAAAAGGAAAAATTTGGGTAACCAGGAAATTAAACCTGTTGCTTTTTTTTTTGATAAAACACATTGTGCAACAAAAATCCGGAAGGGGGTTTCCCACCAAAGATTCCAAAAAATTTTTTTTAATAATGGAGACCTTTTTTGGGTTTTATTTTCCAAAACTCCGTAAAGGGATAAAATCAGGGTCCCCCCTTTAATAAAAGCTTTAAAATAGCAATGCGTCTTTTTGAAATTGGGTTAAGTACCAATTACAGGGGGTTTTGTGAACAACCCTTTGGGGAAATATTTGGACAAATGGAAATTCAAAGAGCCTTAAAAAAAAAAGCTTTCCCCCTATGGGTGTAAAGGGAAATGTATTTTCCCGTTGGTTTAAATTAACAAAATGAAAAATTTAAATTAAAATGATCCTTAAAACAAGTTTAACCCTATGGTGCTTTTAATTCATTTTAATGCAAAAGCTTTTTAAAAAAAGTTTTGTGTAGATTTTTTTGGGCAAAAAAAAGGAAATTTCTTTAAAAAATTACCCTGGGGGAAAATTTTGTTATTTTTTTGTGGTAAAAGGAACAAAGGGTTCCAAGGGAATTGGAATTTTTTTTGGGTTTTTAGCCCATTAAGACCCAATTTCCTTTAAGGTAAAATAAAAAGCCTTTTAAAAATTTAACCCTAGGGGTTATGACCGGTTATATCACATTTGGAAGTAAACGGGACTTAAAGGAGGGGGAGATTTATTTTTCGGTATTTTCCCACCTAGGGAAAAAAAATTATTTACTGAAAAGCAAAATGTTAAAATTGGGAAAGAAATTTTTTGGCAAATTTAGGAAGCTAAGAAAACTTTTTCAAAGGACCTGATTTCCCCCTGGGGGGAAAATTTTCGTGTTGCCGTTTTTAAAACCTGATTACTTTAACGTTTTGGGGAACCTAAGCAAGCTGAACAAAAACCCGGCAGAATCCTTGCTGTTTTTTCCCAAAAAGGTTTGGGGAAAAGGGGAAATATTGGGAAAGTCAACTGTATTGGGGGGCCTTAATTCCACTTTTTTTTTTTTGACCAAATGAAAAATTCAAAGATTGTTCCCAATGAATGTTTATTTTCAAATTACGAAAGAGTCTAAAAAAATTGTTAATAAAATATTTTAAAATAAAAATTTTTGGGGAAAATTAAGAAATTTTGGGTTTCAAACGAATAAAGTAATTAAAAATTTGGGATTGAGAAAAAAAATAAGAAAAAATGGTTGTTTTTTTGAAAATTTTCTCCCGGGGGGTTTGCTTTTTTGGGTCCAGGAACCTTTTGGGGGCTGCCCTTGACCAAGGAATGATAAGCCCTTGAGTACAAATTTTTGGTTTATTTTCCCTTTAACCCAGGGGTGTTTTGTTGATAAAATTTCCTTGTTTAAAACCCACTTTTTTCAAAAAAAGGGGGTTTAAAAAAAAATGTGAGAAAAAGCTAAAAAGTTTTGGAGGTTCCTGCAGAAAATAAACTTTTTGGTCCCGCTTTTCTTATATTGAAGAGATTAAAATTTTTATTTTTGGGACCCAAAACCCCCCCTTTGGTCGCTAAAACAAAAAACCGTAAGGAAAACCCCGGGTTCCCCTTGAAGGAAAGCCTGAAAAAAAGGGGAATAACCAGTATTTAGATTGATCCTGACAGAACGGGGTGGAAGCCCCAAAAAATTTTTTTTTTGAAAATTTTTGGGCTGCTGGAATTTCTTTTTTTTAAATTTTAAAAAACCTGAATTCAAAAAAAGGGAAACATTTTTCAAATGAAAAAGGGAAAACGCTTTTAAAAAAAAAAAAGGGGAAACGTTTTTTTTTAAAAAAGAAAAATGGGAAAAAGCGTTTTTGGAGTAACTCTTAAATAAAACTGAGGTGAAAAAATTTTTTTTTAAAAATCCGAAAAACTTTTTAAAAAAAAATAAAAAGACTGGGGTTTAGGGATTTTAAATTCAAAACGTAGAGACCGGGAAAGGGAACGGGGTTTAAAAAAAAAAGGGGGTTTCCCTAAAAGAAATGGGAAAAGTTAAAAAAAAGGGAAAATTTTTAAAAAAGGGAAGAGTGGTGGTAAAAAGGTGCTTTTTTAAAAGAAGAGTGAAAATTATTTTTTTAAACCAAACCCTATTTAATGAAAAGACAGGGTTAGTCCCCCCCGATAAAAAAAAAGGCAAAAAAAAAAAAAAAAGGGCCCGGCACGGGAGGAGGGGGGGAAAAAATAATTTTTTTAAAAAAAAAACAAGAAGGAGAGGAGCTATAAATAAAAGAAAAATCAATAAAAAAAAGAAGCAAGGTCATTGTCCACAAAATTTTACATCAAAAAATTCTTGGAAAAAAAAGCACTTAAACCTTTACAGGAGGGTAAAACCTTTTTTAAGAAGCCCGAAAAAGGGGAAGGGGGGGGGGTAAGGGAGGGAGAAGGAAAATTTTTTAAGTTACAAAACAAAAGAGGGGTGAAGTTTTAAATAGTAAAAACATTTGAGACCAAAAAAATCCCTGTCCCAAATCATATTCAGCAGATAATATGGAGAGGAAAAACGGGGCTACCTAAAGAGCGTAAAAAAAATAGGTTTTTTGGGGTTAAAAAAAAGGTAAAAGGGAATGGAGGAGGGAAATGAGAACTTTTTTTTAGAAAAAGGAAAAAGGTTGAGTAACCCAGTAAAAGCATTAGAATGCCAATCAAACGGTTGGGGGGATTAGTTTTGGTTGATTGGGGGGCCCCGGGCCCCGAAAAACGACCAAAATTTTGCAGATTAGTAACAAAAGGGGATTTAAAGGAAAATTAAAAGGGTTCAGGAGAAATAAAAATTTAATTTTGAATTTTTTAAAAATTTCCCCTGAAACTTATTAGGAAGAGTTTAATGCACGTTTCATACAGGTGGAGATGGGGATTTGAAACAGGTTAAAGATTTTGTTAATGGGGCAGGGTGATTTAACTCGGGTACAGAAATGTCGCGAAATGGCCCAAAAAATTAAAAAGACAACTTTTTCCTTAACTATGGCCACAACCCCGGGGACAAAACAACTACATTAAAATGTCTCAAAAATTGGCCGGAAAAAAATAGAAGAGAATTTTTAAAACAAAAGGTCCAAAAACCTTTTAAAAAAATCATAGGGATAAACAGGAAATTCGATTTAAATCATTTTAAAAAAGATTCATTATTTTTTCGAATTTTCTTTGCCGCCTGAACAAAAGAAAAAGGGAGGTACGGGGGGGGGGAAAAGATAAGGGGCAAAAACGCCAGAAATTTCATTAAACGTACAGGTACAAAGAAAATTGGGCCCCCGGGCGCCCAAATGCCCCCCCCCAAAACAGGTCCCCAGGGGAATTTCTAATATTTTCCCCCCCGGAAAAAATTAAAGTTACAAAGTCCCAGACTTTTTTCCCCCCGGGGAAACATGCTTGGGGCAAAAGAACAAGGCAGGTTTTAAAAAATCCTTTTTTGCCTAAAGCGCAGACCGTTAAGTAAAAGGCGAAAGGCACTAATGTCACGGTTTACACAGGGGGGAACCTCCAAGACAGGTTAACCCCCCGCCCATGAAAACCAACCGGAAAATTTAAAGGGTTCAACGTGAAGCTCTTGGTCCGGGCCCTATGGTAGACCACGGTAAAATACCTTCCCAAATGTTTTTTTCTTCAAATTCAGAAATCTTTTTTACCCCAAGGGAAACTAATTTTTTGGTTCACTTTAGAGCGGGTTTAAATCACAAGATACAAATTTGGGCCCTAAACGAAGAAACAAAAACCTGGCAAGTTTCAACCGGAATTTTCATTATTTTCGTGGGGAATCTTAGGGCTCCCCCACTTTTTGGGGGAAACTTTTGGTTTTGCACGGGGAAAGAGGGAATGGTAAAAACTAAAAAATTTTTAAAAAACAAACCTGGCAACCATTTCAAAGTGGTGAAAACTAGTACGTGAAAAAAACATTTTACGGCACCAAGGCCCGTAAAAAAAAGGTTCATTTTTGGAAAACTTTTTTTCATTACCCCCAATTTGAAGGAAGTAGTTCATTTAAACTTTTTTTAACCCCCTGGAGCACAGATGCGTGAAAGGAAAATAAGGCAAAAGGCTTTACAAAAGAATGATGAAATTGAAATTTATTTGCTATCCCTTTTTTCAGAAGTAGTTTCGGGGCTTTTACACTTCTTTGCAAACTTAGGGGGTAATTGAAATTTATTTTTTTACCAAAAAACTGGAAAGGGGACGATGGAACCTGCAACATAGTCCCTGACTTGACCTTTGAAACCCCTAGTTTTTTTTCAGCCTTATTTAACCCCTCTGTGCAAAAACTTTGGAAAAAGTTACCTTTTTTTCAGAAATTTTTCCCATGAAAACGTTTTTTCACCCCCAACAGATATTGAGCTGCACTTCAAACCCCCACCTGTTTCAGCTATACGTCCCCTCCGATTTTTAACTTTACATTAAGTTTACCCCCCTTAAAGGCAGTTTTGGGCTTCAAAACCCCTGTTTAACACACAAAAGGGGGTTTTCACAATTTATCAGCAAAACGGGAACAAAGGGTATGACCCCTCCCCGGAATGTGAAAACTAATTTTCGACCAGACTGCACCTTTGGAAACAGTTACTTCTAAAGTAGCAGTTTTTTTTTCCAGGTCCATGTTTTGCACACAATGGAAAAATAGGGAATTTCCCCGGGAAAAGGTCCCAAAAGGGATTTAATTTCCCTTTGGCCCAACTCCCACATTCCAGTAAGGTACACACACAAATGAAAGGATCCTTCACGGAAATCCCTGCACAAAAGAAAAGGAGTTAAACCTCAGAGAAACCAAAGGGAAATTATCCTAAGTTTTGACTCAAATTTTAAAAGAATGGGCTTGTAAGTTCGGGAAAAAAGCAGGGTTAAATATCATTAAAAAGGGGTTTTTGACCAAATGAAAGTTGCTTCCAAAAAAAACCTTTTAGGACCCCAAAGGGAGACCCCACATTGCTCATTTAAAATAACCAGAATTTTCGGCCAAGGGAAGCATGAAAAATTTTTGTTTACCCCGTTTTGAGTCCAGGGGGTGGGTGGGTCCCCCACATTTTTGTGCCCCCTATTTTTCACCAATCGATGGCTTGCTTTTGTTCAAAGAACGATTTTGAGCTTTTTGATGTTTTTAAAAAAGGGGTGGGCTTTTGTGCACACCCAGTGGTCGGACCAACCCAAAAAACTTTCCCCTCTTTTGGGCCCCCCAAACCCACTTTTCTGAAAATGGCCCTTTTTGAAACCGTTACAAAAGCTGGTGCCTTTTAGTTAACAAAAAACTTCCTACCACCCAATGCATTTGGTTTAAGCCAAAGGTTTTCCAAAAATTCAAAAATTGGCCAACGCACCATTTTGGAAAAAGCCCCTTGGACCCGTTTTTACTCCCCCCTTAAAAGGGGGGTACACCATTTAAACAAATGGGAGTTTTACGCCTAGGGGAAAATTTTTTGGAAGGGGGGGGGTAAAAATGCGAACATGGGAAAATGCTACCTCATTTCTTAATGTGATTTTTTTCCAAAGAAAAACAATTAAATAAAGGAAAACTTAAAAACTGATTGCAATCTTTTTTGAAAAATTTGTAGAGAAGCAAAAAATCCCAAAGGAAGTTTTCCCACCAAACATTCCAAGAAAATTTTTTTGGTTAAAAGGGGAGTTTTTTTCTGTTTTGGCCGTTTTTTTTTAAAAAAACTGAAGTAAAGGGGAAAATACGCTTGGCATCCAAATACGAAAGCTTTTAAAACAATTTTTTTCTTTTAATTTTTTGTTATATGAAGTCCCCTCTGTTGGGGTTTATTTAAAATCCCTTTGGGGAAATAACTTGGCTTTTTACTTTTAAACCCAAAACTATTAAAGGAAAAAATGCTTCCCCTTAGGGGCCCAAATGGAATGAGTTTCCAATGACTGGTTAAGGTTGGTATCTTTGAAAAAATTATAATTACTGGGGGGACTTAAACAAGTTTAAGCCAAAAGGGGCTTTTTAAAATTCAGGGCTTAAATGACGTTTGTTAAAAATGATCTGGAATTTTTTTTTAAAGGGTCAAGAAAAGGAAATATTCTTTTCCGTAAATATCCCCCCAAAGGGTAAGTTTTATTTTATTTGGAAAAAGGCTAAAAGGGTTCCCAAGGGTTGGGTAATTTTTTTTTCCCGTAAAGCCCCCAAAAAAAAATTTTTTTAAAAACCTTTTTTTTTTCTTGGACATTTTAAAATTTGGCCCCAGTGGGGCTTAACGGGTTGGTTTTTTTTTTGGGGGTATTTTCCATAGGGCGTAAAACTTTTACCAGAAAACAAAAAACTTTAAAAATCTAAAATAAATTTTTTTGCCAATTTGGGAGGAGGGCAACTGAATGGGATGATGTTAAATTGGGGGGCCCTTTCACCCTAGGGCGAAAATATTGTTTTTTCCGATTCAAAACTGTAGAATTAACATCATTTTCCCTCGCAAGTTTTAAACAAAACCCAACGAATAGACTGATTTTTCCAAAATTTTTTTGGGAAATTAAACGCAAGAAGTCTTAATGTTTTGTTTTGGGCCATTATTTTCCTACGTTGGGTTTTTGGCATTTTTGATCCAAAAAAAATATTGCTGAATCCAAATTTTTTTAAATTTAAAAGAACATATAAAAAAAACTTTAAAAAAAAATTTTGATAAAAAATTTGTTGGGGTGTGAAAAAAATTTTTTGGGTTTAAAAATTTTTTATATCAAGAAAGGGTTAAAAGGGAAACTATTATCGAAATAAGAAAATGAGTTGCTTTAAAATTTTCCCAAAAAGGAATCAAGTGTTTTGGAGGAAGGGATCTTGGGTACCTTGCCCAAAGGGAGGGTAAGTGAACCTTGAAAAGGGAAATTTATTTGGTTGTTTTTCCTTAAGGTGTGAGGAAATGCCGATGAAATTTTGTCAGAACCACTGCGGGTTTGAAAAAAAGGGGGTATAAAACCCTGAAATTGGAAAATTTAAATGTGCCCCAAAACTTTTAGGCTCCATGATAAAAATAAATTTTTTTGGGTCCTTTTTTCTGGTACCCAGTTTGTTGGGGAAAAAAAAGTTTTTACCCAAAAAAGTTGTAAATTGACTGTGAACCAAACTTTTTTCCATTTTTTAATATGTAAATTTTTTGCTATTTTCGTGTTTTATATTTTTTTTTTGTTTACCCTTAACGGTATTTCTAAAATGTATTTTTTAACTGATAATAAAATAAATTTGTACTTTTTTTGGGGCCTTAAAAGGCCCTTTGTTCAGGGGGTTCCCGGTCCTGTTAAATAAAAATAAAAATACTATTTTTAAAATTTTGAATAAAAAAATTTTTTTCTTGCCCTTTTAAATTTTTTAAAAGGTCCCCACAATGAAAATTTTAAATTAAAAAACTTTCATTTAAAATTTAAAAAAATACTTATGCCCTAATTTAAACTTTAAAAATTTTTACCCTTAAAAAAACCTAAACCCCTTAATACTTTTCCCTTAAAAATAATAAAAATAATTTTTTAATTGTAACAAACCCCTTTAATTTAATTTGGAGGTTTTAGTTGTAAGCCTAAAAGCCTAATGTAGGCTGTCATTATAATATGTATTAAGGAGTTAGGTACATATCTAGTATTTTCCTTTTAATTTAATCCTATGAATGTATTGTTTAAGGGTTTAAAGAATTTGTCATTAGTGTGGGCACCTTTTTAAGATGTACCAAAGAGATAGGTAGCAATGCAAATAATAGCGTTTTTAACTTCAGTTCATGAAGTCAGTTTTTATTTTGTATTTAAAGAAGTGATGTTTTTTGTGGCTTATATTGTCATAAGATGATATGTGCAATACTCAGGCACTCCATTGTGTTGTTTATAGTGCATCTGGGTGCTTTGTAATGTGGTTTCATCTTTTTTACTTTTGTTTTTTATGAATGAACATAGTTGGGCGGGGATCCATGATGGTATTAATGAATTATTCATCAACTTCCCGTTGATTGGGAAGTTAACATCATGTGACCTTTAGACTACGGTTTAAAGTGTATGTGTATTTTTAATTATTTACTTGTCTGAAGAAGCATGGAATAAATTTACAGCAGCTTCACCAGAATTTCTTGCAGTTTCGTACTTCATCCTCTGAGGCTTTTTTCTCTTTTTCCAAAAAATAGATGCCGCAGAGGAGTGAGTACAGAGCCCTAGGGGATGCCACTGGTGAATTGCCACTTTATGGTGGTGGTCCCTGCAATCTTAACTTCCTGGGTCCTATCTGTAAGCCAGCTGGCTATCCAGCAAGTTTCTTAGCCCTAATTCCATGAGTTTACAGTATCTGAGTGGAGTATTGTATTACAAGTAAAACAAGAGCAAATGTTTCCTTTATTTCAAACAGACTTTCTCCCCAATGCACAGTCAAAAATGACACACTACCTGTTTTTCAGAAATGCCTAATTTGTCATATTTTAAGTGTATGAGAATTTAGGTTAGGCACTGTGATGATATGAGGTAGTGCCAGCTGTTGCAGAGAGAGTAGGACAGTACATGTGTAACTTATGCCAGCATAGCTAGATGGAGTTTTGTAAAGAATTATATGTCATTTGAATATCAAACTGATTTGTACAGATGCTTGTGTTAAAATGTATTTCTAAAGTTGCTTGTGTTAAAAATGTGTCAACAGTGGTTCCTGCTGGACAGAAAAGAAATATACATGTGTGTCAGACTGTATTGTTGTAACTGATGAAATGTATATATTTTAGCAGAGGATACTTGAACGGAGGGAAGTTAAGCTCAGACCAGCTAGCCTTAAGAAAAATAGCCTGAAATTAAATGACTTGGTTTAGGCCATGAATATTGTATCTCACAGGTTTGAATTCATCCAGAGAATGGCTTGTTAGTCTCTGCATAGGTTCATAGGTTGGTACTAGGCTATCGGCCTCATACAATCCTAGCCATAACAATTCCCTGGCTATTTCTTCCCACAGTATTTACTTCCCTGGATCCCTGTCTAGCAGGGCGACTGAAATGATCCCCGGGGTGAATTTACTATCTCCCATCCAATCATCAAAGTTCCTTTTGAAGAGGGCCAAAGAGGCACTCTGCTTGACATGTATGGGAAGTCTATTCCAGAGTCTGGGGCGTCTCAGTGTCAGGGAACCTATCCCTCCAGCATGTTTTGTTCATTGTGATGACAGCGTGTGTCTCTGAGGGATTGGGGTTTCTTTAAGTGGTGCATGTCCAACAGCTCTGGGTTTGACATGGCCTTGTATGTTAAGCAGAGATCGCCTCTGAGTAGACGATATGTGACAGAGTATAGGTGGAGTTTTTTTAGATGGTCAGCATGGGGCATCTGCTTTAGGCCTGTGATTCTTTTAGTGAGGTATTTCTGTGGCCTTTCCAGTTGTTGCAGATGTCTTGAGAGGTACATACCAAATGAGGTGTTGTATTCTATAATTGTTTTATAGGTTAGGTGGAAGGGTTGGAATTGTTTTACAGTTTCCAGATGTTATAATAAAGCTTAGCTAAAGTTCTATGTGTGTGTTGTGACACACCAGTGCCAGATCCTGGCTCAGTTTCCAGTGACAGGGTAGTGTGGGAACCACAGTGTCAGGTGACCAGATGTGATGTCATTCTGTAGCCAGCACTGAAATTGTATTTCAATAGTAGTGGGAGATGTGGTATGTGCTTTAGTAAGTAGCAGAGTAGTGGTCAGTGGTGAGTCTTATTTGAGGCCCAGAGAGGAAGCCCAGCCCCAGGACTGGAGTGTGCATTCTGTGTATGCTCTTAAGAGAAATTGTACTTGGTGCAGAGAGCTGCATCTGGAAAAGCTGTGTGTGTCAGTTTTTTTTCTTAGTGAACGTTCTCCACCAGTGTCACTGGTGAGAACTGATGCTCCTTGATCACTGGCCCAGAGGTGGGACGTCACAGGCACTCCCACTGTCATTTGAGACAGCCAGACAGACACATAATTAGGGTATTGCATGACAAAGCATTCCCAAGAATTATTCTGTGAAATAAAAGATTAAGGTTGAACCAAGAGGCTGATGTTAACTACAGCATGATGGAAGACAGCACATGCTGTATATTTTATTATTTATTTATTTATTTGACATTTATTGACCGGGAATGTCTGACTGAGCAACAGCCCTTTTTCAGCAGAGGCCTGGGGAGAAGAGCTCCACATAGCCACAATGCTTAAATACACAAATAGCAATCAAAGAGAACATATCAGATATAACGTGATTTCAGAGCATTACTGAGGCAAACAAAGGAGTGGTTTACAATTAGTTACAAAAACAGAATACGCAGTCTTTGAGAACATATCAAACATAGTGCGATTAGAGAACATTGCACAGCAACAAATGAGTTCTAAACACTTACCTTCAAAAATGTAATTAGGATACTTGATGTGTATAGAGCTTTAACAGAGAAGTAGTTAGAATTAACCTAAGAGATAGTTCATTTTATACTGACTGTAGAAGAGGTAAGAATAGGATATGTGTTTTCTGAGGGGGTAGAGAGACGGTACCATGTAGGAAGAAGACAAGTACAGAAGAAAGAATGGTAGGGAGCTGGAGAAGTTAGACAGGTAGTAAGTTAGGGCAGAGAGAGAGGGGTAGTAAGGGCTAGTTAAGTAGAGGATGGTTCAAGGAGGGTTTTTGCAGTGACATATCCAGGTGTTTAGTGTTGTTTGAGGGACATTTTGAATTCTGGTGTGTGAGTTATTTCTCTAATGGGTAAGGGAATCTGGTTCCAGAAAAGGGCAGGATAGTAGCTGCAGAGGTTTTGGCTGACACATTTTTAGCCTTATATATATCCAGGAGCTTTTGGTCTGCACTCCTAAAGTTTCTAATTGGAGCATAGGGAGAGATGATAGAAGAAATGTCAGGGCAGAAGGAGGGTTTGTTGAGAATGGAATGAACAACAAGTAGTTGTGAGTAGAGAAGTTGGAGGGGGAACTCTAACCAGTTTAACATACTGAGTGATAGACAGTGATGTAAATTTGGGAGGTGATTAGTAGCAAACCTGGCAATTTTATTGTAGTGGTTTCCAACTTGGAGGT
This sequence comes from Protopterus annectens, assembly GCF_019279795.1. Taxonomy (NCBI): domain Eukaryota; kingdom Metazoa; phylum Chordata; order Ceratodontiformes; family Protopteridae; genus Protopterus; species Protopterus annectens. The sequence continues at coordinate 569,646,154 of NC_056730.1, forward strand.
AGAGAGGATTGAAGATTAGTTTAGATCTGGGAGCTATAGAGGAGACTAGGGAGAAGGTAGGCATAGGTAAGTGATATTTATTTATTATTATTTATTTATTTGCATTTGTTTACCAGGAAGGTCCACGGGGCCAAAAAGTGACCATTTTCACTGGAGGCCCGGGGAGGAAAGCTCCACATACAAAAGAAATTTAAATAAAATCACATTTTCTACATACATAGAGAGATAACGGCTTAAAAAAAAACGGACATACAATCTTATCATATATTTTTAGCTAGAATAACAAAGATAGTATACATTATATACAGAATATACAAAGTACACTATATCATCTGCTTTGTTTACTGTAGAGTGAAGACTGCAAGAGATAGTTGCATAACTGTTAAGCAGAGGGGAGAAAAAAGTTAGTGATATCAGGTGGGGGAAAATGCTGTGTAGTCATAGCCACATGTACATTGCCATAGGGTTAAGAGATGCTGTTTTACGACTCTTTTGTAAGGAACGTTTTATTTCTATATAGTAATCTAAGTTTTTGATAAGTATTTTAATGCAGTGATGGACACAAAGCTCAAATCTGAGTTGGTCATCAATGATGGCCCCCAGGAGTTTAGTGTGAGATTCAACATTAATGATAGTGTTGTTGAGTAAAGTTATAGTGAAGGTGGGTTTGGCGGTAGAAAGAGATTTAGGTAGGAATAGAAGTTTAGCTTTTTGGGATTTAGAATAAGTTGATTGTTAGAGAGCCAATTTTCAATAGAGTTAAATGAGTTTTGTGTGAGGGTGTGTAAGTCAGAGATAGTATCAGACATGGAGATGATAGTGGAGTCATCAGCATACTGAATGAGAGAAGAGTGAGGACAGGCTGTGGAGAGATCATTAGTGAAGATGTTAAATAGTAGGGGTTAAAGAATAGTTTTAGTTATTATACTAATGGAGGGAATGGGAAATGATAGAGGGAATGACAAATGTAGAGAGTGAGTAATAGGTTGTGTTTTTGTTATTTGAAGTCAGAATTTGGGGTAGACTTGCAGAGGCTGATTCTGCAAAGGGACAGAAGGCAGGAGAGACCGAAGAGGTACAGAACTGCTGTTAAATACACAGAAGGTAATGCCAGCATCCTATTTGGCACCAGTTGTCACTGTTCTGTCTGGGGCCATCTTTTCTCTTGATTGTATAACTAGATCAGGTCTAAAGCTGACCCCTCTGGTAAGTACACCATACATCAAATAAAATAAAATAATTAAATGAACAAACAAACAAATGTTTCTGTATTCCAAATGGGTGCAGCCTTGTACAAGCATTACTACCTTCCTCCTCTTCTTTTTGAGATTCTGCTGTCTGATGCTCTCCTCACATATCCTGGCTCTTTACCTAATTAATAATGCAGCTTGATGGGCTGGTAAATTTGGGTCTATATTACGACGTCGAAACGTCATAATACCGAACTCCAGATGGTCAACCCATATTAATCGAAACACGTTTCGATAAATACTTCCAGGGCAAAGATGTAGTTGTCCAACTACACAGTGTTGCCCTATTCTCTGCTGTAGTGTGATCTCAGAGTTGGTATATTTAGTTAGGGGGTGTGTGGAGGGCACAGCCCCCCAAGTCGGGGGGGGGTGTGGAGGGCAAAGCCCCCCACATGGGTGGGTTTGTTTTAGGTTAGGTTAGTTAATGCTGGATTGCAGAGCAAGTGTTTCTTTGTACTGTAAGTATTCAGCAATTCGCGTAAATGAGTTTCGATGAATACTTGTCGATGTTTAGGTATTCGATATTACGATGTTTCAATGTCGTAATGTAGACCCGGTAAATTTTACCATCTCTAAATCCTAGCTACAAAAAACGTTTTTGTTTTATTTGCCAAGAATGCCCAACTGGACAGAAGACAATTTTTTAATGGTGTCCCAAGAAAGAAAGCCTCAGGGTGACACTAAAAGTTATACAGTATGTAAAACAGTAGTTGAATTACATTTAAAGTGCAACAACTTCCAATTAAAATATATAGAGCAGATGTAGCACAAAAACATTCAAATTAAATCAGTTTATACAACAGAACCAAAGTAAAAAAGAAAAAATATTGTAATTTGGATTACAAATGTATGATATGTACCCTAGTTACAGTCAGCTGGGAGCACACATATTAGCTGTGGAAGCTGACCTGTTTTGGCACAGACATCTCCAATAAGTAGATCATTGTGTACATTAGCTTATGGTTAAATTTGATGTTGTCAAGTCAGAATATCACTTTAACTATATAGAAATCTATTCAATAGCCTTGCTTGACCATTACTGGTTGTTTCTTTTTTCTTTGGTAGATCCCTATTGGTGCATCTTGATCACCAGCTATTAGGCTCCCCTCCAATGTCTCCTACTTCTTTGCTAGTACTACCATGGGGGGGGGGGGGTGCTGACTTGGTAGAGTGAAAAGGCATGTTTGTTTAGTATCTGTAGCCCACTACTACCCCATTAGTATGAGAAGAAGGGAAACCATGTCCAAAATCCTTTGGAAATGGAAAGCAGTCTGATTACCTGCATTATCATTTGAGCTGTCCATTTCAGGGCTTTTCTGTTTAGGCTGTGCTCACTCTGACATGCTGGATTGACATCAGAGGGTGGGCATGAAATGGAAGTGCAAGGGACCCGCCCCATCTACATTGTGATGTGCCCCTCATGCTGCCTACCACAACAAGTGGAGCTCTGAGACTGCACAGCTCCTGTATATCCCAATGTTCTCCCGTGCTTCTCTCAAATGTCCCCATCCTTCCAGTGGTGACCTCAGCAGGTACCTAAGCTCCTGGCCAAACTCAAGTCAACTGGTTCACAGTCAGGGCTTCATTCATCTGTGGCAATGGAAGGACAGCACTAGTCAGCATTGTGAGCTATGGTGGAAATGTGATTGATGCTGAAGGGAAGGAGTAAATGAGACAGTGATTTAAGAAGATATTGGGGTGTGAAAAAATGTGAGTGTATGGGTGAGAAAAAGAACTAAGAGTGAAAATGTATCAATAAAATAAGCTAATTCAAAATGAAGCGAATGTAAAAAATAAGATGACCGAATATTGTGATTTCTGGATTTTATAATGAATATATAGAAGATTATTACAGAAGGTGGGAGATAGAAAGAGAGATGTTTCAAAGTTGTGAATATAAGGAACCACACTGAGATGATAGAAACAGATGAAAAGTGGTAAAGTATTATTTAACCATATGGGGAGACAAAATGGGAATGATTTGGCTTATATGCTAAATATTAAACCTTGAAAAAGATGGAGATATTTTGTTTGTAATCATCTTGCTGAGGCAGTAGTAAAGTACGACTAAGATACTAGAGTGATAGGAAGTAGGAAGAGACTGTATATTGTGCAGGTTTTTAGGTTACTGGCCTTTCTATGTCTCCATCCTCACCTTTACAGTCATAAGCTGTAAGCAAAGTCTGAAAAAGGAGATTGGTGGTATAATTAGTGGACGTTAGGTTTCTTTGTGGGCTTGCTGAAATTTACCCAACAGTCACTAGACATTTGATTCCGGAGAACCAAGTGATGTTGTTCAGCCCTCCAGTAGGGATGCAACCAGAGTACTTCCTCTTAGAGGTGTTGCAGTCATTGCGAGGAGGCCACAAGCAGAAACATGGCATGCTGGAGGATTATGTCTCTTAGATGACATAAGAATGCTTAGAGTTCACCACAGATATGCTGCAGTCTGTGGCTGGGATCGTTTATTGCCGCCATAACCCTTACCAAGAAAAATAAACTGAAATGGAAGTGAAACAGTAAATAAAATACTTAAAATAACCAAGATGAAGTCAAGCTGCAGAAACAAATCATCTTCAGTGCACTTTTATCATAATGTTGAGAAAACAGCAGAGCATTAATAAATAATTTGTAAATTTGTTGTCCATGCAACCATTTACTGCCATTGCCGTCTTGAGCCACTCTTTATTTCCTTTGACTCTTCTGTGAGCTTGTTTCCCTGTATTACAATTCTACTTTTCCTTGGAAATAAGTTGCACAGCAAAATAACTGGCAAAGAAATGCTAAAATACAATGATAGAATAAACTACTAAGGTAGGCATGATAGCTGATCAACTTACAGCATCTTTTCCAAACATTCTCGTTCTACATTGTGAAGTAGTTTCCTGTGGCTTGTCAGGGTCTTTTTTAATTTCTCAGTCATTTGTCTGATTCCAATAGTATTCCTAAAGTCACTAGCTATCTCAGTAGCATTTCATGAGTCTGTCCACAGCTTTTCTTTCTATACTCCACCTCTTTGTCCAGATCCTGCTTTAGTGATGTCCTACTACATCTGCTGTGGATGCATACAGAGGAGGGTAAATTACACCTACTCTAAATCGAAGCTGCAGAGGAGTGAGGACTTCCTTTGCAGTTACATTTTTCTTCTTTAAATCTCCTCTTGACTTAGACCTTATCTTCTCTGGACCATCCAGTCCCCAGTGAACCATAACTGATACTTCTCTGGTACTAATTGCCCACCCATCCCAACACAAACACATCAATTGGGCCTGTCTTGGGGGTCAAAGTAATGCTTTGTGGGCCAAAACAGGTCTTTGCTGAGGATTAGTCTGTCACAGAATCAGACAGTTGCTCATGGAATATGAAAATAATACAGATGCATATGCCTTCCTGCCATTTTTTTTTTGCTGTTACGTGCCTGCTAGTACATTAGCTAATACTGTTGCCCATATTGGTATGTGAGTACCCTGCCATCAGAAGAACAGAGATCATTTAAAAACATCTCCTCTCTTACTCCTCTATCTTCCCCTTCCATCCCATTAGCCCTTCTAGCTTGTTCCATCTTTGTGTGGCGCTTCTGGTTTATATCTGCTTGAGTTTAGTGCAGTATTTGTATGTAAGATTTAGGTATATGAGTTCAGAGCAGTGTCTGAGCTTAGTACTATCTGTATATACATCCTACCTTTACTCCTAGCCTGTAGCTAGATATTTGTATATCTGTCCATTACTATGTTTTAGGGCGGCCACAGTAGTGCAGCGGTTAGCGTTGCTGCCTCATAGCAAGAGGTTCTCCGCTTCGATCCTTGGCTGGGGTGCCTTTTGTGCAGAGTCTGCATGTCCTCCCTGTGGTTGTGTGGGTTTCCTCCGGGTGCTCCGGTTTCCTCCCACATCCCAAAGACATGGTGTAGGTTGATTGGACACTTTAAATTGGCCCTAGGTGTGAGTGTGTGCATGTGTGTGCCTTCTGTGGAAGGTTGGGCGCCGGGCTGGCAACTTGACACCATAAAACTCCACTGCCAATCATGAGCGGAAACAGTGATCTGCTGTGGCGACCCCTAACCGGGAAAAGCCGAAAGAAGAAGAAGAAAGTTCATTACTATGTTTCATATTGTATGTATAGCTAATGTTTGCTGCAGTATGTATTATTTGCTATTGTATGCATATTCAATTGTTCTTCATGCACTCTACTGCTCATTTATTGTTCTGTGGAGCTTTTCTCCAGTGCACTCAGGAAACACTGAACTACATTTCACCTGGTGAAGAGTTTCACTGACTTGCATGGGGGTCATACAAGGAGATAAGTACAGTGCGGTGCTGTGTAAGTCATACACCAGCAGCGCTGTGTAAGTGATACACCAGTGAGAATCTGGGTCAGCTAATGGCTAGGAAAAATGTACCTCAATGTATTTGTGTCAACAATGTTTCATATGAAGAAGATAATTTTTCCTGAGCGTGCATTGCTTAAATATTGTAGTATTTTGTCCTTTAACCTTAAAACAAAATGGATGACAAAATGTACTTGCTTGACTTTGCATCATGTATAGCAAAAACTAGACTCAAATTATATCAGCTTCAGAATAGTAGCTGTTCTTTAATGTTTGGATCATTTCAAATCATAGTACTAAAGCAACCAGGCAGCATAGATCAGTATGCACAAACCTAAAACTAGAATTGTACGTATGCATAGTATATCATATGTCTTTATTTTTTCTATACTTAAACCTTCAGTATTTTGTTTGGAGCCTGAAAGCAGTCAGTATATCCTGCATTTTGCTTTCTGCTGTAGAACTGGGTATTACTAGGTGCTGTTTTATCACAAGTTTAAAAACAAGATAAAGCAACTTTTCCATATTTTTTTGAGTGTTGGTGTAGTTACTCTATGTAATGAAATCATCTTCAGCATTAATTGAAAAGTAGTAAGAAGATAGTTTAGGTAGGAGTCATGCATTGAGGAATAACCATGTAAACTAGAATGATAGCTTCAAAATATATAGTGATTTGAATGAAACAGGTGGTGGATACGTAAGGAGACTGTTTGCTATATAGAAACAATATGAGTACAGTTAAGAAATAAAAATATATTCTCAGTTATATAACAGAAGTAGAAGACCTAATACTACAATTCCTAACACTTAAAAATGAACAAACAAACTGAGGTTCAAACAAAAAAGAACATATCCTTAAAAAGATTGTTAATGATTATTAACAATATCACAGGCACTCTTCATTGTGTGTGTGTGTGAGAGGAGGAGGGGGCTACTTTCATATAGCACCTGCTGGATCACTATACTTTGGAGTAGGGATGTACTCTAAGATGCAGCAGCATTTGCCTTAATATATTGTCCTCTATCTTTGTACTTTTCAGTATTCTAAGAATTGAAGTTAACATTCTTGGACTTTCAACAGGTCCCTAGTAGCAGAGAAGTGGCTACATAGGAGCATAATGGACCAACCCACTCGCAGCTTGATCAGCTTTATATACAGTACCAGTAAGAAGGAGGGTACCATTCAGTTTCACTTTTGCGAGTGTATACTGGCCATTCACATATATCTTATTTTAGATTTTTTTTAACTATGTAACACATTTATTGACCATAAAGTCTGTTTATGTTCTCGGAAGTATTAAAAGTAATTACTTGCGACATGTTTAAAGAAAGTTCAGTTGTTTAGAATCTTACCATAAGTGTAGATGTCCTTCTTTTCACTGTTGCAGTATTCTTAATTTAAGGGAGCTACTACCCAGGGCAGCCTGATGTTTGGCCAGTATATCATAGCCTAATGATCTTGTATGCACCATATGTCACACATATGCTCCCAGCACAGAACATAGGTCATAAAAGTGATGTAGGGATGCAGTTACTCAGAACTGAACTGCCCCAGAGGAGAACAGTCTCAATAGGACAAAGGAGTCCATGCACATCCAGAAGGGGAAAAATGCAGAAGAAAAAGGGGAAACCTTCATCCAGAAGGGAATTAAAAAAAAAACAGAACAAACAAGAGAGAGTTGGAGGGAGTGAGCGAATACTGCAACAGTGGAGAGAAGGCTATCTATCGTTATGTTAAGATTTTACACAACTATGTTATGTTCTTCTATATGACTGTTACAGTATTCTTAACATTAGGGAGAGTAAAAAAGCTCAAGAAGCAGAATGGGAGGTGGAAGGCTGAGAAGAGCCCTCACCAAACCAACATAAAATGGTTCCAAGAAAACCTGCTCTGCCCCTAGAAACCATATCCAATTTATAATGCTTAGTAAAGGTATGCAGTGAAGACGAAGTAGCAGCTTCAAGGATGGAATTGGTGTCCAACTCCTTGAAGAAAGCACTAGAAGAGGCAACAACCCTAGTGGAATGAGCTCTAACATGAAAAGAATAACAAAAAGAAATGGTCTTAGATATCCAGGAGGAGAAGGTTTGCTTAGAAACAGGCAAACCCAATGTCTTGCGATGAAATGAAACAAAAAGCTGGTCCTCAGACTTACCAATTGCCTTAGTTTTATCCAAATAGTACCTGAGCTGTCTGTGCAAATCCAAGGTATGCAAGACCCGCTCATTAGCAGACTGAAGTGAAGGGAAGAAGGAAGGGAGTTGTACTGTCTAATTCAAGGACAACTCGTTTACTTCCTTGGACATAAAGGAATGATTAGTATGAAGGGACACGCTGTCCATGTGAACAACCAAAAAAGGAGGACTGGCCATAAGGGCCTGGAGCTCAGAAATCCTTCAAGCTCTATGCAGAGCTAGCAACAAAACAGTCTTCCAGGTGCAGTGTTGCGTAGAAACAGAATCCGCAGGCTGAAAAAGAGCCTGAGTCAATTTTTCCAAAACAAAATTAAGGTCCCCAGGAGGAAAAATAGGTTTCCTTGGAGGTGTAATATGCATTAATATGCAGGATGCCTTTAAGAAATTGTTTGGCTACAAAATGAGAAGCCAAAGGAGGATTCAAGGGCAGACCAGCAGAAATGTCTGCCAAATGGGCCTTCACAGAAGAATAGGCCAGGCCAGGCTGGAGCAAATCACACAAATAAGAGACAACCAAAGGGGCTCCCACTGAAAAAGGGTCCTGGTTATGAGCATGGCATCTTTTCCAGTTGGACATTTAAGATCTTCTGGTTGAGGGTTTCCCCTGCCTAGTGTAAAACTCTTGAGTATGTCCGCAGAAAAGAGGTGCCTGAAAGGGGTCAAAACCCTGTCTCCCACAATGTCAGCTAAAGAGTGGACAAGAGAGAATGGATGAGATGCCCCTTGTCCTGTGTAAGGCGGTCTAAACTGAGGTAAATTGTGGTGATTGCCCCTGACCAGATGCATTAAGATGGGGCACCAATGCTGTCTTGGCCAAAGGGGAGTCACTAGCAAGATTTCAGGAAAGTCCAGCCAAATCTTCTGCAGGACTGTAGGAGGTAGAGAAACAAATGGGAAAGCATAAAGAAACATCCTCTTCCAAGGAAAAGAAAGGGCATCCACCTACCACATCTAGCTATCATGGTACTCAGAAACAGAAGAGAGGGCGCTGCCTGTCCACAGGGGAGGCAAAAAGATCTACTTTAGGAATACCTCACCAATGGACAATGTACAGAAACATGCCTTTGTGAAGCATCCATTTTGTGAGCCTTGTTTTGGACCTGCTCAGAGAGTCTGCAAAAAGATCTACTTTAGGAATACCTCACCAATGGACAATGTACAGAAACATGCCTTTGTGAAGCATCCATTTTGTGAGCCTTGTTTTGGACCTGCTCAGAGAGTCTGCCATTAGATTGTGCTCTGAAGGATTGTATGCTGTCCAAAGAATTAATTGATAACTGAGAGCCACCTCCCATACCTGAAGAGCCATCCTGCAGAGGAAGTAAGATTTTGTACCTCCCTTCTTGTTGACATACCCACAACACCGTAGTGTTGTCTGTGCATACCTTCAAGGAACCTGGAGAGAACATGGGGAGAAATGCTTGAAGGGCTGGAATCAGAGCTCTCATCTCTTTGATGTTGATATGGTCTGACTTCTGATTGGGTGGCCAGAGACCTTGAACTTTCAGGTGACCAAATGAAGCCCCCCACCTCACGTCTGAGGCATTGGTGACCAGTTCTTGAGAAGGGACTTGAGGCTGAAAGGGTAGGCCTGGGTTGAGAGATAACTGTTGAATCCACCACATGAATTCCTTCTTTAGACAATGAAGAAGAGGTACACTGAGATCCAGAGGGTGGCAATGCTGCAGCCAAACTGACTTAAGGTACTAATGAAGCTTCCACATATGCAGTGTGGCAAGAGGAAGCATTGGATTAGAAGAGGCCATGGATCCCAGGACCTGAAGAAACTCTCTGGCTGGCATGTCAGGCAAGGCTGTCAGTGACAAAACATTTGGAGGTGGAAGAGAGGCCAGCATTGGCACTGTCTGAATCTTGCATCACAGATGCACATGATCCTGACAGAGAGTCTGAACAACTTTTGGAAGTTGACAGTGAACCCCAGATTTTAAAGAAGAGAGATGGTGAACTCCCAATCCTGTAACAAAAGACTAGGAGAAGGTGCCTGAAGCAACAGGTCATATAGATAATGAAAAATCTGAATGCCTTGGAGCCTGTAGAAAGCAATCACAGGAGCTGGGCATTTTGCAAATATCTTTTGGGCAACAGAGAGACCAAAGGGCAAAGCAGACAACTGAAAATGAAAGGAAGAAACAGAGAAATGTAAAAACTTCCTGAAAAGAGGGTAAATAGGGATATGAAGGTAAGCATCCTTCAGATCCAAAGAGATCAGAAAAGCATGGGATAGTAAAAGAGGAAACAGGGGTTTGAAGAGTAAGCATCCAAAAAGAAGGGACCTTAGAAAGATGTTGAGCAGGGAGAGATCCAAAATATATCTTCAAGTGCCCTTCTTTCAAGGAAACAGGAAATGAGGAGGTTGCTCTAGAGGAGGTTGAGGAATCCCTGAAAAAGGAGAGAAAAACTTTCATACCATGAAATAACCATGATGGATGATAGAAAGACCTCAATAGTCTGAAGTGTTGAGAAGCCATTTGGAAGACAAAGGGAAAGCCGAAGGGACAAAGGAACCTGGTCTAAGAGAAGGGGGAGCAAACTGTTAAAGAAAAGCAGGCTTATCAGATAACGGAGGTTTCTGGGCCACAGAAATCTGAGAAGCCTTAGCAGAGAGGGCCTGCCTACCACCCTTCCTGACCTTGGAGGTCTGGTGAGGTTCCTGTGAATAAAAGCAGACCTAGAAAGATAATTCCTCTAGAAATTAGGGATAGGGGAGACAAAAATATTTTTAAGGTCCTGCAAGGCTTTGCCTTTCTCTTGAACAGACTGAAATAAGTCAGCAGCAGCAGCAGTCCCAAAAAGATGTTTATTATCCAAAGGAGCATCCAACAACTTGGCCTTAATGTCCTTAGGAAAAGATATGAGACAAATCTAAGAATGACACTTCATGACAGACCCAAAAGCCACAGCCCTGGAAGAGGCATCAGCAGTTCATAGCTACACTTAATAGAGTGGAGAGCTATTTGAGAAGCAGAACTTAAAATAAATAAGGCAGAGGATTTGCCTTCAGAATCAGGGAGGTCAGAAATAACCTGATAAGCTTCACCAATCCAGGCCAGAGCATACCTGGTCATGTGGGTCTGGTAATTAACAGCCCTAAAGGCCAAAGTAGAAGGACTGTAAACTTTCTTATCAATCCTCTCCATTGCCTTATTTTCCTTATCAGAAGGCAAAAGTTTAGAAGAGGGCAAGAGCTTGAAAGGTTTGTCAGATGAGACAGACACCACGGCAGTTTTCTAAAAAGACAGCCAACACAGGAGGAACTGCAGATGGTTTAGGACTATCCACCTGAAGCAACTCATAATATCTCCTCTGAATATCAAACACTTGAGAATAATCCCACTTAACATTTTCCATCATCCTAGCAATTATTTTCTCAAAGGACAGTTCCTCAAAAGGAGACTCAGGGCTAATAGACTCCTTCTCATCAAACCCATAAGTCAAAGATGTAGGCATCTGTGAAGAATAGGACAAAGACTCCTCATCAGACACCGAATCGTCATCTGAGGAATCCAGTTTCCTAAGCCATTTACAAGGATTAGAGGTTCAAGGAGGAGCAGGCACCGAAGCACATTGAGGAGGCTTCTGGGCCATCAAGGCAGAAAACAAGCCCTGAGTAAACTATTCTCATTCCCATTGAGGATCATAAGGATGGACCAAAACATGCTTAGTCTTTTGTCTTTTCTTGGAAGGGACATCAGCCCTAACAAATACCAGAGGTTTCAACCCTTGGTGTGATTCAACAAAAGAACCTGGGACCTCCTCCCTGACCAGTATCTGCAGAATCCCTCTTGGACCCTCTGAGATAATCAGCCATGGTTCCTCCCTAATGTCCAGAGCAAACGCCCACAAAGCCTCAAAAGACATGTGAAAAGATGGAGCCATGTCAGCCAGTGACTGAGTCGCTGCAAAGGAATCAATGTCAAAGCCAAACTGCCTACAGAGCTAATATCCACTTCTAGAAGGACATCTGATGGTGGCTGGATAGCTAAAGAATCTGGCTGAGACTTCTTGGCCACCTTCTTACCTAGCGGGAGTATCTTGGGGTTAAAGGACTAACTGTTTAAGCCATTTATTTTCAAGATAAATGTCCAGGGAACACAAACAGCTTCTGAGTATGCTAGGCACAGACATCTTACACTTACAGATACTACAGAGTTCCTATCATGTCATCGAACTTTTACAAGTTCGAACCACATATGGTCGAGACCATATGCTCGAATTTATAAAAGTTCGAGCATGTGAATGGAAATCTCCATAGGTGGAGGTTTCTATTCACTTCAATGTGGTGCGATCTTGGAGTTGGTATATTTTAGTAGCGGGGGGTGTGGGGGCTCAGGGGGCCTTGCCCCCCTGCTTATAATAGTTTATTTTGTTGTCCTTTGTGGTAGTCAAAGTTATGTAACTTCAAACATAATGGTTTGACCATTAGGTGTTCGAAGTTACGAACTTCGACTATGTTATATAGACCCATACTACAAGAGGTATGGTCATGGGAAGCACCCAAAAAAGAGACACTGTTCATGATGATCCTTATGGGGAATCTGCCTCCCACACTGACATTTTCTCTTCTTGGATGACATGAACTCAAGGTAATCTAAATAAAATACAAGACCAAATAGGCAGAAGATCCCTAATGTTAAGAATACTGCAATAGTGATATATGAGGACATGTTACAGAACAATGAAAAAATAATTTGTTAGATTTTTTTTGAAACTCATAAGCAACTGCAGTATAGTGAAAAAGTGAGATGAAGATACTGTTCTTGGTCACATTGAGGCCCTTTATTCAAAACTGGTGTATTATTATGTTACATTATGTTTGTTTGATGTAGAAGTAGGCAATAAAGTATGTAATCTGCATTTTAATTGAAGCAGGCAAAAAAGGTATGTAATTTTCACCTTTAGTAGATTGAACATGTTTGTTTATTTGTATTTGATAAGTGGGTTAGTGGGCTGGTCAGTTGACTCTTTTCAGTCATGGCAAAGACACCAAAGGAGCACTTGTGAAGCAAAGTTTAAGGTATGTAAAAGAAGTAACAGCTAAGAGATTGAACAAAGACAATGAATTTAAGAAAGGTGTACATTAAACATAGGAGGAAATTAAAAAAAAACAACTATAGGCAATGTTAAAATACTAAGTTTTCTAAGGCTAATTTAATCCAGGAATGATTGCAGTAGTTTTACATATGAAGTGGTTAATTCAAACCACACGTTTTAATCACCTACTGCACTTGGGGTACTACCTTTCTTAAAAAGAATAGTGTCACTAAGGGAACAAACCTACTCCATAAGAGATATTACAGAAGAAAACTTCCTGCTAATATGACCCCCCCCCTTTCAAGACTAACATTGGAGGAAGATCCTTTTCCAACTTGGGTCCAGCCACATGGAATGATCAAAGTAAAACAATCAAGAAACCCTAACAGCTTTCATAACCAAATTAAAAATAGCATATCTTGTGTTTCTTTGTCAGAATAATTATCTGACAGAATGGATTCAGCATCTGTCCACTTCTTACAAAGTATAAACCAACACTGAGACAAAGGAGTTACTAACTTTGACATCTGAGACTTTTTTGTTTTAGCTCCAAATTATACCTCTCATCTCTTTTTTATTTTTTTTGCCTCTATGAATTTCCCCTCCTTCTCATATTATTCTTCCATCAGTTTTGATTTTATATAATCCTACACAAAATTTGTGATATTTATTTATTTCAAAAGGTGAAGTGAATCCTTGTGTGCGAAGTGGGTACCAAGCCTTAGCGTAAGGTTTAAAAATTATATATGATTCATTCTATTTCATTTTTTCATCTATTCATAATTCACACTTCATATATACATTCATTCACTCATTTATATATTATTGGTATATCCCTGTACATTAAAGATCTATATATATTAAATATGCAGATACCTATATGGCTCATTCAGATATATAAGTGAAAACATATAATTATGCCCATATACAAATTCTATTTTATTTGCTTTTTATACCCTTTATATTTATATGCATATTTTTAAATCCCCTTTTTATGATATATATTTTATATATTTTATATCATATGGTTTTTCATACACTTCTACTCTTTTAACAAACGTATATTTGATGTATACACATTTTGCTTGAATTATAGTTTAGATTATATACTCATGAATACGATATTATGAATGTGATAATGTCATGTTTTATGCTGGCAGCGTTTTTCAAAACACACTTTATAATACTATACTCTGTCTGAACTTACTTCAGAAGCATTTAGCTGACATAACATATTTGTTCTATTTTAAAAGAATATGTTTTAACAGATTTTCGTAAAATTTTTTATACATTGTGTATTAAAAAGAATGATTCATATATAATTTTTAAAATATATAAATAATGAACTCTGTTTATAAGTGACCTAGAAAGATATACTTGAATAAGCTCTGACTCCCTTAAGAATTATGCTTCTACTACTGATTTCTATTTGATTATTCAATTATGTACGTCAGTTCCAATCAAATACTAAATTGTACTATATAAGGGATGGAATTTCACCACTTTTTATAACGATCTGAAGAAGCTAGTTTTTAGTGAAAGCGCTCATCTGTTTTTATTACTTTGTTTGTTTGAAGCTTAATAAACATCAACTTGTTTGAATTATATGCATTGGAGCTCCATCGCTTATTTTGGGAATTTGGACTTTGTTTGGAGTAAACCTTACGCTAAGGCTTGGTACCCACTTCGCACACAAGGATTCACTTCACCTTTGGATTACTTGCTTTTTGTGAACCAGTGTGCTAATCTGACGGAAAGTTAACATCTACGTAAGCCATATTTATTTATTTATTTGATATATTTTTACTGAGGTAGTACACTGACCAGTATTGACCAATTTCAGGTTAAGCCCAGGAGTGTTATGAGGCCAGACAGTGCAGGCAGAGGGCCTAGAATGTTCATATTTTCCTCTATAACACCCACCCTGGAGGGCATTATGGAGCTTAGAAAAATAGGCTATCTATTATTAAAGATTCTAGTTCATTTGCTGAATAATCATTAGCCTGAAACCCAAATGCTCAAACCCATTTGTCTGAAAACCCATTTGTCTGAAAAGAATTTACATAAAAACTCATTTGCCTGAAAAGTGTAGAGGTCTACAGAAAGTATGTGATGGTGTCATTTCTTATCATAGGAGTTATTAGGGATGTGAGTCTAGCAGAATATGTGTAGATTACAATGGTTAGCATCATGTTGTACCCCCAAATGTGTAGATGTCTGTTTGCACTCTAGCTTTGATTAATTGTGTGGTGTTTTTGTCTTGTCTTCCCAGTTGTGCTACCATGGAGTTAGCATGTGTGTGTGTGTGTGTGTGTGTGTGTGTGTGTGTGTGTGTGTGTGTGTATGTGTGTATATATATATATATATATATATATATATATATATATGTATATATATATATATGTACATATATATATATATATATATATATATATATATATATATATATTTAAAAATACAGTATTTAAATTGATTTAAACTGTGTATGAAGGAGTGTTGAAGGAATTTTTATCTGAAGTTATTCTGCTCTTCAGTAACTTGAACTAAAGCTAGTGTTGGCTGAATTTTGTTATTTGCTAGTAATTACAGGTGTGGGGGTAGCCACATTCTTTGATTTCCTGTCCTTGCATATTTAAACTGGTGCATGTGAAATAATTCCTGCTTTAAAACTTCAGCTTGGCCAGCTAAAAACTTGGTTATATTCAACTGGACGTATAAGAGAATTTAAGTACCTTTTTCTGCACTTTTTTTTAAAAATACAGTATTTAAATTGATTTAAACTGTGTATGAAGGAGTGTTGAAGGAATTTTTATCTGAAGTTATTCTGCTCTTCAGTAACTTGAACTAAAGCTAGTGTTGGCTGAATTTTGTTATTTGCTAGTAATTACAGGTGTGGGGTAGCCACATTCTTTGATTTCCTGTCCTTGCATATTTAAACTGGTGCATGTGAAATAATTCCTGCTTTAAAACTTAAGCTTGGCCAGCTAAAAACTTGGTTATATTCAACTGGACATATAAGAGAATTTAAGTACCTTTTTCTGCACTTTTTTTAAAAAATACAGTATTTAAATTGATTTAAACTGTGTATGAAGGAGTGTTGAAGGAATTTTTATCTGAAGTTATTCTGCTCTTCAGTAACTTGAACTAAAGCTAGTGTTGGCTGAATTTTGTTATTTGCTAGTAATTACAGGTGTGGGGGTAGCCACATTCTTTGATTTCCTGTCCTTGCATATTTAAACTGGTGCATGTGAAATAATTCCTGCTTTAAAACTTTAGCTTGGCCAGCTAAAAACTTGGTTATATTCAACTGGACGTATAAGAGAATTTAAGTACCTTTTTCTGCACTTTTTTTTAAAAATACAGTATTTAAATTGATTTAAACTGTGTATGAAGGAGTGTTGAAGGAATTTTTATCTGAAGTTATTCTGCTCTTCAGTAACTTGAACTAAAGCTAGTGTTGGCTGAATTTTGTTATTTGCTAGTAATTACAGGTGTGGGGGTAGCCACATTCTTTGATTTCCTGTCCTTGCATATTTAAACTGGTGCATGTGAAATAATTCCTGCTTTAAAACTTCAGCTTGGCCAGCTAAAAACTTGGTTATATTCAACTGGATGTATAAGAGAATTTAAGTACCTTTTTCTGCACTTTTTTTAAAAAATACAGTATTTAAATAGATTTAAACTGTGTATGAAGGAGTGTTGAAGGAATTTTTATCTGAAGTTATTCTGCTCTTCAGTAACTTGAACTAAAGCTAGTGTTGGCTGAATTTTGTTATTTGCTAGTAATTACAGGTGTGGGGGTAGCCACATTCTTTGATTTCCTGTCCTTGCATATTTAAACTGGTGCATGTGAAATAATTCCTGCTTTAAAACTTCAGCTTGGCCAGCTAAAAACTTGGTTATATTCAACTGGACGTATAAGAGAATTTAAGTACCTTTTTCTGCACTTTTTTTAAAAATACAGTATTTAAATTGATTTAAACTGTGTATGAAGGAGTGTTGAAGGAATTTTTATCTGAAGTTATTCTGCTCTTCAGTAACTTGAACTAAAGCTAGTGTTGGCTGAATTTTGTTATTTGCTAGTAATTACAGGTGTGGGGTAGCCACATTCTTTGATTTCCTGTCCTTGCATATTTAAACTGGTGCATGTGAAATAATTCCTGCTTTAAAACTTCAGCTTGGCCAGCTAAAAACTTGGTTATATTCAACTGGACGTATAAGAGAATTTAAGTACCTTTTTCTGCACTTTTTTTTTAAAAATACAGTATTTAAATTGATTTAAACTGTGTATGAAGGAGTGTTGAAGGAATTTTTATCTGAAGTTATTCTGCTCTTCAGTAACTTGAACTAAAGCTAGTGTTGGCTGAATTTTGTTATTTGCTAGTAATTACAGGTGTGGGGGTAGCCACATTCTTTGATTTCCTGTCCTTGCATATTTAAACTGGTGCATGTGAAATAATTCCTGCTTTAAAACTTCAGCTTGGCCAGCTAAAAACTTGGTTATATTCAACTGGATGTATAAGAGAATTTAAGTACCTTTTTCTGCACTTTTTTTAAAAATACAGTATTTAAATTGATTTAAACTGTGTATGAAGGAGTGTTGAAGGAATTTTTATCTGAAGTTATTCTGCTCTTCAGTAACTTGAACTAAAGCTAGTGTTGGCTGAATTTTGTTATTTGCTAGTAATTACAGGTGTGGGGGTAGCCACATTCTTTGATTTCCTGTCCTTGCATATTTAAACTGGTGCATGTGAAATAATTCCTGCTTTAAAACTTCAGCTTGGCCAGCTAAAAACTTGGTTATATTCAACTGGACGTATAAGAGAATTTAAGTACCTTTTTCTGCACTTTTTTTTAAAAATACAGTATTTAAATTGATTTAAACTGTGTATGAAGGAGTGTTGAAGGAATTTTTATCTGAAGTTATTCTGCTCTTCAGTAACTTGAACTAAAGCTAGTGTTGGCTGAATTTTGTTATTTGCTAGTAATTACAGGTGTGGGGGTAGCCACATTCTTTGATTTCCTGTCCTTGCATATTTAAACTGGTGCATGTGAAATAATTCCTGCTTTAAAACTTCAGCTTGGCCAGCTAAAAACTTGGTTATATTCAACTGGACGTATAAGAGAATTTAAGTACCTTTTTCTGCACTTTTTTTTTAAAAATACAGTATTTAAATTGATTTAAACTGTGTATGAAGGAGTGTTGAATGAATTTTTATCTGAAGTTATTCTGCTCTTCAGTAACTTGAACTAAAGCTAGTGTTGGCTGAATTTTGTTATTTGCTAGTAATTACAGGTGTGGGGGTAGCCACATTCTTTGATTTCCTGTCCTTGCATATTTAAACTGGTGCATGTGAAATAATTCCTGCTTTAAAACTTCAGCTTGGCCAGCTAAAACTTGGTTATATTCAACTGGACGTATAAGAGAATTTAAGTACCTTTTTCTGCACTTTTTTTAAAAATACAGTATTTAAATTGATTTAAACTGTGTATGAAGGAGTGTTGAAGGAATTTTTATCTGAAGTTATCCCACCCACCCGCCCTGTTTTTGTTTTGGTCTTAATCTTAGTGGCATTGAAACTGCCCGCCCCTCAGCCTGCCTCTGGGCCCATCTCATTTGCTCACTCAACTGAGTGCAGTGAGATCATATTCTGATTTCAGGCACTCCTACTGTGTACAAAGAGAGCATCTGGGAAATAGAAAAAAAAAATTAAGCTTATTTCCTGCCTTTCTTGTTAAGTGGTACAGACTATTTGTAGGCTTCTGAGCCCCCAAGCCCTTCTGTGTTTGAGGGAAGCCTTCTAGCTTGTTTATTTCTTATAACTAGCCAGTTTTCTAGTTTCAGCACTCAAATCTGTTTCTTTGATCTCAGCACTTGTTCAGAAAAAAAAAAAAAAAAAAAAAAATTTCATCTGCTTTTACTGTACTTGTGTTTTTACCTACTTCTTTTTACTTTTGCATCATCTTAAAATACTCAATTGTATTTATTACTGCTTGGTGTAACTCATTCTAAGCCATTTGGTTTAAACACTTGGGCTTCGGACCAGTTAGTTGTTTTGCACTGAGAGGGTTTGTGGTCTGCACTGTTGTGGCAGAACAGGTAGCTTACATCCTTCTAGGTTGAGAACTGCTGATTGAGGGCTCAGTGTCTGTTATTCTAAAAGTGTATTAATTCTGGTTTAAGCACTTGGGCTTTCAAGCCAGTTATTTTACATTAAGAGGGTTCGTGGTCTGCACTCTTGTGGGAGGAGAGGCTGGACTCTGCCCTTCTGAGCTGGGAATTTCTGGTTAAAGGCTTATAGTGCATGCATATCTGAACTGTTCCTTACTGAAGTTGGTGCGCCTTGTTTGCTGTGGCATAGACTGGATTCGGGCCTGCTGGATCTAGCTTTGTTTGTGTAACTTGAGCACTAATCCAGACATTCTCTAAAGTATTCAATGGTATTTATTACTGCTTGGTTGTAACTTGATTAAAGTGTAGCTATCATTCAAGTCTTTTGGATTAAGCACTTGGGCTTCAGAACAGTTGTTTTACATTAGGAAGGTTTGTGGCAAGCACTGTGGTGGCAGGACAGGTAGCTTTCATCCTTCTAAGTTGGGAACTGCTGATTGAGAGCCCAGTGTCCAAGTGTATTAGTTCTGGTTTAGGCACTTGGGCTTCAGGCCAGTTATTTTACATTAAGAAGGTTCGTGGTCTGCACTCTTGTGGGAGAAGAGGCTGGACTCTGCCCTTCTGAGCTGGGAATTTTCTGGTTAAAGGTTTATAGTGCCTGAATATTTGAACTGTATCTTACTGAAATTGGTTCACCTTGTTTGCTCTAGCATAGACTAGATCCAGGCCTACTGAATCTAGCTTTGTTTATATGCTTGTTGTTTGCTTGTTATTTCCCTGGAAGCTAATTCCACCTAATACGCAACTTCTCAGCGCTTCTGTGGATCACTAGTGATATCTGCATTGCTTACTGTACTTATTTCCTTGTTTCACTTGAAAGAAAGTTACTGTTTGTCGTTTTTGCATTTAGTTACTTGTAACACATTGCACTCAAGTTACCTGGCACTTGCTCACTAAAGCAATTATATAAGTCAGCACTAAAAATTAAAAGCACTACACCCTCACTCCCCACTGGCCCTTGTTTTCAATTAAGGATTTCCCAATATTATTCTAGCATGTCCAAAGGTCAGTTGTCAATCTCCTCTCCGGTCCAGCTGGTGAATCTGGGAATCTTGGGGCAATGTTATAACTGCCTCATGTACACAGACAACCCTCTCCTCCTCCCACATAACACAAATACTTGCGAGATGCAGCTATTTAGCCAAACTGGACGCTGAGCTCTCTCAACTCAGGACTGGCAAGACCAGACAGGAGGAGAAGGCAACTACACACACCACAAAACCAGCCTCACATAATGCTACCACTCCACTGAATCAAACACATAAACACACAAAGACATACTCGGAGGCTCTGAGTAAAAATTTACCTAAACAGCAGAGGCCTCCAAAGCAGACACCCAAACAACTGCTACCTCAAGACACCCCACAAGCAACACATAAACCACAAAAGCAGTGTGCAAAGCAGTCACAGCCCTTAAGGCCAAATACAACACCAAACATACTTGTCATAGGTGACTCCATAGTCAGACACACTGACGTCCCACTCACCAGGCTGAACAAGGAGAGGGTCACAGTAAGCTGCCTATCGGGCGCTAGAATCCGCCACATAACACAAGCACTCGGGTCACTCCATGGCAAGTACAAATATGACACAGTCATTGTCCATGCTGGTGTGAACGACCTGAGACGCACCTCCCTGGACTACATGAAAAGAGACATAGAGGAGCTCTCTGATTATGTAGCCCAGGCAGGTATGACCCTAACCCTGAGCAGTATCCTTCCTTCACCAAGAATGATGCCACAATATAGAGACAAGATGATCAGCTTTAACAATTGGCTTAATGTCTGGTGTCATTCAAAGGGGATCCAGTGTCTGTCTGCCTGGGATGACATGCTTGACAAGCCACGCTGCTCGCAAGGGACGGCTTGCACCTGTCACCCTGGGATTCGGATATTGGCTAAGGCTCTTGCCACCCCCATAGTGCCTTTAGGCAAGGCTCAAATTCTAAACCTACCACCCTAGAAAACAAAAATGGGAAGAAACTGAGGGTAATGCTGCTCAATGCCAGAAGTCTAAATCTCAAAATGCACGCACTCGAGGCCCTACTCAGTATGGAGAACATCGATGTCTGTGCTGTAACTGAAACCTGGTTCAAGGCTCCTGAGAGCACCCCGGCACTATTAGGTTTTACCTCATATCATGCGTTCCGGCCCCAAAACCTGGACCACACCACAAAAGGAGGGGATGTATCCATATTCATAAAGGATACTCACACCTCCAGGTTGGTGGCAATGCACGAAGCTTCGGAAACCATCCAGGTGCAACTAACCATAGGCAAAACTGCTTTACAAATTGTAGCATGCTACAGGCCACCCTCTCAAACTCAGGAACCCCACACAGCCTTCCTGAAGACACTGGAGGGTATAAATGTATCTCCAAACACCATCATATTGGGTGACTTCAACTACCCGAATATAGACTGGGAACATTACTCAAGCCCTAACTTTCTAGCCCAACGGTTCCTGGAGTTCATAAATTCAAATGCCATGGAACAGCTAGTCACTGTTCCCACGAGAGGAGAAAATACACTAGATCTCATTGTCACAAACATGGGGACAAAATGCTCCACACCGGAAGTATATCCCTCATTGGTGAGATCTGATCATAAACTAATCTCACTGGAAATCCACATCCCGCCCCCACCCCAAGCAAAAAAGACCATAGTGAAGAACTTCTCTAAAGCAAACTTCACACTACTCAAGACTGGTGTGGTATGCTTCAAGGCCCCTGAGCCAGAGGAAACCACAACCCAAGCTGCGGAAGCCCTTACAAATGCCTTCTATAAACACCTCCAGGACTGCATGGATCAGGCAATCCCAAATAAAACCAAGACTCTTTCCACAAAGGGCAAACGTCCAGTCTGGTGGACCCCAGCCATTAACAAACTTTACAATAAGAGGAGAAAGCTATTACATGATAGAACAAAATCCATAAAAGGGAAGTCACCCCTGATCATTATTAGTAAAAAAATACGAGCACTCATAAAATCATCCCAGGCCAATTTTGAGAGAAAAATTGCCATGGATTCAAAGGACAATCATAAGGCCTTTTTCAGCTATGTTAGGAACCTGGGTGGAAACTCCCAGATATGCTCAGAATTAGTCCAAAATGATACAAAAATCACTGAACCCACAGACATTGCCAACATACTGGCAGACAGGTTCAGTGCAAACTTCACCCCTCTCCCCTAAAGGAGAGATAACTATCCCAGCCGAGTGTAGCCTCCCGGACATCTCAAATGCGCAGGTGAAAGCTGCTCTCTAAAGCTAAAAACACAGCATCAATGGGACCGGATGGTGTCCCCGGCTGTGTGCTACACGAGCTAAATGAGGAATTAAACCCGCACATAAGGCAGCTGTTTAATCTCAGCCTTACCACAGGATACGTGCCCAAGGAGTGGCGTGACGGCAACTGTGGTCCCACTCCACAAAGGCGGTGCCTCTACGGACCCTGGTAATTACCCCCATAAGCCTAACAAGTCTAGTCTGCAAAGCTATGGAGAGGATCATAATGGAGCTCATAAACAAAGATATAGGGGACTTGCAGACATTGGACCCGACCCAGTTTGGCTTTGTCAAGGGAAGATCATGCCTTTTGAACTTGGTTGACTTCTTCAAACAGTCACCAAGGCCATTGATGAGGGAAAGGCAGTCCATACAGCCTACCTTGACCTTGCAAAGGCTTTCGACACAATACCCCACTCGGGTATTGTAGAAAAACTTACCAGCTTAAATGTAAACCCATATGTCACAAGATGGGTTGCAAACTGGCTTAAGGACAGAACCCACAGGGTTAGAGTTGCTGGCGCTGTGTCAGACTCCAAGCCGGTCACAAGTGGTGTCCCACAGGGCTCGGTCCTTGGCCCCCTATTGTTTGGCATCTACTTCTCAGAAGTACAGGCCAACATGGGAGGACTTTGGCTGACAAAGTTTGCAGATGACTTCAAACTGGGCGCCATAGTGGAAAGTGCATCGGACACGGATATCCTTCAGAAGGGACTCACGGAAACAGATAGCTGGTGCCAGAGCCATGGCCTGAAGTTAAACGCCAAAAAATGTATAGTCATACCCTTCGGGAAAAACAAGGTAACCCCAAGCTACCATATAGGTGGCAATCCACTAAGCACAGAAGAGGTTATCAGGGACCTGGGGACCCAGGTTGACAGTGGCCTTTCTTTTGACACTCACATTGCTAAAGTGGTTAGAAAGACCTTCTACATTGCCCACCTGATCATGAAGGGATTCACATCCAGATCTAGTGAGGTCATTGTTCCCCTGTACTCTTCACTTATCAGACCAATGATCGAGTACAATGCCCCATTCGGGATGTATCTCACCCGACATCTGCAGCAATTGGAGAGACCCCAAAGGTTCCTCACCAAAAGGATAAAGGGACTCAAAATCTGTCATATGCTGCCAGGTTGAAGAAACTCCAGCTCTATTCAGTCGCATACCGTCTGCTCAGAGGTGACATGTGCCTGACATACAAGGCCATGTCCAACCCGGAATTAATGGACATGCTCCACCTCAAAAAATCCAAATCCACCAAAACCACTAGAGCAAGCGACTTAAACCTTAGCACGGATATAAATAGGACGTGCTGGAGGGATAGATTTATCACTCAGAGACTCCCTATGCTGTGGAATAAAATCCCGGTCCATGTGAGGCAGAGCACCTCGCTGACTCTGTTCAAGAGAAATCTAGACCTGTGGATGGGAGATCGTAGGTTTACCCCAGGAATCATCTCTGTGTCACTGCTGGACAGAGGCACAACAAACTAATGGGCACAGTATTTTTTCATATAAGGGGTGGCGTAAGCCACAATAATTTGGGCTAGGCTTATAAATGCCTTAGGGCAGATAGCCTAGTATAAACCTATGAACCTATGAACCTATGAACTCCAGTGCTAGAATTAACACCTGTCACCACAGGATTAAATGATCTATGCCATGGCAAGCAACATCTCTCTCACCTCCCAAGTTGGTGGCATTGAGAATAGAACCCTACCTCTCAAGGTACACAGACAGCAGACCACAGGACTTAACACATGTGCCACTTATCAAATCTAAAAGATTTGCCAATACTTCCAGTATACCCCATGAATTAAAGTATCCATAATAGGGGTTGGAACCACATACCAACACTGGTTTTCCTCCATAGCCACTACATTTACACATTGTGCCACAGAGAGATATTGTGTGTGTGTGTGTGTGTGTGTGTATGTGTGTGTGTGTGTGTGTGTGTGTGTGTGTGTGTGTGTGTGTGTGTATATATATATATATATATATATATATATATATATATATATATGTATGTATGGTTTCACTTCATAATCTCAAAATGCTGAAATCTCGAATTTCAGCATTTCGAGACCATAAAGCCGAAACCGTACAAAACTGAAACTTAACAAACCTAAAACCATAAAACCGAACACACAGCATACACCACACCACACACAAACCACAACACCCAAACCATAAAACAAATAAGCACAAAACACCAAACACGTAAATACCTACACTACACAAATGCAAGGGGACAAGCCCCTATGCACCCACCACACCCCCCTACTTATATATACTAACTCCGAGATCACACAAACAGTAACAGACAGAACACTCACACCCAGACATTCCACAGTCCTTCCCACACACACACACACACACACACACACACACACACACACACACACACACACACACACACACACACACACACACACACACACACACACACACACACACACACACACACACACACACCACACATACACAAACACATCCCACAGTTACACACTCATACGTTAATCTACCTACCCTAACCCACACATACAGCTTAAAAACAATCCAACACGCACTCAGACTCCCACCTAAAACCCTTAAAAAACAGTCACTTACCTTACACTCCACGTAAATCCATACACCACATCAAACTACATCCAATGTAAACACCACACGTCACGTAATGTAAAGCCATAACCCCGAATTCAAGATATTCATATTCACGATTATGCACTTTCCACATTTTGAAATTCAGCTTTATAGTCTCAAAATGCAGAAATTGTAATAAATGTATATTGTATATATAGGTTAACGGTTAGTGTGGGACAAATCCCCCACATGGTGAGTGTATGGGGCTCGCCCCTCTGCAAAACAATTTTTATATTATATTTATCATGGTGATGCTTTTCAGTTAAATGAGTTTTCAGGCAAATGAGTTTGAGCATTTGGGTTTCAGACAAATGAGTATTCAGGTATATGAACTAGAATCCTGTTAAATTGTTTGTGTTAGTTTTATCATTAATATATACATTTTTAAAATATTTTTCATGTAAAACATTCCTTCCACCTGTTTCACACTTGCTTTACATATTTTATATGTAAAATATGCATGTATACTTTAAGTATTTAGTATGTATTGACATATATATACACACACACAAACACACACACACACACACACACACACACACACACACACACGCGTGCGCGCGCACGCGCACACACACACACAGTTTTGATATGTAGAGAGACACACATGTACACCCACAGATGTCTTACTGTGATCAAATGAATGAAAAAAAAAAATATACAATGCAAGGTAATGCAGCTTCCATGACTCTTATATGTCCTTGATTTTGCCGCATGCTTTTTTTTCCCCCTTAATATAATGTTTGATTTTCTGGTAAATCAATGAGGATTACATCCAGTCAATAATGCTTGATGTTAGGGTTTCATACTATTTATTGTGTAGAAGTATGCAAAGGAATTGAGGTGTGCACTCTATTTTTCCTCTCACTTATACTGTCTGCTTTCTGTCTCTATCTTTCTCTCACACATGCATACTTCTTACTTTTTCTTTTCACTGTATGATTACTAAACTACAAAGCAGCTTTTAGCAAGTGAGAAAAAATGGCAACTGTTTTTTTTTTTTTTTTGTCCATAGTTCATAGCAGTTTAATATGCTGATGTGAAGAGGCAGACTTGTTTATTTACCTTGAGATATCTAAGTAAGCAACCTGTTACAGAATGTTTGTTCTCCTTTTTTAATTTCTCCAAGTCTTTTAGGCTTCTAATACCATGATGGGAATGGACCCCATTCCTAAATCAAAGTAAGATTAAAGTTCATGAAATATATTGTTTCAGTCTTTGATGTTAGCCAGAAGTGCCCCTCGTAGCACCTGCAATATGCCCAGTAATGACCGTTCTGCAATTCATACAGAGTTACATGTATCAGTAACATATCCAAGTAAGATTGTAAATTCTTTTTTATAAGATCTGTTGCTTTTGCTACTATTGGAACTGTCTGGGTATCTTTCTTCCACATTGCTGTTGTTTCTGCCTGCAAATCCTGATATTTTATGACTTTGTGTCTCTCTGTACATAAGACACTGTAGTCAGTGGGTGTAGCAATTTCGGTGATCAGTGCTACTTTTGTCTTCTTTTCATGGACTACTATATCTGGTTTTCTATCATTCTGTTTTCTGAACTGTTGGTAATGGGTGATCCCGTGTGATATAAACTTTATTATTTCTGTAATACTTTGCGGCTCATGTTTCCAGTGTTTATCAGCTACTTCAATATTATAATGTTTGCACAAGAATAGAATGACCAGAGCAATATGGTGGTGATGATGATGGTGTCTGGTTAGCCCATTCTGGTTTTTATTTCTACTTTGTACTTTTATATACTTCTAGCTATTTTGCCCACTTTTTCCAGGAGCATTTTTATCATGCTGGTGATATGAGCTGTGTTAAATTGTAAGTTATTACTTCCTAGGCCTCTTTCTTCTGCAATTTGTTCTGCTAAAAAAAAATAATGCCACAGCTGTGTAGAGTCATTCATCTTTTGTCCTGCTCATTTTATTCTTAAAATGTGTTAGAGAAAGGAAAATCAAGCAGCAGATTTCAAGGAAAGTCTATCTGTATCAGATTCTTTCAATTAAAGAAAGCCGCTCAGGCATTGATTATAATGAACATTTCCTGTAGGTGTCACAGAGCTCACCACTTAAGCAAACCTTTCCTTCAGTGACTAAACTCTATTCCACCCTCAACTATGACTATTTTTGTGATGTGCAGACCTGAAAGGTCAAGGAGATATGCTGGTTAGATAAAGGAAGACATAGGAAATTGCTACTGGCTGTGTCACAGAACTAGTAAAGACTACTTGCTTCGGAGCAGCTCTTGTAAAAAGATAGTGATCCTGCCTTCGAACATCTATCAGCATTTTACTGTAAATGATGTGAACATTTGATCCACTTAAGAAGATTACTTCATACAGAGTGAGAGAGAGAGAGAGAGAGAGAGAGAGTGAGCGAGTGGAGGTCTGAAAGTAGTTTGAATACTGCTCTGAATTCTTAGCTGTATAAAGTACCTGAAAGAATGATATATATGAATTCAAGCTGAAAGTTGTTGTTTGTCTTTCAGCTTTTCCTGGGTAGGGGTCACCACAGCGGAACTCTGGTCCGCTAATGATTGGCAGTAGATTTTTACGGTGCTGAGTTGCCAGCTCAATGCCCAACCATCAACAAAGGCACGCCCATTCACGCATGTCTTTCGGAACGCCACTCGACCGTGGGGAGGGCATGCAGACTCCACACAGAAGGCACTCCCCGCACTCCAGCCGAGAATCGAATGGGAGAACCTCTTGCTGTGAGGCAACAACGCTACCGCTGCACCACCATGGATCTTCAAGCTGAAAGTAAGTAAGATTATTATTCAGAAGGCTAAACTGCTAAGGAAGCAAGCTTTATCTTAAAGAACTGTTGTTACATCCTTGAAAACATTTCGTCAGATTTTGGATAAACATATATAATTAACAAAAAAGTCAAAACAAAACAAGAGCCAAGGAAGATACATTCTAAAATGCCATGAAAAGAAAGTATATAAATTATTTTAAGAATTTTTTTTCTGACCTGTTAGCCAAGTAAATAAGCTACAGCGGATATAAAAAGTGTACACACCCCTGTTAAAATGCCAGGTTTTTGTGATATAAAAAATTGAGACCACAATAAATAATTTCAAAACTTTTCCCACCTTTAATGTGACCTATAACCTGTACAATTCAATTGAAAAACAAACAAATCTGTTAGGGGAAAAAATATAAAAAATAAAAAACATACAATAAGCTGTTTGCATAAGTGTGCACACCCATAAACTAATACTTTGTTGAAGCACCTTTTGATTTAATTACAGCATTCAGACTTTTTGGGTAGGAGTCTATCAGCATGGCAGATCTTGACTTGGCAATATTTGTTACATCAGAAGAGTTCCCCTTGCATGAAAGGCAATCGCACGGCTTTGGTAGTGTAGAATCCAAAATCCAAAAAGTAAACCAGCAAACTGTGAGACTAAAACCATAAATTTATTCAGTAATGCAATGCACAAGCAAACAAACCGGTTTTGGCTGGTACACAACACAGCCTTCCTCAGTGTAAATCAAATCCATTTCAGACAGTCTTTTATACATGCACTTAATTGAATCAAGTATGTGATTGGGTAATCAAATTGTTCATTTAATCCAGGTGGAAATAAACCAC
The DNA here is from genome assembly GCF_019279795.1 of Protopterus annectens. Classification (NCBI taxonomy): domain Eukaryota; kingdom Metazoa; phylum Chordata; order Ceratodontiformes; family Protopteridae; genus Protopterus; species Protopterus annectens. The sequence continues at coordinate 569,674,685 of NC_056730.1, forward strand.
ACAGTTTGACAATCCATTTTTTTTCCTTTGTGTCAAGAATGGAATGCCACCCCGCTTTGTTGGATTTATTCCCTTTCATGATATCTATAACCATGAAACTAAACTTGGCAGATGAATGTTTTATGGAATGTTTATATAGAGCACTGCTTGTTTTTTTTATTCCTCATGTCACTGGTATGTTCAGAAATTCTCAGTCTTAATGGCCGTGAAGTTTTTCCTATGTAAAAGGAGCCACAGCTGCATGTAGCTAAATATATCAGCCATTCGCTACTGCAACTGGCAAAAAAATTAATATCATAAACTGTGCCACAGTTCTTACTTGTAAATTGTTTGGACTTAAAAACCTTATTGCAGTGAGTGCAATGTCCACATGGGTGGCATCCTGTGAGCACCTCACCCGTTATGGTAGTTTGTACTTCCTGAATTGGTGTCCTGGAGTGTGAATGTTTGTAATGGTTCAAATGCGAGGCTAGGTTTCTACCCTTACGAAATCAAAAATAACATCTGTCTGGTAGAATATTAGTTAGATTGTGGTCACGCTGTAGAATATTCCAGTGTCTATGTACACTGTTGATTAACAAATCAGAATTCATACCATAGGTGGTCACTAGCCTAATAGGTGCCAAACTTTGCTGCTCCTGTTGTTTGTAGCTCAAAAGGTCTTCCCTCTTAAGTGTATTAGCCCAATTGCTTGCCTGTAGAACATGTCCCATCTGATATCCCCTGTCCCTGAATCTGAGTCAGATCCTGTCTGTACTCCTGAAAGGTAGAATCCTTAGAGCAAATATGTCTCATTCTAATGTATTGTGATTTGGGGATGTTTTTGGCTATATGGGGCAGAGAAAGCTGGATGCATGGAGGAGGTTGTTATATTGGGAATCCTTCCAGAAAACTTCAGTACACAGAGTGTGATCTGGTTTTCTAGAGATGGAAACATCAAGAAAAGTAATGATGTCCACGTCAAAGTTAACCGTGAAGTGTAGACCCCATTTATTTTCATTTAAATAGTCATTGAATTCGGACAAATATTCCACATCCGACCTCCATACCATCCAGCAATCATCCAAATATCGCCTCCATATGTCTATCTCTGTCAGGTACAGATTATGGCCTGCATCGTAGATTAGTTGTTCTTCAATAAAGACCATAAAAAGGTCAGCATAAATGGGGGCAAAGGATGCCCCCATGGCTGTCCCCTTGATTTGCCAATAGCATGTGTCCTGATAGAAAAAGACATTATTGGTTAGGACATGCTCTGTCAGGCCTAACAAAAAGGTATTGAATCCTGGCTGATATAATTCACATTTATACAACCAGTATTCAATGGCTTTTAACCCAGCAGCATGAGGGATGTTTGTGTAAAGGGCACTAACATCTAGAGTGCACATCAACCGTTCCGGTTCAAGTTGGGTGTCTGAAATTCTGTGGTGTCTTGTATGTGTGATCGGACCCACCGCAATAAAGGTTTAAGTTGTTTGGTAAGAGATAATGACAATGGTTTAGTGATAGAGCCTCTCCCAGACACAACTGGTCTCCCATGTGGTTTAACAGGGTCCCTGTGTATTTTAGGCAAAAAATAAATGTATTAACTCATAGGATCTTTAATAGTGAGATGTTGCATAACCTTGTCACAAATGATACCTTCTTCCTTGGCTAATGAAAATAATTCGTCTATCTGTTTTTTGAACCTAAAGGTGGGGTCCAGGGGCATTTCCAAGTAGTACCGCCTGTCTTGAAGTTGTCTTTTGGCTTCTGAATCATATTGAAGCCAATTCATTACCACTACGACCCCACCTTTATCAGCAGAAAGAATGACAATGTCTTTGTTATTCTGTAGTTCGATTAATGCTTCCCTTTCAATCTTTGAGAGATTATTTTGTTTATAAATAAATTCACTCCTGTGATAGTGTAGATCTTTGAGAACACTACTTTGAAATTGATGCACTGTAGGATTCATAGGAGGCATATACCTTGAAAATAAATTCATTTTCCACACCAAAGTCAGTAGAGTCCTCAAAATGCAATCTAAGATTTGTACGTCTACAAAATGACATTACATCTTGTGCTAGAAGTTCCTCAGTAACTAGGAAGCCAGGAATAAAACTCAAACCTTTATTGAGAAGTTCAATTTGTGTACTAGACAAACTTACATCAGAAATGTTCAAAACATTGATATTATTTTGTTTTATTTCCGAGTTATTAGTTTCAAAAGCCCATCTATGTTGTTTATTTCTTGTATGTTTTATGCCTGCTCTTTTGTATTTGGGCCTAAAGGGGCCGAACTGTATACCCTCTTGGGGTAGGTGAGTCTGGTGTGTGTTGCATGTCTGTATCTGTGTATGAAGACAGATCATCAGTAGATGACCCTGTATCAATAGGTCGCTTTTTCAAAATCGACCTTGCTCATTTACGTTTGGCAGTTCTAGTTTGTGCTTGTTGAAATCTAACCTGTTTACTAATACTGAAAGGGTTACCAAGCTGATAGTCTGTTTGGTCCCTCCAAATTGTTTTAATCTTCCTGGTTTTCAATTGTTCTTCAAGACCAGATAAGTCTTTGGCCAATGTGTTCAAATTACTAGTAAAGAAGGACTGTCGTTCATATGTCTGCACATCAGAACATAACTTAGTGACTTCCCCAATCTGCCGATCAATGATTCTATCATGGAATTTAGCCAGGGCTTCAACGAAACCCATAGTAACTTGTTGTTGGATGTCCGTCCATTGTTTATTTAGCTCATCATCAGCCTCATTGACTAATGGTTGTGTTCTAATACGTAGTCCCCTGGGTGTGATCCCCTTGGCCATATATGCTTTAAAGAGTTTAGAATGCCAGACATGAGACCTGAGAGAGCTCATGCTCTTTTGTAGTTTATCAAAACATAAACCACAACTAGACTCCGGGCCTAGGGCTATGCCACTTGGATCATTATTGTTTGTAGTGCCCAATCCAAAAACTCCCAAGTCCTACCTGTCAGCTGACAAACCCATTAATATTTTTGTTAATTCCATTATGGTGCAATATATTCCTTGAAAAAACTTTTTATTAATTCTAGGTATTAATATAAATAGACCAGCAAACCTATAGAAATTAGTTTCTTGTTCCTTGGAAACTTGTTGTGAAACCACTTGGTAAATTGTCCAAAATATATATATATATAAATTTTTGATAGCAATATTAGCCCTTGCTAGATGTAATAGCAATGCTAAGCCATATATTAGTCCAATTTATATTTGGTACTTGTATTAATAACAGAATAGAATGAACAATAATAGCCCCTGTACCTGCCTTGAATACAGTCTTCAATTTTGGTCTTGTGACCCACTTTGTTATCTTCAAGACAGTGCTACACCCATTCAAAAACAGACTGACATACACATGGCCAGCCTTTAGTCCATAAGATAATAGGGTGTTGGTCTAAATATTAATCAACCCAATATTTCAAACACAAAATCTCAATAACAGATCAAAAAGTCTGATAATAGATAAAATCATTTTTGAATAACAAAATTTAAATGGTTTGTCAGTTGAAAACCCCAAATGGAAGTCTGAGATGGGGCATTCCATAAGCAATTCAAAGTACCCTTGATCCAATAACCTAGGATCAGATGTTAAAAATAAAGTAAAGATTTGAGCCTGAAAGGTCTGGGGGACATCCAATAAAACTGTATAAATCAATGTTATGATATCAATATCCACCGTAGTAGATAACGGAAGTCTGGCCTGTTGATCTGTTAACTTTTATTTAAATATTTGTATGGCAGCCTCCCACACATGGGGATAATGCTTGCCCCTAGTTTTTAGATATATCTATAATCTGACGAGGGGCTGAGTGGAATAGAATAATATATATCAATGCTATTTTTTCCTATCTATATTGTGCTGTAAAACAAAGTTATGTAGTTTATTGCTTCCACTAAATGCATTGTAAAGACTAGATAGACAGGTGTATATTTAAAGCAAACACAAATACAGCCTATTCGAAACAGATACATATTTTCTTAAAAAACTGAACCATATTGTATTCACAGTTGTATTTGGTTGGAACACTTCAATGCTTCAAAATAGTAATCAAATTGTTATTCTATCTGATATAAATCAAAGCAATCCACTTGACCCATTGATCAAAAATGTGACTGCCCCTAGAACAATACAGATGTGTGGAAAATAGTATGTTGTAACACAAAAACACTTAATCACAACATAAGTAATATGAGCAGATACAATTTGGAATGAAAACCCCTCGAAAATTACCATATAAGTTGTGGACAACAATTTAACTGTTGTTACAATATCCAAAATTTGAAGCAGACTGTGATTTAACATGCAAGTCCCAAATTAGTCTCTCAAACACTCGTATCCCACAGCATGAATGTTCCTGATAAAATGAGAACCGGAATACAGTTAAAGGTCCAAAGTCCCGTTTGTCCCAATGTAGTGAATGTAAAATGATAATTGGCCACTAGTATATGCGACCGGTTGACTTCCAAAGAAGCCCTTATTACCCCAAATTGACTCCGTTCTTTACCAAACTGTTGGTCGCGATGATAAAATGGCGGTTGTGAAGCCAAAAAGTTAGTCAAAAATTAGTTTGCACAAAACATATCCCCAAAGTGACTCAGGAGCTCATAAATAGTATAAACAATGACCAAATGTTGTCGTTTTGTCCCAAACATGAACAGGCCAATAAATTAGCTTGAAAATATCATCCGAAAATGGAAAACAACAGTTAAAAAGATGACTGCTAGGCTGAAAATGCCACCCCTCCACAGCCCCTGTACAGCAAACAAAAGTTTGTAGAAGAAATGTGGCTAAATGCCTGAAAAAAGCTGTTCATGTTTGCGACAAAATGGCAACATTTGGTCATTGTTCATACTATTTATGAGTCCCTGGGTCAATTTGGGGATATGTTTAGAACAAATAATTTTTGACTAACTTTTTGGCTTCTTGGCCGCCATTTTATCATCGTGACCAACAGTTTGGTGAAGAATGGAGTCAATTTAGGGTAATAAGGTTCATAGGTTCATAGTTAGGTACTAGGCTATCTGCCCGAAGGCATTTATAAGCCTAGACAGAATGTGTTGGGTTTCGTCGCTCCCTTAGATTAGTTCCCTGTGCCTCTGTCCAGCAGACCTACTGAAGTGATCCCCGGGGTAAACTTTCTGTTTCAAATCCACTCGTCAAGGTTTCTTTTGAAGAGTGTTAGCAAAGAGCTCTGTCTACTGTAGATTGGAATCTTGTTCCAAAGCATGGGAAGTTTCTGGGACAGGAATCTATCCCTCCAGCACTTCCTATTTATTGTTGTGGTGAGGTTTAGATCCCTCGAGTGTGTGGCTCGAGGGGATAAGGTTTTCTTTAGATGGAGCATGTCCATCAGTTCCGGGTTGGACATGGCCTTGTATGTCAGGCAGAGATCACCTCTGAGTAGGCGGTATGCAACCGAGTGCAGCTGGAGTTTCTTCAGTCGAACTGCATAGGGCATCTGTTTGAGGCCAGTGATCCTCTTGTTGAGGTACTTCTGTGGTCTTTCCAGCTGTTGCAAGTGTCTTGTAAGGTACATCCCAAATGGGGCGTTCTACTGTATGATGGATCTGATGAGGAACGAGTAGAGGGGCACAATGACCTCTTTTGATCTGCATGAGAACCCTTTTGTGATTAGGTGGGCCACATAGAAGGATTTTCTAACCACTTTGGCAATGTGATTATCAAAGGTGAGATTACTTTCTACTTGGGTCCCCAGATCCCTTTTTACGTCTTCCGTATTTAGGGGACTACCACCTATGTGGTAGTTTGTGGGTACTTTGTTTTTTCCAAAGGGGATGACTATGCATTTTTTGGCATTTAGCTTGAGGCCATGATTTTGACACCAAGTATCCGTCTCAGTGAGACCCTTTTGGAGGATGTCTGTGTCAGACAGAGAGTCAATTATAACCCCTAGTTTGCAGTCATCTGTGAACTTGGTCAGCCATAGTCCTCCTGTGCTTGCCTGTACCTCTGAGAAGTATATGCCAAACAGGAGGAGTCCAAGGACTGAGCCCTGGGGAATGCCACTTGTAACCGGTTTAGAGTTGGACCTAGCTCCTGCAACTCTCACCATGTGGGTTCTGTCCATGAGCCAGTTGGCAACCCATCTTGTGACATAGGGATTTATGTTCAGGCTGGTGAGCTTGTCTATAATACCAGAATGGGGAATGGTGTCGAAGGCCTTAGCGAGGTCTAGGTAGGCTGTGTGTACCACCTTTCCCTCGTCTTTAGCCTTGGTAACTGTCTCAAAGAAGTTCACCAGGTTTATGAGGCATGATCTGCCCTTAACAAAGCCGAACTGGGTAGGGTCCAGTGTTTGGAGGTTCCCAATGCCTCTGTTAATGAGTTCCATGATGATGCACTCCATAGCCTTGCAGACCAAGCTAGTCAGGCTTATAGGGTGATAGTTCCCAGGGTCTGTTGTGGCTCCACCTTTGTGGAGCAGAATAACTATTGCTGTGCTCCACTCTATGGGTACATAGCCTGTGGAGAGGCTGAGTTTGAACAGTGTGTTTAGGTGAGGGGTTAGTTCATTTTTGAGCTTTGTAGGATGCAGCCTGGGACACCGTCCGGTCCAATTGATGCTGTGTTTTTGGCTTTGGAGAGGGCTGTTTTAACCTGAGTGTCTGTGATTTCAGGGGCTCTACATTCTTCTGGTATGGTTATGGGCCCTTTTGGGGGTGGGGGGGGTGAAGTTTGCGCTGAACCTGTCTGCCAGGATGTTGGCGATGTTGGTTGGTTCAGTGTATTTTGTGCCATTCTGCACTAACTCTGAGCAGATGTGAGCATTGCCACTTAGATTCTTGACATAGCTAAAGAATGCCTTGTGGTTATATTTGGAGTCCTAGGCAATTTTTCTTTCAAAGCTCGCCTTGGATGATTTTATGAGGGATCGTAGTTTCTTGCTGATACTGATCAAGGATGTCTTCCCTTCTTGGGATTTTACTCTTTTCTGTATTAGTTTCCTCCTTGTATTGTATAGCTTGTTTATGGCAGGAGTCCACCAGACTGATTTCCTTTTCTTGGAGGAGTGAGTCTTGGTTTTGCTTGGGATGGCACAATCCATGCATTCTTGTAGGTGTCCGTAGAATGCATTAGTATAGGATTTTGCAGCTTGGACAGCGCTATCCTTCAGCATGGGGGCTTTGAAACTTTACACCTCGGTCTTAAGTAACGTGAAGTTTGCTTTTGAAAAGTTTTTCATGGTGGTTTCCTTGTCCAGGGGTGGGGGTGGAATGTGGATATCCAAAATATTTTGTTTATGGTCAGATCTAACCAGCGAGGGGTTGACCTCCGGTGTGGAACACCAGTCACCCATGTTGGTGATGACCAGGTGCAATATGTTGTCACCTCTGGTGGGAGTGTTGACCAGTTGAACCAGGGTGTTTGAGTTTATAAATTCTAGGAAATGTTGGGCAAGGGAGTTAGTACTCGAGTAGTTCTCCCAGTTAATGTTTGGGTAATTGAAATCACCCAATATTAGGGTGTTTGGTAGGATCTTTATGTTTCCCAGTGTTTCCAGAAACAAGGAATGGGGGTCCTGGGGCATGGTGGGTGATCTGTAGCAAGCTACAATTTGAATTGCAGTTTTGACCATTGTTAGTTGCACGCTGATAATCTCTGAAGCATCGTGCTGTGCCACTAACTTGGAGGTGTGGGTATCCTTGATGAATATGGATATGGTTTGGGTTCTGTGGCCGAAATGTATGGTATGAGTTGTAGCCTGGTAGTGCTGGGGTGCTCTGTGGAGCCTTAAACCAGGTTTCTGTTAGTGCACATATATTGATTTTCTCCATACTGAGGAGTGCCTCGAGTGTGTGCATTTTGAGGTTTAGACTTCTGGCATTGAGTAGCATTACTCTCAGTTTTTTGTTACTTGTGCTATTTACGGTGGTGGGTTTGTCTTTTGAGCCTTTCCTAAAAAAGGCACTCTTGGGGTGGCAAGAGCCTTGGCCAGTATTTGAAAGCCTAAGGGTGACAGGTACAAGCCATCTCTAGTGAAGCAGCTTGGCTTGTTGAGCATGTCATCCCAGGTGGACAGACACTGGATCCCCTTTGAATGTCACCAGAAACTTAGCCAATTGTTGAAATCGAGAATTTTTTCTTTATACCGTGGTATCATTCTTGGTGAGGGCAGGATGCTACTCAGGGTCAGGGTCATACTGGCCTGGGCTACGTGATCAGAGAGCTCTTCCATGTCTCTTTTCATGTAGTCCAGGGAGGTACGGCTCAGGTCATTTACACCAACATGGACAATGACAGAGTCGTATTTCTACTTGTTCTGGAGTGACCTGAGTGCTTGTGTTATGTGACGGATCCTGGCACCTGACAGGCAGTTAACAGTAACCTTCTCCTTATTCAGCCTAGTGAGTGGGACGTCAGTGTGCCTGACTGTAGAGTCACGTATTACTAGTATGTTGGGTATGTTATTTTGCCTTAAGGGCTGTGATTGCATGGCACACTGGTTTTGTGAAGTTTGTGTTTCATGGTTTGTGTAGGGGGTGAAGGTTGCTTGGATGTTTGCTTTGGAGGTCTCTGTTGGTTTTGCAGATATTTATTTAGAGCCTCCGAGTATGTTTTCATGTATTTATGTGTGTTTTTTGCTTGTGCTGGTTTAATGGGTCTACGTGAGACTGGTGGTGTGATGCAAGTATTTCCCTTCTCCTCTTGACTGTCTGATCCAGTCTTGGGTTGAGAGAGTTTAGCCACCAGTTTGGCTGTATAATTGCATCTTTTGCATGTATTATTGTTTGATGGTAGGAGGAGAGGGTTGTCTGTGTACATGAGGCAGTTGTAATATTGCCTCAGAAAGCCCAGATTCACCACTTGGACTGGAGAGTACACATGAAACTGCCCATTGGACATGCCTGGATAGGTACAGTGAACTGTTTTACTGGATGGCTGGTAAAGTCGAATAGAGAGCCTTGGCCTTCTGTACAGTACAGGAGGGTCTAGTGCTAGGGTTTATAAGTGCTTGCTATAAGTTTAGAGCAAGTGCTGGGCTTAGAAATGAATGGCTTGAATGCTTAAGTTGAAAGTTTGTCTAGTTCCAAGGGAAAATGAAGAGGAGACTTTGTGGAGCCGGGGATAGTTTTACCCTTGCTAACCAGCGCTGCCTGGCGAGCAAAACTGGGCAAATGCAGTATTTATAGCAGGGAAATTAAAGAGATAGAAATTAGCCCAAAATGGCCAATAAACTACTAATTTCTGGGCTGAAACCACTCCTCCAGGGACAGATAGGCTACTCAAAGCTCCCCTCTCTCACAGGTGAACAGAGAAACTTCCTTCTATCCAAGTAAGGTATGGGCAAACACAGAGATTTGTAACACAGCCCTGAATTCAGCACTAACCTGAAAACTGGACTATACTAGCTTATAAAGGTGGGAAACAAGTATATATTTTTTGTTTGTTTTTTTTTTCAGAAACTAAAGCAGATACAATCAAAAAACACTTTAAATGCACGGAAAAGAATACTTATTGTTATATATCACAGATCAGAGTTGTAATCAATGCCCCTAGTGATAAAGTAGAAAGAAACACAAATACAGTAAAAGCAGATGAATAAAGTGCAATATCTATATATATATATATATATATATATATATATATATATATATATATATATATATATATATAAAACAATAGTAAACAAACTGAGTTAAACAAGTTACGCAATTGACCAGAAAAAAAGCTCAAAACTGAGCCCTGTTCCAGCAGTCTTTAATCATACAAGTTCTAACTGCACACTCCTGCTACTAGGGTGCAGGGGAACCTTCTCCAAAAAAAGATGGCCTGGATTAGTGCTCAAGTTATACAAACAAAGCTAGATTCAGCAGGCCTGAATCAGGTCTATGCTACAGCAACAAGGCGCTCCAATTTCAGAAAGAAACAGTTCAAATAAGCAGGCACAATAAACCTGTGACCAGAAATTCCCAGCTCAGAAGGGCAGAATCCAGCTTCTCCTCCCACAAGAGTGCAGACCACAACCCTTTTAATGTAGAATAACTGGCCTGAAGCCCAAGTGCTTAAGTCAGAACTAATACACTTTTAGAAGAGCAGACACTGGGCCTTCAATCAGCAATTCCCAGCTTAGAAGGATGTAAGCTACCTGTCCTGCCACAACAGTGCAAACCCCAAAACTTCTTTATGTAAAACAGCCTGTATGAAGCCCAAGTGCTTAAACCAAGACTTAGAATAACAGTTACAATTTAATCAGGCTACTACCAAGCAGTAATAAATGCAGAAGAATAAATAAATGAAAAATTAATAAACAGTATTAGAAGCAAAAAAACAGAAAACAAATAAGTCAAATTTTTAAGTGCAAATTAGAATGAGAAGAGAAGGTACCAAAGACTTTGATATTCAAAATAACTACGTAAAGAAATAACTAAAGATAATAATGACTTTTCAAAGTGAGAGAGAGAAGACCACTAAGTTAACAATTCAAGACTCCAAATTAAGTACAGAACAGAACAAGAAAGGAACTACTGAGAGGAAGGACAATTCATGAACACAGAAGTTAAACAGACAAAACAAATTCAAAGCCAACTTTTACAAAAAGGACAGATGAGCTAGAATAACTGCAAGTTCAACACTATCAATGACAACAATGAGAAAATGGGCAAGTACTTTTAACAATTTGTGCAATAAAGTAATAGGAACCTAAGTTAATACTCAGATTTAAATAATTTTATAGCAGTAAGACAACAACATTAAATGCTAAATTACAACACTTTGTCTAAACAAAATAGAAAGAATCTCAACTATTTTCTTAAAAGAAAGTTTGTACACAACTTTAATTACACTACAGCACTTTCAATTTCAGCACTAAGCAAGTTAATGAATACTTTACAAATTTGTCTAACTAAAATATACAACCTTAAGTTTAAATACAAAACCAAGGATTAAACAACATTAAATACACACACTAAAATTATCCTTAAACACATTGTACTGAAAAATAAAGAACCTTAGAAATTAAGTTCAATTAAAAGTGCTAAATCACACTATAAAAGAAACTCCAAGTTTTAAATTAACAAATAGAACAAAGTCTTTCAATGTTAAAAAATGATTTTCAAACTTTGGGACACTTAAATACAGAGCAAACCCTTAAGCTATTAAATATAAAAAGTAAGCAATACTCTTAACTTCACTAATGAATTACCAACAGTGTAATTAAATAAAAGAAACATTATATTAAAATAGTTTTAAAAGAAGATACCACAACTTAATACATACATCATTTAGCAACTTCAGCTAGGAACTTCAATAATAAGTATTTTAAACCAGTTGAAAAAAGTAAATTAAACTTTGAGCTATTAATACAGTAACAAGATTAAATCAGCAATATACAGACTTCTATAAACGTTTCAAACACTCAGTTAGAAACAACAATGAAACATTAGTTAAAATCAGTACTTAAACGATTAAACAATTTAAATAAACTTAGTTGACTAACTTTGTAACAAGCAATTTCAGAACAAAAATGATACTAAATTTTCTTACAAACTTAAGTACACTTACAGTATAATAACTTCTGACTAATAATGATATAAGCAAGTTTTACACAATTTAGCAACAATAAATCAACACTTTGAATGAACAAAATTGAAAGAAAAATGACAATACATTTGAAAACAATTACTATAACAAGCATCTAAAATACACTATCAACTTTTATAACTTTTTAGGAACAGTTACAATCAGAAAAAGTATTTTAAAACTAATTTGTGACTTAAAACAAGAATCTCTAGGTTTTTAAATTAGTAACAAAAATGTAACCACCCCATTTATCAAACAAAAAGTTTCAATGCTACACACAATTCAGGAAACAGGTAATAATAAATAACAATGACTTAAACTAACTTCTTAAGATTACAACTTCAGCTTTAATGAACTTCAGTGGAAAGAAAAATTAAATACAAGTTTTAAAACATTTGATTACTATAAAACTTTCCTAAATTTATAACTCAGTATAAACAGAGTTGAACCAAGCAAACTCCATATTAGAGCACAAACTTTCTAAACTATTGGAAACTAAAGAAGAAAATCCAATTTTTAAATAATTCTTACTTAAATGAAAACAACACTACTGCAATTACTTACAACTTCAGTTCTAAAGACAGATTTTGAACAAGAAGAATTGAAAATACAATTGAATTTCCAAACTTTGTGCTAATAAGACTAAATCACTACAGTTTATTAACTTAGCTATAAGAAGTTTGTAGCAACAGTCTCTCAATGCAGACATCAAATGATGCAAACTTTTGGTAACAAAAGTAAAGGAATACTTTAGCAATTAAGTATCATTAAAATGAAGTTAAAACACCTAAATACACCAGTACTGTTAAATTCAGACTAGAATTAAGATGAAACTATTTTAAACTAAAGTTTGCTAAACTAAGGTAAAACCTGCAAGTTACTTAAATTCAGCTTCTAATTCAATTTGAACCAAGAAGTACAGACATCGCAAATTTAAAACAAAACTTAGGCTAACATTAAAGACAGAGGAATATAAGATATTAAATTTTGAAACAGAAGTTAAAACACCCCTAAAGTAACTATCAGCAATTTTGACAAAATTGTCAAAGAAATTGACCATAAATGTTTTAAAACTTAGTTACTTAAAGAAAAAATACCTACTGCAATTTAACTTAACATAGCTTCTAATACAATTTTGCAAGAAACTAATGTCACTCTAATGATACCAGCTTTTGTCAATTAAAACAGAGGATCCTCTAGGTGTAAATATCAGATAAAAGTAAACCACGTTTATTAACAGATACTAAAACATGTTTATAACCACTGTACAGATGATTGAAAAAGTCTCTCAAAACTAGTTGACTTAAAAATAAATACATACTTAAGTTACTAATCAAAGTATAATTTTAGCAAGCAACCCACATTTGAGCAAATATTACAAACTTGGTTAGCATTAAAGACAAGGACTTAGCTTTAAAATCAGAAACAAAGATAAAACACCTCTGTTTACTACAAACACATTTTAACCACTTTTAACCACATTAGAACAGATTTTAGCAAAAAGTTTTTAAAACTAAGTTAGCACTAAAAATTAATTACTACTTAAGTTTTATTAATCAGAAGTATAAATGTTACCAAGAAACTCAACTTTAATGAAAATACACAACTCGTACAGCATAAAAAAAGATTAAAAGCAAATTATAATAGAAGAATATACACCTGCAAGTTTTATAATAACTAAACAATTTTATTAACAAACAATGGAAAGATTTTACAAAAATTTATTTCAAAACTGTTGACTTAAAATAATAAATTCTTATGCAATTTAATCAGATAACATCAATATATAGCAACAAGAATGTTACACAACCTTATCAACACATAGGAACATTAAAAAATTAAAACTTAAGTAAATTAATACAAAGATAAAACCATCATTATCAGAAACACAACATACTGAAAATTTTAACAATAGCTTAAATATTGAAAACAAAATTTTAAAAGTTTTTACAGAACTAAAATTCAATAACTCAAGTTTACTTAACAGAAAACTAAGTTTTCACACCATAAAGTGTCAACACACTTAATTGATAAAACTCAAATGTTAATATAAAAAAATTAAAACTTTTAAAAAATAAAACAGACTAAAACCATTTAAAACAAATAAAATCACGCAATTTATTGAACCAACTTCAACAAAGATTTACAAACAATTTTAAAACTTAGCTAGACTTAATTACTAAAACTCTAGATTAATAAGATAATCATCTATTTTGCAAACAAGTACAAACATATATCAAACACATTGTAACACAAAATAAAAAACATTTAGATAAATACAGAAACAAAGACTAATCACTTCTCAATAAAACTACTGCAAACGTTATGTAACAACAATTTAATGTGAGATAAAAGTATTTAAAATGAATTTCTATTAAAGTTAAGAGACTCAGCAAAATCTCTAATTAGTTTAATCACACTTACTAGCAACCACACTGTTAGCGAAACATACAATTAGACAAAATAAGAAAAGACTTAATACGCATTACTTATAAACTAAATAACTCCAAGAGTACAACACTTAATGCAATTTTACAACACATTCAAAGAGAAATTAAAATTTAATTTGACTAATTTTATTAAAGAAGATACTAGACTAAAGAATTTGATTAACTTAGTTTAAACAGATTTAGCAAGCAACTCTCAGCTCTTATAAAAACTAAACTTGTCAAACACTAAAGTAAGCAAACAAGGCAATTTAACTTAAAAAGAATTAACATACCCCATCTAATACAGTCTCACATTACTAACTTCAATTACTCCAATTTGAGCAAAAAATATCTAAATTTTGTAACTCAAGTTTGAGTTTGACAATATAAATACAAAAATGTCTAACTTCACTATAATAGAGATTGAGCACACACCTCTAATGTGACACAATATGATCAAATTTAACACATTAAGTACAAGAATCTCTAGCTAAAAATAGAAACAAATGAAATTTCCCTAAACTAAGACACTCAATTAATACTTCAGATTTAAACAAAAAATAATCAGTTTGTAAAATGAAAGTTTGTAGATCTTGGACTAAAATAATCAGCAAATTATTAATCACTTCTAATAATTATACCAACAGCTTTCAATGTGAGCAAAATGATTCAAACTTGAACAACAGTTATATACAGAGAATGCTTAGGTATTAAATAATAAATTGTAACTTACTAACTTAACTACTGCAATTTTAACTAAACAGCTTCGAATTGAGATAAGAATTTCTATATTGGCAAGTTTACTTAACAAGAACTTAGTTAGCACTTATAAACTAGGAATCAATCAGGCTATTAAACAACAGTAACAAGAATGATAAAACACCTTTCAAACTAGTTCAATAAAACAGATTGAAACTCCAAGAAAATAATTACTTTAAAAAGATTGACAACTTAAGCAGACACTAATGCAAGTGTTCATAACTACACTCTAGAAGAAAATGAAAATCAGTCTTTAATTTGCAAGAATTATTACAGAATTATAGACTACTAAAGTTAAGTAATTCAGTAATAAATCTTAAGCAAGAAGATAACACACCCCATGTTAAGAGACACACAAGACACTGTTAATTAAAACAGAAATTTAAAAAAAAAATAAAATCAGACAAAAATTAAACACTGCAATTTTACTTAATACACATCAAGCACATGTTTGAATCAACAGTTGCAGATGTTTGACAAAATATTCTCAAATGTGGCAAAAATGATTACTCAAAGATGACTAACTTAAATTAGTAACTTGGTTTAATAAACCTTTAACAAGCAGAACACCACACTTTAAGCAAAAACAGAGCAACTGTTAATTAAAACAGAAAAAAACAAGTTTAACTTAAAAATGTACTACGCACTTTATAACTTCACTTCAATCAGTTATGTAACAAAAGCACAGATGTTGAGCATAAGTATTTTAAATTTGTTGAGCTTAAAATGACTAGAACCTCTAGTTTAACTTAATCAGAAGAATGAAAACTGTTCAAAGATAACACAGTCACTTAAACAACACAATGGACACGTAATAAAATAAAAGGACTTAAGAATAAATTTCTAAACAAGACTAAAAACACACTGCAATTTTATTAACAAAGCTAAACAATGTTTTACAACTAATTGTAAAAGTTGAAGCAAAAAATTCTCAAGTTTGGTACATTAACTAAGTTAAAATCCTAGCATGTTAAATATCAAACCAGATGTAAAATTTACCTAAAAGACACAACACTGTTCATAAATACAAACATTGGTACAAAAAATAAAAATTACTTAAAACTTAATTTATAACAAAGAATGATAACTACCTATAATTAAAACTCACATCAGCAGTGTTATTACCAAGCAATTTCAGATGTTAGCAAAAATAGTCTCAAACTTGGGCTACTTAAAAAATAAACCTCAGGCTAAAATTTTATAAAAGTTTGATCAACTTTTAGCAAGCAAGTTACACTGTCCTTAAAGAACACAAACTTGGAACAGCAAAATAAAAAAAACTTAAAACTATTTAAAACAAAGACTAAACACACTCAATTTTATAACTCAGCTTTAATCAGATGTTTGTAACCAAATGTAGATGTGAATCAAAAAAGTTTCTAAACTGGGTTGACTTAATGAAGTCAAACCTCTAGCATTAATATCAATACAGATTAATACAGACCCTTATAAGGAACACACTCGCAATGTTAATAAACACACTTAGGAAACAAATAAAAGAAAACAGATTTTAAAACTCAGTACTTAAAGAAGTTTACAAACATTAGAAATTACAATCAGTTTAATGAATCATTAGTAACAAATTTGAATAAGTATTGATTTGGCAAATTTGTTTAACAAACTAAGGGCAAACTCAAGTTATTAAACCCTTATTAATGTCACAAGCAGTACAGACACTAGGGATCAAAATAATAGTAACATAAAATAAAAAAACCCTTAAAATAATTCATTAACAACAATCACCTCAATAGAAAACAGCAATTTCAGATTTTAACAATGATCAGATTTGATATAAAGACTTTCAAATCAATTTGTATTAAAGATAGAGTAACCTAAAGTTTAAATAACCCAGCATTAATGAACTTACAAGAATATCACACTTAGCAAAAATAAATAAAACACTTTAAAAATAAATAAAGAAGCACTTTAAAATAAGTATTTAAAGAAGTAATACACACAATTTTAGCAAACTTTATACAGAATTTAGTCAACAATTTGAGACTAAAAAAAGATATTTAAACTTAAGTTGACTTAACTAAGACAATCCTATTTAAGTATAGTAACTAAGTTTAATAGAACCAATTGAGAACACACCAATTGCATAAACAACACAAGTTAGGAAACACTAAAATAACATAAAACTGAATTCAACTTAAAACAAAGTTACTAACAACTAAATTCAGTCAATGCAATTTCATCAACAAGTATTAGAATAGAAAAAAATAATCTAAGTTTGAGCTAAATTATTAAAGCTACTTAGACTATTAAATTAGTAATTCATCAACAATATAGCAACAAGACACACCTTAGATAAACACATACTGAAATGAGAACATAGAAACATAGAAACTCAAGTTTTAATAACAGATACTAAAAAAGACAAACCTAAATTGCTACTAACTGCAGTTTGACAAGATTGTAGCAAAAATGAATTCAGTCTTTTAAAATCTAAAGTTATAGCCTAAATACAGATAACTTTATAACTCACTCATTAAAAGAATAGCCACTCTTTACACAATTAGGAAACAGAAAAAATGAAAATACAGTACTTTTAAAACTGCAAGTTTGTACTCAACAGAAGACTAAAATACACTACTGCAAGTTTTACTTAACTTCAGCTTTTAATGCAGATGTTTGTAGCCAAGCAAGTCTGTCAGATGTTGAACATAAAATGATTTCTCAAACTTTGTATCTAGCACTTAAATTACAGAGAAAACCCTCTAAGCTATTAAATATCAGATAACAAAGAAGTGATACCACCACACCTTCTTTTATGAGACAATCACACAGCACACTGTTGAATGAAACACACAATTAGGAAACATAAATAAAATGAAAATACAGTACTTTTAAAACTGCAAGTTTGCACTTAACAGAAGACTAAAATACACTACTGCAGGTTTTACTTAACTTCAGCTTCTAAGGCAGATGTTTGCAGCCAAGCAAGTCTCTCAGATGTTGAGCATAAAATGATTTCTCAAACTTTGAGGCTAGAACTTAAAGTACAGAGGAAACCCTCTAGGCTATTTAATATCAGATAACAAAGAAGTGATAACACCACCCCATCTTATAGCAGACACATACAGAGCACACTGTTCAGTGAAACACACAATTAGGAAACAGAAAAAATGAAAATAATGTACTTTTAAAACTCCAAGTTTCTACTTAACAGAAGACTAAAATACACTTCTGCAAGTTTTACTTAACTTCAGATTCTAATGCAGATGTTTGTAGCCAAGCAAGTCTGTCAGATGTTGAGCATAAAATGATTTCTCAAACTTTGTGGCTAGCACTTAAAGTATAGAGGAATCCCTCTAGGCTATTAAATATCAGATAACAAATAAGTGATAAATAATCAGCCTCTTATAGCAGACACACACAGCACACTGTTCAATATGAAACACACAATTAGGAAACAGAAAAAATGACAATACAGTACTTTTAAAACTGCAAGTTTGTACTTAACAGAAGACTAAAATACACTAATGCAAGTTTTACTTAACTTTAGCTTCTAATGCAGATATTTGTAGCCAAGCAGGTCTCTCAGATGTTGAGCATAAAATGATTTTTCAAAGTTTGTGTCTAGCACTTAAAGTACAGACGAATCTCCCTAGGCTATTTAATATTAGATAACAAAGAAGTGATAACACCACCCCATCTTATAGCAGACACACACACAGCACACGGTTCAATGAAACACACAATTAGGAAACAGAAAAAATGAACATACAATACTTTTAAAACTGCAAGTTTGTACTTAGAAGACTAAAATACACTTCTGCAAATTTTACTGAACTTCAGCTTCTAATGCAGATGTTTGCAGCCAAGCAAGTCTCTAAGATGTTGAGCATAAAATGATTTCTCAAACTTTTTGGCTAGCACTTAAAGTATAGAGGAATCCCTCTAGGCTATTAAATATCAGATAACAAAGAAGTGAAAACACCACCCCCTATAATAGCAGACACACGCAGCACACTGCTCAATGAAACACACAATTCGGAAACAGAAAAAAATGAAAATACAGTACTTTTAAAACTGCAAGTTTGTACTTAACAGAAGACTAAAATACACTACCGCAAGTTTTACTTAACTTTAGCTTCTAATGCACATATTTGTAGCCAAGAAGTTTGTCAGATGTTGAGCATAACATGATTTCTCACCTTTTTGGCTAGCACTTAAAGTACAGAGGATTCCCTCTAGGCTATTAAATATCAGATTAAAAAAGTGGTAACACCACCCTCTCTTATAGCAGACACGCACACTGTTCAATGAAACACACAGTTAGGAAACAGAAAAAATGAAAATACAATACTTTTAAAACTGCAAGTTCGTACTTAAATGAAGATTAAAATACACTACTGCAAGGTTTACTTAACTTCAGCTTCTAAGGCAGATGTTTGTAGCCAAGCAGTTCTCTCAGATGTTGAGCATAAAATGATTTCTCAAACTTTGTGGCTAGCACTTAAAGTACAGAGGAATCTCTCTAGGCTATTAAATATCAGATAACAAAGAAGTGATAAAACCACCCCCTATAATAGCAGACACATGCAGCAAACTGTTCAATGAAACACACAATAACGAAACAGAAAAAATGAAAATACAGTACTTTTAAAACTTCAAGATTGCACTTAAATGAAGGCTAAAATACACTACTGCAAGTTTTACTTAACTTCAGCTTCTAATGCAGATGTTTGTAGCCAAGCAAGTCTCTCAGATGTTGAGCATAAAATGATTTCTCAAACTTTGAGGCTAGAACTTAAAGTACAGAGGAATCTCTCTAGACTATTTAATATTAGATAACAAAGAAGTGATAACACCACCCCATCTTATAGCAGACACACACACAGCACACTGTTCAATGAAACACACAATAACGAAACAGAAAAAATGAAAATACAGTACTTTTAAAACTTCAAGATTGCACTTAAATGAAGGCTAAAATACACTACTGCAAGTTTTACTTAACTTCAGCTTCTAATGCAGATGTTTGTAGCCAAGCAAGTCTCTCAGATGTTGAGCATAAAATGATTTCTCAAACTTTGAGGCTAGAACTTAAAGTACAGAGGAATCCCTCTAGGCTATTAAATATCAGATAACAAAGAAGTGATAAAACCACCCCCTATAATAGCAGACACATGCAGCACACTGTTCAATGAAATAAACAATTAGGAAACAGAAAAAAATGAAAATACAGTACTTTTAAAACTGCAAGTTTGTACTTAACAGAAGACTAAAATACACTACTGCAAGTTTTACTTAACTTTAGCTTCTAATGCAGATGTTTGTAGCCAAGAAGTCTGTCAGATGTTGAGCATAACATGATTTCTCACCTTTTTGGCTAGCACTTAAAGTACAGAGGATTCCCTCTAGGCTATTAAATATCAGATTAAAAAAGTGATAACACCACCCTCTCTTATAGCAGACACACACACAGCACACTGTTCAATGAAACACACAGGAAACAGAAAAAAATGAAAATATAGTACTTTTAAAACTGCATGTTTGCACTTAACAGAAGACTAAAATACATTACTGCAAGTTTTACTTAACTTCAGCTTCTAATGCAGATGTTTGGCGAAAGCCAAGCTTCAAGTCTCTCTAGATGTTGAGGATAAAATGATTTCTCAAACTTTGTGTAGCTAGCACTTAAAGTACAGAGGAATCCCTCCCAGGCTATAGAATGCCTGTGAAAATTGAAAACACCACTCCTTCTTATAGCGAACACACAGGCACACTGTTCACTTGAAACACACAATTGGGAAGCGAAAAAGAATGAAATAATCTTTTAAAACTGAGTTTGTGCTCAACAAGAAGACTAAAATACTGCCTACTGCAAGTTTATAACTATTTAGTACAGATGTTTGTAGCCAAAGCAAGTCTGTCAGATGTTGTTGAACATAAAATGATTTCTCAAACTTTATTATCTAGCATAGTACAGAAAAGCCACCTAAACTATTAAATATCAGATAACAAAAGAAGTGATACCCTTTCACACCTTCTTTTATGAGACAATCCTGGCACACTGTTGTTGAATACAGAAACACACAATTAGGAAACATAAATAAAATTAAAATAAAAAAAAAAAAAAA